>NW_019154091.1:23113983-23679320 GCF_002288905.1 Enhydra lutris kenyoni
ATATATATATATATATATATATATATATATATATATACATGCATGCAGTGGAATACTATGCAGCCATCAAAAGAAATTAAATCTTGTCATTTGCGACAACTTGGATGGAACTAGAAGGTATTATGGTGAGCGAAATAAGTCAATCAGAGAAAGACAATTATCATATGGTCTCCCTGATATGAGGAAGTTGAGAGGTAATGTGGGGGTTTGGGGGGTTAGGAAAGCAATAAATGAAACAAGATGGGATCAGGAGGGAGACAATCCATAAGAGACTCTTAATCTCACAAAACAAACTAATGGTTGCCAGGGGGAGGAGGGTAGCAAGAGGGTGGTTGACTTATGGACACTGGGGAGGGTGTGTGCTATGGTGAGTGCTGTGAAGTGTGTAAACCTGTGATTCACAGACCTGTACCCCTGGGGCTAATAATACATTATATGTTAATAAAAAAATTAAAAAAATAAAAAATTCTTTTAGCTATTCTAATAGGTATTAATAATAAAACATTACATTATATATTTTAATTTGCATTTCACTAAAAATGTCTAACATTGGTCATATTTTCATATGCTATTTGCCATATTTACATTTTCTTTGGTGAGGTATTTAGTTCAAATCTTTTGCCTCTTTTTAAAGTGGGTAGTTTGTTTTCTTACTCTTTCATTCTAAGTTTCAGGGTATTTTTTGTTTGTTTGCAAAGGACATATGTGACAAAGGGTTAATGCCCCAAATGTATAAAGAACTTACAGGGCACCTGGGTGGCTCAGTTGGTGAAGCATCTGCCTTCAGCTCAGGTCATGATCCTGGAGTCCTGGGCTTGAGCCCTGCATTGGGCTCCCTGTTCCACTCTGTCCCTTCTTCCACTTGTTCTCTCAATCTCTCTCTCACTGTCTTTCCAATAATGAATACAATCCTTTAAAAAAAAAACAAAAACCTATAAAACTCAACACCCAACAGAATAATCCAGTTAAAAAATGGGCAGAACACATGAATAGACATTTTTCTAACAAATACATATAGATGGTCAACAGGCCCATGAAAAGATGCTCAACATCACTCATCATCATGGAAATACAAATCAAATTATAATGAAATATCACCTTATACCAGTCAAAATGGTGAATTTTTTAAAAATATATTTTGGATACAAGTCCATCTTCAGATATGCATTTTACAAATCTTTGCATTCTCTTAACAGTGTCCGTTTGTTTGTACATTTTGTTCCCTCCTATGGCTTCCAAATTGCCCCAGGAATTTGGGTTATTATTTTTTAAGACTTCTGCATGGTTGGAGACAAGAGATGGGATTGGGACAAGTTAAAATGCCACAAAACTCAGTTTTCTTCCCCCTAATATTTAGCTGTTTTTTTCTGGAATAAATGCTTCCTGGGTTTCTTCAAGTCTTTGGTTAGTTTCCAAAACCCTGGAGAAGTTGGTACTGACAAAATTTGCGATTTTGAAGAGGTTGTTGTACTTTTATTAAGATGAGAATTTTCAGAGGTCCCTACTTCACTGTTTCCATTGATCTCAAGTTCTTTCAGTTTTTGTCTAACAAATTTTAATGCTCTGATGTTAAGTGCTTATATAGTTAGGATTGCTATGCGACTGACCTCTTTATCATTATGTAATGCCAATCTTTATCCCTTATAATTTTCTTTGAAGTCTTCTTGGTGAAATTCAGTAGCTATTTCAGCTTTCTTTTGATTAGTGTTAATATGGTGTATCTTTCTTCTTGACTTTTAACCTGGGTATCTTTGTTTAATGCAGGTTTGATGATAAATAACATATAATTGGGTCATGTATTTTTATCCATTTGGAAATTTTCTTTTAATTGGTGCTTTTACATCTTTCATATTTTAATTATTGCTTCAGTTGGATTAATATTCTATTATATTTGTAACCACTTTCTTTTGCTCCATTTTTCTGCTTCTTGATTTTAATTGAGCATCTTATATATTAATCCATTTCACCTCCTCTCTTAGCATAATATTCTTCTGAAAAAGGTTTTTAGTGGCTACCTTAGAAAAGCATATACTTTTAGCTAATCTAAGTCCATTTTCAAATAACAGTATACACTTCACATAAAGTGAAGGCAACTTAGAATAATGTATTCCCAATTCTTTCCCATCCTTTGGGGGTATTGCTATCAGTCACTTACCCATACATTATAATAACCCAATACATTGTCACTCTTGTTAATTCACCAGTTTTATTTTAGACAAATTAAGAGAAGATATATTTAAATCTTTACTTATTCTTTCCCTGGTACTTTCTTTCTTTCTTTTTTTTAAAATACATGGATTCAAGTTTCTGGCCTATATAATTTTCCTTTTGCCTGAAGAACTCTTTTTACCATTCCTTGCAGGGCAGTTCTGTTGGTGATGAATTCCCTACTTTTTTTTTTTTTTTAAGATTTTATTTATTTGACAGAGAGAGAGAGAGAGAGAGATCACAAGTAGGCATAGAGGCAGGCAGAGAGAGAGAGGGGAGGAAGCAGGCTCCCTGCAGAGCAGAGAGCCCGATGCGGGGCTTGATCCCAGGACCCTGAGATCACGACCCGAGCTGAAGGCAGAGGCTTTAACCCACTGAGCCACCCAGGCGCCCCTGAATTCCCTACTTTTGTTTGCACAAAAAGTCTTTATTTCTTTTACATTTTGGAAGAATAATTTTGCTGTATATAAGATTCTAGGTTGGTGGGTTATTTTCTTTCATCAGTTTACATATTTCATTCTATTCTTTTCTTGCTTGACAAGAAGTCCACTGTGATTCTTCTCTTTGCTCATCTATAGATGAAATATTTTTTCTCCTGTGGCTTTACTGAAGACTTCTTTGATTTCCTGTGGTTTAAAAACTAAATGGTTTGGTGGGTTTTTGTTTGTTTTTATTTTTGTTCTGCTTGATTTCCTCTGAGCTTCCTGGATCTGTGGCCTGGAGTTTCTCATTAATTTGAAACATTGTTGGGGATATTGAGTCAAATATTTCTTCTGACCATTCTCTTTCTTCTCCTTCTTTCACGGCAGTTAACATTTATATGATACTTTTAGAAATTGTTCCATATTTCCTGAGTGTTCTGCATTTTCATTGCTTTTCTTTGCAGATCAGTTTGTTAAGTTTCTACTGACTTCATTTCCAGGTTCACTGTTTCCTTCACCGTTTTAGCATACCAATGTGTCCATCAAGGGTATTCTTCATTTCTGTTTCTGTATTTTTGATACATAGCATTTCCTTATTATTGCTTTTTAGGGTTTTCATCTTTGTTTACATTACCTATCTGATCTTGCATGTTGCCTACTTTCTTTATCTGCCCTTCTTCCAGAGGAGATAAGACTCATAAATTGTTTCATGGAGAGCAGTCATTTGCTATGGAGTAAACACTGGTGTATTTCATCTTGATGACTCTTCGCCTCCCTTACCAGATCCAGGAAGAGATCTTTCCCAGTTCTTCCACATCCGAATCTACTGGGATTCCTGGAGGTAAATCCCACAATGGAGTGAAGCACCTGCTAAACATTGTAGCTGCAGGGGTTCCTCATTTTTAAGCCAGTCCACACTCAGCCTCTAACCATTTGTCAAGTTTACAATTCAAGTGTTCTATCAGTAAGTTTAGGACTTCTGTCTTCTGTTCCAGCTAAGTATATAAGGTGACTCTCAATATGCCTCTGTCACCCCAGATTTCAGAGGGCCAGTTAGCCCTGCAAACTTAATTCTCTAATGCATCCAAGAAAAGTCACTTGTTTTCTGTGTCTCCAGCTTTTTTTATTGTAAGGACACAAGTGAAGACTTCCAGGCTCTTTACAGGCGGGAGCTGAAACTAAAACAATTTCCTCCACAGTACAGCATTCTGGATTTTTAAAAACTATTCCTAGGATTTCCATTCTGGCAAAACAGAAGCTGATAGCTTCTCTTATTAGATCCTTATCTCAGGTTTCCTGGATTTCTGAATAAGGACTCAAATCTCATGGTTGTTTTGATGGAATAATTTTATGTCCTCAATAATCCATGGCATCAGATTGTTCCCAGTACTTAAAAGCAACATCAAACAAGCAAAAACCCCATTATTTCTGTTTTGTTGTTGTTGTTGTTGTTGTTTACTATGTCTCATTGTAGATGTTTTTAAATCTAGGGGAATTTAAAAGTTATCTCTGACTGTGTAAAGACAAAGATTTATGCCCATAAGTCAATCACAGATGAATACCTCCTTCTTGAATTGATTTAAAGGTTGTTTTCTACCCTAGTGTTTCACAAAATGTGGTCTTAAGATCAACTATAAAAAAACAACCTAGTGGTTTATTCAGTGTAGATTCCTAAGCCCAAATCTTGTCTATTAGAACCAAACATTAGGGCGTGGGGCTGGGGATAAACATTTTATAAGACTCAGGTGATTTATAGATTATATACTAAACTGAGAAAATACTGTTTTTAACATTATTAATTTCTGCTATTTGCTATGGTAAGTCAAGAGATATCTAAGCTTCCCTTCATCCAAGAAAATATTCACTCAAGTATCATTCTGTGTAACTAAAGGACAAATGTAACCCAAATTATTATGGGCTGCATGATTCACCAACACAACACTTATTTTTTAAATCCTTTAGTGTTTTAAAGATTCATCCCATGGAGCTGTTTATTTCTTCAACCAGGGCAGAGGTGTGAAAGCTTTCTTCACAGTTCTTCTAATTATACAATCACACTATCAACCATGTAGAATAAATCAATACTGCAATGTTGTTTCAGTACACTGCTTTTGGAAGAAATGCACTATCAAGCTAGGCCATATTGTCAATCTTAAAACAAAACTTATTCTAGACTGAAATAAAACACAGCATCTCAAAAACAAAAAATGGGAAAAGAACCACCAAGTATCACTTTTAATATTCAAGTTTATTTTCTTTACATCTTAATGAGAAGTTACTATACAATGTTCTCCTTATCCCATTAAAATCTACTTTAAAAATGAATCTTTGGCATTTTACATTTTTCATTCCATTTTTGGAACATGAGTATAAGTGAAAATTGGGCTGAAATGTTCTCTTAGTCCTACCTCATCTTTCATTTTCCCATCCCAACCTAGTTTTCTCTGTGATCAATCAAGGACTGTGTGGGAATAATGCAAGAATCCATCAAGGTCAAAATGGAAATGCTTCAAAAGGATTCAGTATAGATAGAAATAACTTGCTGAGAAATAACACTTATGAATTGATATAATTTACCTATTTCACAGAAGGTCAGAGGATGTGGGTTATATGGAAAGACTTCCTTTGATTAAACTGGAAATTTCTATCAAACAAGATATGACCTTGTTTGTAATTTATTCAAAACAACTGGTCTTGGGGCGCCTGGGTGGCTCAGTGGGTTAAGCCGCTGCCTTCGGCTCAGGTCATGATCTCAGGGTCCTGGGATCGAGCCCCGCATCGGGCTCTCTGCTCGGCAGGGAGCCTGCTTCCTCCTCTCTCTCTGCCTGCCTCTCTGCCTGCTTGTGATCTCTGTCTGTCAAATAAATAAATTTAAAAAAAAATTAAAAAACAAAACAAAACAAAAAAAAACCAACTGGTCTTTGAAGGGTAAGAAAGATTCCCATTTTTATTTTTAGAATTTCAAGAAAAGGAAGAAATTTCATCAAAAAACTTTCTATGGCACTGAAAAGCCTACGATGTCAGCAAATTACAGCTAACGTGTTAGCAAAAACTGTTTTCAGTGTGTTATTAATAAAATTTGGTGGGGCGCCTGGGTGGTTCAGTGGGTTAAAGCCTCTGCCTTTGCCTCAGGTCATGATCCCAGGGTCCTTAATCCAGCCCCACATCGGGCTCTCTGCTCAGCAGGGAGCCTGCTTCCTCCTCTCTCTCTGCCTACTTGTGTTCTCTCTGTCAAATAAAGAAATAAAATCTTAAAAAAAAAAAAAAAAAAAAAGCTTTTGGTCTTGATGAAGTCCCGATGGTTCATTCTTGCCCTTGCTTCCCTTGTCTTTGGCGAGGTTTCTAGGAAGCAGTTGCTACGACTGAGGTCAAAGAGGTTGCTGCCTGTATTCTCCTCAAGGATTTTGATGGATTCCTGTCCCACATTGAAGTCATTCATCCATTTGGAGTCTATTTTTGTGTGTGGTGTAAGGAAATGGTCCAGTTTCATTCTTTTGTATGAGGTTGTCCAATTTCCCCAACACCATTTGTTGAAGACACTGTCTTTTTTCCACTGGACACTCTTTCCTGCTTTGTCAAAGATTAGTGGGCCATCGAGTTGAGGGTCAATTTCTGGGCTCTCTATTCTGTTCCATTGATGTATGTGTCTGTTTTTGTGCCAGTAGCATACTGTCTTGATGATTACAGTTTTGTAATAGAGCTTGAAGTCTGGAATTGTGATGCTGCCAGCTTTGGTTTTCTTTTTCAACATTCCTCTGGCTATTCGGGTCTTTTCTGGTTCTATATAAATTTTAGGATTATTTGTTCGATTTCTTTGAAAAAAGTTGGTGGTATTTTGATAGGGATTACTTTAAGTGTACAGATTGCTTTAGGTAGCATAGACATTTTCACAATATTTTTTCTTCCTATCTATGAGCATGGAACACGTTTCCATTTCTTTGTGTCTTTCTCCGTTTCTTTCATGAGTACTTTATAGTTTTCTGAGTACAGATTCTTTGCCTCTTTGGTTAGATTTATTCCTAGGTATCTTATGGCTTTGGGTGCAATTATAATCTTGCTCTCTGCTGGCCTCTCTGCCTATTTGTGATCTCTGTCTGTCAAATAAATAAATAAATAAATAAATAAATAAAAATCTTTAAAAAATTTGGAGAACACATGAAAAACAATTTGTTCTGGTACAGTAATGCAAAATACCATCTCAATATGAGAAAAGATTTTTCAAAAAAGAGTAGGGAGATACTAGGCAGGGAGAGACGCTATTCATGTTGGAGTTTGCATTTATTAAGTGCTAACTATGAATCAGACTGGTGCTTTATATCAATACTTTATTTAACAGCTATACCATTCTGGTGAAGTATCATCATGAGAACTTACAGTGAATCTAAGGGTCATAAACTCAGTACTTGGCACAGAAAGGACTGGAATTCAGGTCAATGTAACTGTAAAGTACAACCTCCTTCCTTACACTATGCCTTTAGGATCATGGATTTGTATTCACTTTGATCTTCATGGTGTCTAGACTTTCATGTCCACATGGATCACCAAACCCTTCAACTGACTTGTTAATTTTGACTTCCATTCTTTTCCCCAATTCAGTATTTAATAATTTTGTTGAATATAAAACTCTTTCAATTCTAACAATAATATTGAATACCTTATAACTGCCTTTGATTTGTAAATGACTTAGCTAGAAAACATAAAATTGGTCATTAATAGCAATAGGAAGTCTTGAAATATATTTGCCTTTATAAAACTGTTAAAATATTCAACATCTTCAACACACCTTATTAGATGTTTGAAATAATCTTGTGTGAGCCTAACTGATATAACCTTACATATAGCTCAGAGGTATGGAAATCCCACTTTATCTGTTCTTATATTATTTATCAATATAATAATATCAATGCCATAATCCAACATCATAAGATTTGATAAAGCATATACTTAATCTTCCTTCCTTCCTCCCTACCCTTTTCTTTCTTTCCTTCTTTATCTCTTTCTCTCATCAAAAATTTAATGAATGCTTACTATACCCATACTCCATTCTAAGCAAGGACATATAATAGTGAACAAAAGAAAGTCCCAGACTTCAAGGAACTTTCATTCTAGTGGAATTTTATTTATATAAAAGTGGAAATGAACTTCTATTAGATTTTTTCCTTAAATTTGGCATATTTTTTGAGAATATCAACATAGCAAAATGAGATCTATAAATACTCTTAATATTAATGTTGCTTACATTAAGATAAATTGAATGTTAGTGTCATGACTAACTGTCATGACAGAAGGACTGAGGTATGTTTAACCACTTTTGTATCCTCTAAGCATAGTTCATAGCACTTAGTTGGCTCTCTCTCTTTCTAAATATACATATACATATATATATATATATATATACATATATATATATATATATATATATGTACATACATTCATGATTTGAGGGATTTGTGTCTAGGATTGCACTTCCTAATGTAGTAGCCACTAATTACATGTAACTTTTTAAATGTATATTTAAATTAGTTAAAAAAATTAAAAATTCAGCTCTGCACTATCATTAGGCACATTTCAACTGGTCAATAGCTACATTTGACTAGTGCCTATCATGTTGGACAGAAGAGAACACTGCTATCACTGCTTAAGTTCTACTGGACAGCACTGCTAAAGAATTCCATTCTCAAAATTGATATCTGTTGTTGGTCAAAATGGGTAATTTTCACTCATATTATGAGAAGCATGTTTTAGGAAATAATAACTTCTAAGTGCTTTTGAGACTAGGGAAGAGATGTTAAATTTCATCAAATGAATTAAAATAGTTTTTTGAAAAAAATCTTCAATTGCTTTGCATGATAGACTTCATAAAGATATTTCTCTAACCTTTGTCATCCTTGCTTTCCTAGAGAAATACAATTTGTTTGTGGCATTTCTTTCTGCCATTTTGAAATTCTCTAAAATTTTTAAAGGAATTTTTCTTTCATTCATCATATCAAAATATAGTTTCTTCTTTGTATAACATTGTATTATATCAAAACATTTTTAGTTTTCAAAAATAATTCTGGGAGGAGTTAATCTTTGCCAATTCTCTGGAACATGTCAAATAATTACCTATTTTAAAAATTTGGTCTGGTTGTTAAGTATTTTTAAAAAGATTTTATTTATTTTTTGACAGCAAGGGAGAGAGCCTAAGCAAGGAGAACTGCAGAGGGAGAGAGAAAGCAGGTTCCTCACTGATCAGGGAGCTCCACCCAGGGCTCGATCTCAGAACTCTGTGATCATGACCCAAGCCAAAGGCAGATGCTTAACCAACTGAGTCACCCAGGTGCCCCATATTTTAGGTATTTAATGGTTAATTGATAGAAAACCATTTTCAAGTCCATTTTTATAATTTATACTTTGAGACAATTGTCACATTTATTGAGATTTTCTCAATTATCTTGGAAGAGATTTTCCTTTTTTAATCCTTTAAAAAACTTTTTTTCATTTGGGTTATAATATCTTTTTCATTTCTGATGTGTGACACTAGTGTGTTCTCATTTTAAAAGGCTACCTGAATTTGGATTTGCTTATAAATTCTAATGTACTTCTAATTTAAGTCATCAATTTTTAATTTCAATGTTTTTTTTAACTTTTGCAGCTTTTTTTAAACATTTGTTTCTGTTCATGTTTAATATGATAAGTATTCTTTACTATGGATTTTCCTCATGAAATTCAGTTCTTTAGGTACATCAGTCATACTTCTAGTGCTCAATAGCAACATGTAGTTAGTGAGATACTGGAACGGTGAAGAGAACATTTCCATCATTGCAGAAAGTTCAACTGGACAGCATTTCTAACAAATTTCACTATTAAACTTGATATTCACTATCATCCAAATTTTCATATACAATGTTCTAAAAGTAAATTTTAAATAATGTGTCAGTGTAATCTGAATTTTACTACCACTGAGAATTAAGACTGTATGTTTAAGTTTTTATAATTACTTATCTGCTAGTTAAATTTAGAAATTGTAATGTAGTGGGGCACCTGGCTGGTTCAGTTGGTGGATCATGTGACTCTTGATCTCAAGGTTGTGAACTTGAGCCTTACACTGGGTGTAGATATTACCTAAAAATAAAATCTTAAAAGAATTAAAAAATAAATTGCACTATAGGGTTATTTTACTATGGTCAGAGATGCAGCTAATCAAATTTCTACTTTGGGAAATTTTCTAAACTGTTTTCTCTAGCTTAGTATAGGATCTTGTTT
Source organism: Enhydra lutris kenyoni (assembly GCF_002288905.1). Taxonomy (NCBI): domain Eukaryota; kingdom Metazoa; phylum Chordata; class Mammalia; order Carnivora; family Mustelidae; genus Enhydra; species Enhydra lutris. The sequence continues at coordinate 23,123,859 of NW_019154091.1, forward strand.
TGTAACTGTTGCATTAATATTTTTTTAAAAAAGAGGAGAAGTGAGTGGGGGGAAATTGGAGGGGGAGATAAACCACGAGAGACTGTGGGCTCTGAGAAACAAACTGAAAGTTTTGGAGAGGAGGGGTGGAGGGCTGGGTGAGCCTGGTGGTGGGTATTATGGAGGGCACATATTGCATGGAGCCCTGGGTGTGGTGCATAAACGATGAATTTTGGAACACTGAAAAAAATAAAAATAAAAAGTTCTATGAACATTTGAAAATATTACATATAATCTCTATTAGGCATAATGTTAAATATTTACAGATTTACTACTACAATTTTGAAAGTACATCAAAAGTCCTGATTTTCTCATTTAGAGACTCTATTATACTTTCAGATATTTTCCTAAGGTATCTACAATCATCTACAGCTATACGTAAACACATGCACTGTCACTTTAAGAAATGACTCTTTAGTACCGTGAAGTATCTTTCAAGAATGGTAGGGCGGACTATATTCTGATTTCTGACATACTAAATGAGAAGCGGCCAAGAGTAAACTAAGGTCATTTAGCGAACTCATAATCCAAATATTTTTAGTTCCCCATGTAATCCACAATTTGAGAAGAGGTTCTCAACATTCTACACTTTTCTTTCAAATTGCAAAACTCTCTTCAAATTTCTAGGCCACTTTTAAGTCTTAGATTAGGGAGGCTGTTTGATTTGAATAGAAGTAACTTCTTAAAAACTATTTTATATTTTCTGCTTAAAAACAGAACATATCTTCCTGGCCAAAGCAAAACATCTCTGTAGGATGATATAGTAAGTAGTCCTGCATTAGGGGAAGGAAGGCGGTCTAAAGTTCGCTGTGATTATATTTATTCTGTTGGTAAATAAAGGATAGCCAGGTCACTTAGTGGCATAGAGAAAGAGTAAGAGTAAAAGGCAATTCTTCATGAAGAATTTGGCACATAACGCATACTTACTCTTTATGGTTAAGTGGATAGATGAAGAAAATCAAGAAATTTTTTAACAACAAAAGATACACAGATGAATAAATGATAAGCACATGAAGGTTGAGGAAAAGGAAACAGTAGTAGAGAGATGAATGTTTGAAAGGAATGTTGGGGAAGGAGAGAAGCTTATTTTCCATATCCATTCAGATGTATATGGTGGTAGCTAATCATCTCACTTTTAATTATAAATAAACAATTCAAAACATTTTGAAGGTCAACTTTCTTCAGTTTAGCCACAATGCTATTCTTGTATTTCCGTTGATTCCTATTGTGTAAGAAAGTACTATACATATGTTTCTAAGTCTAGGGTAGGCTTTTATCTTCTCTAGCTTTCCTTTATACTACACAGAAAAGGGAAGGAAAAGACAGGAGATAACATGAGGGAATGCTTATGAGTTAATTTATTATCAGTATAGATCATTAATATGTAATACTAATAAAATGGAGGGCCCACATGGTTGAGAATTTAGGCAAAGTTACAATAAAATAAGTAACATATCATCAGAAAAAAAAAAATCTTTGAGGCTTTAAATATACTCAGTCCATGAACTGTGAAAGCAATTTTTAACATGTTATCATTAGATATCCCCTATCTTTCACCTATGTCACACAGTAAATTCCAGAAAGTATTTTTTCTCCCCTATCTTTTTGGTACCTCAGCTATCCTGTCCACATTCCCCATCACCCGAGTGTGATCTGTCTCCGTTTGTCTGTCTCTCTCCCCAGCTGTTTTCAGACTCCTTTAAAAAAATTTCCCCCAACTTCTCTTTTACTTGAAAATTTTAGAATCTATCTATACATTTTCAGGCCTTGTGGTTCAAAGTAGTGGGGAACAGTTCAATTATACACATATTCCACAGTCTGGGTCCTCAATTTGCCTATAATTGTCTGTGTGTTATATATAATATTTTCCTCTTTGTGCCTTAGTTTCCTTATTGGCAAATGAAGAAAACAAATGCATATCTTAAAGCTGTGATAAGAATGAGATAATGTCAAGATACCTAGCACCTAGTTCAACAGTAGTTTTTCTCCTTTACCACACGCCATCTATATTTTGATAGAGCTTCAAGGTCTGAGAGAATATTCTGGTGGAAAATTTCATAAAACATAAATAAAAGCAGTTCAGTTCATTCGAAATATTTTTTCTACACATATCTGTAGCAATAAAAATGATGTTTAAATCAAAGTCTTTAAAAAAAAAGCAAAGTAGAATATGAATCGAATAAGTACATTATAATAAGCTCCATTAAAATAAGTCTATTTTGGACTTTCCTTGTTATTTTACCACTTTTACTATAAAAAGGAAGGAAACTAAGAAGACTAGAATTCTTATTGCATTAAGTTATTCTACTTCTAAAGACGATTAAGGAGTTCTATGCTGACTCTACCCTTGGCTCAAGTCATAGAATTGACTCAAGTCAACTAGAATTCCTCTGAAAAATATAAAGAATATTAATTTATGAAGAGGTAAATATGTTAAAGTAAGTTTAAGGGATTATTGACTCAGATTTCATGAGAATTTCTTATATTTTAACAATTAAAAATATCCTTGAACATGTTTAAATTGTTCACATTAATGGATAAATTATGCCTATTTTCATATTTTATATAAGATAAATTATTAGAAAAGAGGCATTTTCAGGTTCAGTTATTTGGGGAGCTTTTCTAAAAAAGACAGCAGAGTGTATTGGTCAACTTCACTGATGCAAAAGTCAGGCTTCATAAATTGGAATACAGTTCTATCCTTTATTGAGGTAAAGTATTAATCTCTCTTTTTATTTTAAGATATTTATTTATTTATTTATTTATTATTTATTTATTGACAGAGAGATCACAAGTAGGCAGAGAGGCAGGCAGAGAAAGAGAGGAGGAGGAAGCAGGCTCCCTGCTGAGCAGAGAGCCTGATGGCAGGGCTCGATCTCAGGACCCTGAGATCATGACCTGAGCCGAAGGCAGAGGCTTAACCCACTGATACACCCTGGCGTCCCAGTGTTAATCTCTTTATGTCTCAGCTCCATCCTCTATAAAAGTGGGATAATTAGAGGTAACCAAACATTGGAGACTCTGCCAGGGAATCTATATAGCATCTAGTGGGTTTTAAATAAAATGGCTTCAAAAGCCAACATTAGTGGAGAAGCAGCAGCAGGACAAACACTGGCCTAGACCCATGCAGCATTATCCCACACTCTGATCTGGTCAGGAACTTTCTATATGGTTGTAGGAGACTGGCTTCATTTCTTTGGGCCTTGATTTTCAGATCTGAAATTAGCTCTAATCTTTAAAAATTCCGTGAGCTATTAAGTTTTTTAACACTGTAGGGAGTAAAGTGACTGAATCAAAATCTGACATGTATTTGAAATCTGTTCTTAGAATCCACACTTAACTAAAATTTGGGAAGTCATGGGGCTATAATAACTAGAATTATATTCAGAAGAACATATTTACAAATATATTATCTTCTTATGGAGCCTGAATTTTATTCAATATTGAATAAAAATCAATAATTCTCATCTGTTTTATAGACCAGAGAGTTGTGGAAAAATGTGGTTTGGGAATATGCAAGACTATTTTCTTATCATGGTCCTCTTTAGAAGTAAACAACTTTGTAGCCAAATATTAAGTCTAACTAGATTTTTATTCTGTTGTTAAGTAGAAATGTCTTACTCTGGTTTAAATTATGTTGGGAAAGAAGATCGATAAACTGATTATAGTAAACTGACTACATTTTCCAGGAAGGCTACTTAGGAATAATGTAAAGAAAAACACATTTAGCATAGATTTTTAAAAGGCCAACTTTGTTCTTGCATTATGTTTACATATTCTGTTTCCATTCTGCTACAAAATTAACAATTATATGAGCCAGAAGAAACCATCTAATTAAAGAACAGAATGTAATCTGTGCTGTTACACTTCCCTTGGTCCTGTTATAGAATTATCTGTAAAGATGATGAAATACTGCTCACTATTAAGTGATTTATGCCTATATGGCCATTTATCATTAGAGGTAATTGTGGTTCAGTTTAGAGCCTTGAGTCCCAGAGAAATGGTGTATTAGCTGTAGATCTTTGGCATAGTTTAGTGTAATTCGATAAGATAACCTTCCTTATCTCTACCATTCTTTCATCCCACCTTTCTGGTGTTTTCCAGCTTAGTACGTAAAACATCTATCAGAGGTACAAACTGAAAATCAGAAAGTCATTCCTGACACTGCTCTTCCTTTCACCACTGCTGCCATATCCAATTTATTAGTAAATCTTTTATGTTTTATCTCTTAAATATTTCTTGAATATTTTTATTTCCCTTAATCTCCAACATTACCACCCAACACAAACTGCTACCATTTGTCTTCTGTCCTATTTCACTTGTCACCTGCAACTACTTTTTTCTTCATTATATATATATATATATGTATATATATATATATATACATATATATATACATATATATATTTCCTTTTCAATTCATTCTCCCCCTTTAAATTACTTTATTATTAAGCTAAGAAAGAACCTTAACCTGACTGGCTCGCTCAACTAGAATGTTCTCTCTCCATCACTTCTGCTTTGGATAGATACATACTCGGGAATGTCTACCCATTCAGTTACTTTCCCTTATAACATTTCTCTCACACAATGTAGTCATACATTCATTTATGTAATTATTTGACTAATGCCTGTCTATTACATAAATTCTCTGAGAGCAACTATTGTGCCTGGTTTTGCTATTCATTGTTTGTCCCGCACAAAGCATAGTGCTTGCAGCACAATTGATATTGAATAGTTTTTTTTTTTTTTAAAAAGATTTTATTTACTTATTTAACAGAGAGAGAGAGATCACAAGTAGGCAGAGACGCAGGCAGAGAGAGAAAGGGAAGCAGGCTCCCCGCTGAGCAGAGAGCCTGATGAGGGGCTCGATTCCAGGACCCTGAGATCATGACCTGAGCCGAAGGCAAAGGCTTTAACCCACTGAGCCACTCAGGCACCCATGAATAGTTTTTTGAATGATGATTAAATGAGTGAAGGAACGATTGCCAATATTTCTGGTCCATGGCTCAGCCTTTGATGAAGATATCTTGTATCAACTGATTTAGAAGGAAAAAAATAGAAACAGTTGATTACATGTTTAAGCAATCTAGATAGAATATTTCATGTGGTCAGATTATCTTCATCTTGGTGGTGCCATGTGGCAATGTAGTCAAGTGATTAGGGAACTTCTCCTTTAAAGCTATTTCTTGGGACACCTGGGTGGCTCAGAGAATTAAAGCCTCTGCCTTCAGCTCAGGTCATGGTCTTGGGGTCCTGGGATAGAGCCTCACATTGGGCTCTCTGCTCAGTGGGGAGCCGGCTCCTCTCCCCACCCCCCGCCTCTCCGCCAACTTGTGATCTGTCTGTCAAATAAATAAATAAAATCTTTAAGTCTATTTTTCACTATCTTAATGTAAAACTCCTCAAAGGTTCTGAGCTTTATAAAACTTCCATCAGGTTATAATGATATTATTTTATCATTTACTTCAAAGTTTCTAGTAATCTTATGTAATTTTTACTTAGACCTGGAACAACTACTCTTTCTATTTCATCCTTCTTGTATTCAAGTTTCTTTATTTTTTATATATTTTTTAACTGTGAAGTAACATTAAGAGAGCCAAATATTAAATTTTCACTAGATACTTCACATATGTTCCTCACACAATATTACTCAAAAACAAACTTGCAAGTAGGCGTCTATTCTTTGTAGGCAGAACCCTAACAGATTGTTCAGTCAAATGAAAAGCTTTATTTTCTCGCACTTTTTCCTTTCATCTTCATTTTGCTCTTATTCCCTCTCCTTGCCTCCCTTTCCTGGCTTTGCTTCTCCACCTCCTCCCAAAGTATCCTCAGAGCAACTCCTCACTCAGTCTGCAAACTTCTGCCGGTCTCTGCTCCCTCCATCAACCTGCTCAAGACACAGAGACAGGACTCTTTGGCCTTGAATACATATGACTGAGGTTTTTTCTTTAAAATTTTTCCCCTGAATTGGACATCTGATCTGTTTTCCCTGTGTGCCTTATTCATATAAGTATATGATTAATATTATATCATATTATTCAATTATTCATAGTTTATTCGTATATTTCTCATCACATTCATTGCATAATAACAAGAATCCTGCTTTGTCACTTGTTAGCCATGTGACTTTGGCTCTGTGCCTCAGTTTCCTCCACTGTCAATCAGATGTAAAAGCAACACTCAGTGTGAAAGGTCCATGACTAAGACAATTTGAAGGACACTATTATATTTAAAAAATACAAAACAGGGGCGCCTGTGTGGCTCAGTGGGTTAAGGCCTCTGCCTTCGGTTCAGGTCATGATCCCAGCGTCCTGGGATCGAGCCCTACATCGGGCTCTCTGCTCTGTGGAGAGCCTGCTTCCTCCTCTCTCTGCCTGCCTCCCTGCCTGCTTGTGATCTCTCTCTCTGTCAAATAAATAAATAAAATCTTAAAAAAAAAAAAAACTTAAAAAAAAATACAAAACAGAAAAACTGGTGCAATGTGGTTATTTATTGAGAGAAAAGGAATTGTAATAAAGTATAATTTGTTAAAAACTGATTAGGACTGCAGATACCACAAAAATGAGGAAATAAAGCAATACTTAAATTAACTAACTACTACTACTTTTACAATATTGCTGCCCTAAAAATTTTGGCTGCAAATGTCATGATTGTGTCTTCCTATGATAGCAATTCTGTAAATCATTCTATAAAGAGATTTTAAAAAACAAAAAAAAATTTCCTTCTACCAGAGTAGATTGATTTTTTTTTCAAAAGTTATGAAATGTTTTATACTGAATTACTGGGACTTCATCATGATCAAAAGTTTTTGCACAGCAAAGGAAACACTCAACATAACCAAAAGACAACTGAGAGAATGGGAGAAGATATTCACAAATGATGTATCAGATGAAGGGCTAGTATCCAAAATCTATAAAGAACTTATCAAACTCAATACCCAAAGAACAAATAATCCAATCAAGAAATGGGCAGAGAACATGAACATACATTTCTGCAAAGAAAACATCCAGACACATGAAAAAGTACTCCACATCACTCAGCATCAGGGAAATACAAATCAAAATCACAATGAAATACCACCTCACACTGGTCAGAATGGCTAAAATTAACAAGTCAGGAAATGATAGATGTTGACGAGGATGTGAAGAAAGAGGAACCCTCCTAAACTGTTGGTGGGAATGCAAGCTGGTGCAGTCACTCTGGAAAACAGCATGGAGGTTCCTCAAAAAGTTGAAAATAGAGCTACCCTATGACCCAGCAATCACACCAATGGGTTTTTACCCTAAAGATATAAATGTAGTGATCCAAAGGGGCATGTGCAACTGAATGTTTATAAAAGCAATGTCCACAATAGCCAAACTATGGAAAGAACCTAGATGTCCATCAACAGATGAATGGATAAAGAAGATGTGGCATATATACACAACGGAATACTATGCAGCCATCAAAAGAAATGAAATCTTGCCATTTGCAATGACATGGATGGAACTAGAGGGTATTATGCTGAGAGAAATAAGTCAAGAAAGACAGTTGTAATAATATAACTATAATAAGTCAAGAAAGACAGTTATCATATGATCTCTCTGATATGAGGAATTTGAGAGGCAGGGCTGGGGGCTGTGGGGGGGAAAGAGGGAAAGAAATGAAACAAGATGGGATCAGGAGGTAGATAAACCATAAGAGAATCTTAATCTCTCGAGGGGTGCCTGAGTAGCTCAGTGGGTTAAAGCCTCTGCCTTCAGCTCAGGTCATGATCCCAGGGTCCTGGGATCGAGCCCCACATCAGGCTCTCTGCTCAGCAGGAAGCCTGTTCCTCCCTCTCTCTCTGCCTGCCTCTCTGCCTACTTGTGATCTCTCTCTCTCTCCCTGTCGAATAAATAAAATCTTTAAAAAAATAAAGTGCAAATTGTGAGAATTTTAAATACCATTTTATGGTGAAGTAAAATGAGAAAAATCTAATAGAAATAATACTTTATACTATGCGTCAAGTTATTCAAGAGTTAAGGTCCCGGGCCAAGCTAGTGTCTGGTTGGTGGTAGCTTTCCAATTAAGTGGTCTTAGAGAATTTTCCTTTAAATTCCAGGCCCAAAATTTATTCTTTGCAACCTTTTCTTCATTCATTAAAAGGGAGTTGATTACCTAAAAGGGGTTGACTCCTTTAAACTATGCCTGTATCTTGCATAAACAAAACACTATGTAGTCATTTTCACTCAGTGACAGAAATACATATATACATATAAAAAATGAAAATATATATTTATATATCATTATATGTAAATATAAATTATATATCATTTTACTGTGAAACAATATAAACTACTATAGATCAAAGATCTTTTCTACTCATCTTTATATCAACACCAAGCACAGAGTTTGCTATAAAATATAAAATCAGAAACTAGAAATTAAATATATAAATGAATATTGAGAGACAGCTTTGGAATTTGACCTTCAAAATATATATATAACATCCTAAATATCAGAAAATTATCTGGTGAAAGAGGATTAATAATTTCATAAGAGATTTTTTTCTATGATTGATTTAGGAATTCCTAAATGACAAATGAATCTAACCTGACTCAAACAACTTTGGCCAGAATGAGCATGTAAATTTACACATTTGGAAGATAGATAGCTATTTTTATCTTTTCTACTACTTTTTATAATCCTGTACCTTTTGAACCCTTTTATAAATGAGTGACAATTCTCTTTAGGAACACTGAAATAACACAGACCTATTTGAAAATCACTGTAATATACTTCACATAATTTTAAACCTGTTATTTTAGAAGCATCTTTGAAGATTTCTTTGGAGGTCTTCTCACATATCGCAGACTAATACTATTTTGTCTCTTTTTAAAATGGTCATCCAGTACTTTTCACATCATTTATAACTTAATTTATTTTTAGTGATTATTTATATACATATATATATATATTTTTAAGATTTTATTTATTTATTTGACAAAGAGAGATCACAAGTAGGCAGAGAGGCAGGCAGAGTGAGAGGGGGGGAAGCAGACTCCCAGCTGAGCAGAGAGCCTGATGTGGGGCTCGATCCCAGGACCCTGAGATCATGACCTGAGCCGAAGGCAGAGGCTTAACCCACTGAGCCACCCAGGCACCCCGATTATTTATATTTAAATACAAATATTATTTACTTTAATTTTATGTTATTTACTTTAAAAGTTAAGCATTAAACATCTGTGTTGCCCATTTCAATTCAACAAAGCCACAGTGTAATGAGATACTAATGAGACATGAAGCAGCACATAACATGATTAGGTTTATGCTTGAGAAGGTCATTCTGACAATTATATGGAGGGTAAACTGAGGTGGAGAGATCAGCTCCAAGTCTATTTTAAAAGCTGAGGCTAAAGAGAGTAGTCTTGAACCATAGCATTTGTGACCAAGATAAAAACAAAAGGGTAAATCCTAGAAATGTTAAAAAAAAAATTGGCAAGCAAGAGAGATTTGAAGTCTGATTAAAGAAAAAGATATGATCATGAGAAACAGTAACATGAAACAAGATATTGGAGGTCATGCGGGCAGACTCACATGAGAGGGGAAGTTCCTCATAGGACAAGACCACCCAGAAGCTCATGGAGTTCAGATGCTACCATCTTTGTCAAACTGGAGTTTGGTACAAGCAGGCTTTTGAACGAGTGGGTCTCAGCCTGCAGTAAGAAATAAAGAAGCTAGGGGCGCCTGGGTGGCTCAGTGGGTTAAAGCCTCTGCCTTTGGCTCAGGTCTTGATCCCGGGGTCCTGGGATAGAGCCCCACATCAGGCTCTCTGCTCAGCTGGGAGCCTGCTTCCCCGCTCTCACTCTGCCTGTCTCTCTGCCTACTTGTAATCTCTCTCTGTCAAATAAATAAATAAAATGTTTAAAAAAAAAAAAAGCAATAAAGAAGCTAGGGGCCAATGTACAGAATGCATCTTTGGTTCATTTGCAGAACCCTTTATGACCAGTTAGGTATGCAAGTTGAGAGGGAAAAAGCCTGACAGGTTTCTGAGGTGGATTTCTGTTGGCTCATGACAACTTTATATGTTCACTGGCAAAATTAATGGCTCTAGTGGTTACTTAAATATAATTATGAGTACCTATCTGTGAAATAATTAACAGATTTCAGAGGCAACACTGGTAGCATTTTCCAAGAATTGTATCATTTACCTATAATATAGAAAAATGGGAATTTTAATTTCATATATTTATTCTTGGGATACATTCCATTCTCTAAGGTTTCATTTGAACCTGGTATTGCTAAAGTTATGTTTTATTCCTTTGCCATCCATTGATAAATGAGCTTTTGCTCATAAAAACTGAATAACAATCTTATTTTTCTCATGAGCAAAAGAATGCTCTCAAGAAATAGTTTTTTCTAGAATGCACTTAACTCAGCAATTGGTTTATTTATAATCTATACTTCACCTATTTCAAGTGTCATATTTTAGCAACTCTGAACTAGCTCTAGAACAAGAGCTAGTATTATTGAGTGATTACCACATATTAGGCAATGCTCTAAAAGCTTTTGATGTAGTAATTTAGTTAATCCTCAAAATAGCTCTATGAGATTCGAAATTATAGTAGTACCTTTCATGTATGAGAAAGTTGTGGAACAGAGAGGTTAACCACTAGTAATTTGTGGAAATTGGTTTTGAACATTGGCAGCTAATGTCTTTTTTTTTTTTTAAGATTTTATTTATTTATTTGACAGACAGAGATCACAAGTAGGCAGAGAGGCAGGCAGAGAGAGGAAGGGAAGCAGGCTAGCAGAGAGCCTGATGCGGGGCTCGATCCCAGGACCCGGGGATCACAACCCAAGCCGAAGGCAGAGGCTTTAACCCACTGAGCCACCCAGGTGCCCCACAGCTCATGTCTTATATACTAGTTTGCAATGTAATACACAGTGCAGCTAGGGTAATAAAAAAGGAGAAGATTGCAACCAAGATCAAGTTGAAGCACTTACTGTAGTGGAGCACCATTAGCAATAGACTTCATTCAACTATTCGTAAACATACATATGCACAGGTGCTGTGTTACACATCAAACACAAAGAGCTGTGGAAAATTACCCACATACTTATCCACATACCTTCTATTCCTTGAAAAACACAGGATTCTTACAAAAAAATAGTAAGATGGTATAGGCAAAATTTTTCAAGTATCTACCATATTCTGGCTAATTGTAATATTTTTTTAAAATTTATTTGACAGACAGAGATCACAAGTAGGCAGAGAGAGAGAGGAAAGGAAGCAGGCTCCCTGGTAAGCAGAGAGCCCGATGTGGGGCTCTATTCCAGGACCCTGGGATCACAACCTGAGCCGAAGGCAGAGGCTTTAACCCACTGATCTACCCAGGCACCCCTAATTGTAACTTTTTTGAATTACATGCAACTTTCACTCTTTCGTTCAACACAAATTTATTGAATATCAACCATGAATCAGACGATCTGCTCAATGTTGGGGATGCTAAGGTGTGCAAAATCAAAACAAAACAAAACAAAAAAACCCAACCCTTTAAGCCAGTTTTTTTTTTTAAGTAACCAGAAATTATTAAATATAATTTCTACTTTACTTTTCTATTCCTTAGATTATGTAATTGGGCTCAGAAATGTTAGGAAATTTTCCCAGGATGACCGAACTTTTAAGTGGTAAAGCTAGGGCTTGAATCAGGGTCACCTGTCTTTAAAAGTCTATAGTTACCCAGTATGTATTGAGAGCTCACTATGTTTCAGACCATGAACGAAGCATTGAATGACATAAAGACGACCAGTCTAAGTCTAGTCAGAACACTGAAAAGTACAGTGAGAAATTCAACAGAGGGAAAAGTTTGGTTACATATAGAGGGCTGAAAAAGAAGTGGGAATTTTAAAAACGGCTGGAAAATGGAATTAATTGTTAAGGCAACATATGATTGCTAGACCTTGCTCATGGGCAAAAATACAACAGAAAGGAGCAAGTCCCATATCCTTCCTTCAGCCTTACAGCCTTCCTCCAGAGCCTCCTCTTGGGAGGATCTATTGGGAAACCAGCTGGCAAAAGAGAAATGGGTCTTGCAGAGTCCTAGCACTGAGTATCATAGAGTAAGGGTTTCTACTGATGGGTTTGGAGCCTAAAGACCATAGAGATATGACGGATACATGCTATCCCCCTATATCAGAGATAATAAAAACTTTATGACGATTTGGAGCTGGGAAAGGTAGTAGAAAGGTTTGTCCTGCTTCTCTTTTAGAAGAGAAACAGAGGCCTAAAGTGATTAAGTGCCTTATAAAAGGTTATAGCCTTGTAAGTGTCAAAGCCTGAATAGGAATCTAGACTTTTCTTATTCTTCATTTCACTGAAGTTTCTGCTATTCAGTGCTGTCTCAAAGGGCAGCTTTAAAAAGTTAATAGACCATGTCCTCAAAAGAGGAAAAAGGTGATCCCGCAAATAATGCAAGAGATGGAAAATATGTATGATGGGTAATTCTTACATTTTCCCTAGAACCAAATAAATCACTGCTTAGTGACTTTATTTAAAGGGAGTTAAACTTTGAGAATTTAGAGAATTGATGATAGCATGTCTCTTAGCTCATTTCCCTCAAATCCCATTCTTTGGGTCTGAAGTTGAGTATCACTCAGTCCAAGGTTAAGCTCCTGTCAAGACTGATTAATGATTCTTGTGACTTGTAATTTTTTTTAGGCTATCCATTTGCTAATTTAGTTCTACTCTTTGATTCTCAGATATGAGATGACAAGGAGAGAGACTGCATAGTGCAAAAATGTTGAAGCAACATAGCCTGCTTCTTCATTCCTTTATCTCAAAGGACTCTGTGCTAATTGTATTGCCAATGGACACTTTGTTGTTAGGGCAAAGAGGAGTGTTCGATGAGCAATCATACCATGTCACACCTCCTCCATCCGGCAGGGCCAAGCCAAGCCAAATCAAGGGTCTCTGTGAACTACAATCTCCTTGAGTAGCAAGGATTTGTACAATCATGAAGATTCGTGGAAAGGTAATACATTTTACAAAGATGTATAAATCTTCTATTGGTTGTTTTTGTAGATAAGCTATTGAATAAAGACTGCTACACTTCAAACCCCTTTTAATCCATTTTGTGTAAATTGAAAAAAATCCCACAGTATATTAAAATACTACAATGTTTTTGTCTTTGGTCAGGGCTTTTCATGGATTTACTGACTAATGTTGTACACGCTTTTGTTTGGGCATTTTTCTCAGTGATCCTCTGATGTCAAAGTCTTTTGTTTAATTTACTCAAGAAGAGCTGCATTTTCTACTTAATCGTTTAAAGTGAGAATGGCATTTAATTTTAACACTTTACTGTCTTGGCATAAAGCTGAACTTTGGCAGTTGAGAAAATGTTTTACCTTCAAAAAGCAAAAGATTCCAGAAATTTAAGTGGCTGCACCAATTGATTTTATTGGGAGAATCATAGTTACAGACCAATCAACTTTTTTTGTTTGTTCATTTGAGATGAGTTGTTCTGAAGCAACAATTAATAGTACCAATTTAGGAAGCTTCTCAGTTTCACAAGGTAGACTTTTTCCATGAGCAATGATCATTCATAAATTATATGCTAAATATTCACATTAAGCTAGAGAAGGAATCATCTAATTACACCCCCATGATAAGGATATATAATGATGGATGTTTCAGGGAACATACAAATTAGTGGTTTAGTTCAAACTTTGTATTTAGGTTTGATTTAATTATTTGATTTGACATTTTTTTGTTTGAAAATATAGTAGAAATCAAATTAAATGGTGGAATCATGTACATAATAAACTGGATCTCTCATTGTATTGTATGAGATTTCATTTTTTTTTTTAAACAAAACAAACCAAGCCTCAGAATCAGAAACAAAAAATCATTTTCACCTTGACATTTAAATGTTTTCCCTTTGGACTTATTCTCTTGCTCCTAATTAAATCTTATATTTATCGCAGAGAGAGGAATTATTTTCAGCATCATCAGAAAGCCCTGGGTTGTCAAGATTATTCTAAAAATGGAATAAAACATTAGCTAGTATAGAACACCATGAGGTGCTCAGAAATGTGGAGGTAAAGGAGAATTATGGAATTAAGGAAAGAATATGGGAAGTAAACTATATTAGTAACTATAGACAGATGTGAGGGACTCTAACATGCCAGGTAAGAATCAGGTGAATCATTCCGTTGTATCTATATACTAAATCTTGTTTATCCATTTATCTATTAATGAACACTGGGATTGCCTCCATATCTTTGCTATCATAAATAAGGCTGCAATGAACATAGGGATGTGTGTATCTTTTTGAATTAGTGTTTTCTCTTGTTTTGGCTAAATACCCAGTACTGGAATTGCTGGATTATATGGTATTTCTATTTTTAATTTTTTGTGGAAACTCCATCCTGTTTTCCACAGTAGCTGTACCAATTTACATTCCCATAACAGTGCATAAGGGGGTTCCTACTCTCCACATTCTCACCAACATTTGTTCTTTCTTATCTTTTGAGTCCAGCCAGTCTGACAGGTATAAGGTGACATCTCATTATGGTTTTGACATTACTTAGCCATAAAAAAGAATGAGATCTCACCATCTGCAACAACATGGATGGATCTAAAATGTATAATGGCAGAGATGGACAAAGATACAATTTCACTCACATGTGGAATCTAAAAAATAAAACAAATAAATAAAGAAACAGACAAAAAGCCAGACCCTTAAATACAGAAAACAAATGGGTGATTGCCAGAAGAGAGGTGGGTAGGGGAAAGGGGTGAAACAGAGAAAGGGGATTAAGAGGTACAGACTTCCAGTCCTAAAATAAAGTCATCAAAAGAACAGCATAAGGGAATATAGTCGATAAGATTGTAATAATGTTGCTTGTAACAGAGGGTGACTACACTGAGCAATGTATAGCATTGTTGAATTATGTTGGACACCTGAAACTAATAGAAGTATGACTGTTAATCATACTTCAATAAAAAACACATGTAGAAAAGAATCAAGTCAATCAATACAATTTTAAAAAATGAGTTGTTCAACATCAAACACTTAACCTATTAGATGATACTAATCTAAGATAGTTTTGCAACTTGTGGGCATTTCTTCTCCTTTTTTGTACCTGTAAAAATAGGAGTGTTAATCTACATTAGATGCAGTTTTTTCCACTTAAATGCAAATATATTCTTAAACTTTTCCTGTATACTTCTTTTTAATTATAAAAAATTCTAACAAAATTATTATGCAATGTATATTTAACTTCCTACCAATATACCTTGATATTTAAAGTATTTAAAAATGATTATGACACCTACCAACAGGAACTAAAACAGAATCCAGGAGGTCCATCCTGTTTAAATATTACCCCATTAGCCCTAAGTCTTAAAGCAATCTTGACAGAATGGACAAAATGCTGAAAGGAGATACTGACAAAATACTGGGGGCTCAAGGTGGTGGTTCTTTTCCTTCTAGTTAAGAAACTATCATAAATTCTAATATCCAGAACATCTGGCTTGATTTAAAACTGTGCATATGGGCTAAATAGCAATCTTGCTTTGAACATATATCATTTAGTCATATAAAATGAGACTAAAAAAGCTTATTGTCTTTAAAAATTGCATAATAAAGAATAACAATGTCTTTGTTTTGTGAACTCAGGTGTTGCTGCCTTTGAAAGATGCGGGGCGGGGGGCGGGGAGGAAACTCTAATCAAAAAAGAATTGCATGGGGAAGTCTGCCATAAAGAAAATCTATTTTTTAAAGGCTCCTTGGAGATTACAAAACTGCAATATGTTATAAGACACACACTGCATATGAAATCTTTTTTACTATAGTAGCTACTTTACAATGCTTCTCTGGACCCGTAGGAACTATAAATAGGCTGATGTAGGATCAATTCTTTGTTTATGACCACATGCAATCTAAATAAAGAAAATTATTGCTGTATAATACTTGTTATTATATGATAAACTTCAGTATCCACTATAGATCGAGTGTCATTTTTTTTCTTTTTAAGTAAGTCCTCCTGGTAAGAAGTTTATTATTTTTTTTTTAAAGATTTTATTTATTTGACGAGAGAGAGAGATCACAAGTAGGCAGAGAGGCAGGCAGAGAGAGAGGCAGAAGCAGGCTCCCTGCCAAGCAGAGAGCCCTATGCGGGGCTCGATCCCCAGACCCTGGGATCATGACCTGAGCCGGAGGCAGAGGCTTTAACTCACTGAGCCACCCAGGCACCCCCAGTAAGAAGTTTAAAATTAGTGTTTCAATTGGGACATTAAAGAGGCACAATATAATAACTTAAGTAACATGACTTGTCTCTTGATTTAAAAGACAGATAGATGGTGTAAGGGCACAGGAGAGCAAAGATGATCACTGCATGAATTTTAAAAGTAGTTTGTATTGTTAAGAAATTCAACATTTTCAAAGACAAAGAGTTAAAGGCAAACAAAACCAGCATTTCCTGTTAGCTTAAATACCACTTTAATAGGAAAGTATGAAATATGATTACGTGTTAATGTCATATTGTAAAAATATGTACTGGTTATTACATATGGTTATAAACTAACTGCATCTCTTCCCCTAGCTGCCATGCTATTTCTCAGAAAAAACAACTTCTCACTTGCTATGCCTTTTATCCGATATTTTATTTTGTGTGTGCATACACCCTTGCCTGTGTATATATGAGCACATTCACTCACACACACACACACACACGTGCAGATTCAACCAAAAAGGAAGAACAAATTATGGAAACTTAAAGAAAGCATGGATACTAACAACATGTCAGAGAAAAAAAAGCCTGGGTGAAATAATGATAATATCCCTTTATTTATATTAAAGATAACTTGGGTGATTCATACTGATTAGCAAATGTCAAATGAAAAAATGTACAGTATGCATGGGATTGGCAAAAATTCCATTCTCATATCAAATTTTCATTCCTTAAGTATTTATTGAGAGCAAACAATGGACATAGTATTGTGTACTCATAATGTCATAAATCTCAAAAACCTGTGCAAACTAGGTATTATTAGTCCTGATTTACTGATGTTCAAACTGAGGCTTGGAGGACATGATGACTTTCTCGAGTTCACATCCATAATGATGGAAGAATCAAGTTTTGAGTTCAATTTATTTACTTCCTAAGCCTATAATGTTTCCATGAAACTATAATACTGCCTTCCTAATTTTAACAGAGATGATTAGAAAAAAAAATTTTTTATTTACCAAATTAGATCAAGGGTAAAGACATGTAAGGAATTTGCATTAGCTGATCTTAGGTTGAGAAGTATCAAGTACATAGAGTGCTAATGTTAAAATCACACCTTCAATTTCATCTTACATAGCAAAGTAACTTGTATTATTGGCAGATTTGTTTTTATTTTTCCCTTTCCTCAGACATCTGCAGAGAAGTTTTACAGCACAATGTTACCTTAATGTACTAACTTAAAAAATTATAGCTTACACACCAGAGGTGTTCAAATAATTAAACAATAAAAACAGTGCTATGAAGGTGAGGAGATATTGCTAAAATTAGAAGAAAGATAAAATAGAGTGGTGCACAGGAAATCAGACTTTTGTGCACTTAAGAATTTTTAAGTTGGACTTCCATGAGATAATCTCTCCTTAAAAATATTCAGAGACAATTTGAAAAACCCACCCTCTACCCTACCTCCTCCCCTGTGGGTTGCAACTGCATAAATAGATTACAGATGTAGAAAGAAAGACATCTCCTGCAGTGATTTTGTAAATATAACTCAAGTATTTGGAGAGAGAAAAAACAAAGTTATAGTGTTATGTGGAATGTCCAACAACAGTTGAGTGTGGTGGTGGTGGCAGCTGAGGGAAGGGGTATGGGGTTGGCACTGACATTTTGAAAATGATATTGAAAGAGAAAAAGCCAGTCTTATTTTTTGGGCCATTAAAAACACAATTAAAAACTGCTACCCAGAGTTATATAAATTCAGTCTCTAATGTTTCTCTAATTAAAAATTAGATTTTGAGTAGCTTCAGATCTAGAGACAGAACCCTCCCAAACTAATATTAAGTATTTTTCTGGAGAAATGATAATAGATATAGAAGACATTCTGAATGCTCAAAGTTTGACATGGACATAATTTATGTTAACTACATGTAAGTAACAATTTTAATAATTCCTACAAAGGAGGGATTGGAAATTACAACAGATGTTATGTTATATAGCATAGGTAATTTTTATGTGATTCTCATTCAATTAACCACAGAGGAAGGTATATACTTTGGTCATAATTAATTCTATGTTTGTGTATCAGGGAAACTCTTCTTCCTTGAAGAGAAGATATATACTCAAGTATGTTAGGTAATGAGGATTTATTCTTTTAGTGCAGGGAGAAGTAAGCATGTGTGGGCAGCCCCATCAGCAGTTGTGTAGTTACTGGATCCTACTCTCAGTTTCCATGACTTGAAAGTGCTTTAGCCTCAAGAGAAATAGAAATATAATATCTTACTTTGATTCAGGCTAAATAACAACTTAAATGACCCATATTCATGTTTGTTCCTCTCAGAAGCAAGCATCTCTTAAGAACAAGGCTACAGGTATTACAATACCAGATTTCAAGATACACTACCAATCTGTAGTAATCAAAACAGCATGGTACCAAAACAAACAAACAAAAGACAGATCAACAGAACAGAATAGAAAGCCCAGAAGAAAACCCATACTTACATGGATCAATTAATCTACAATAAGGGAGGCAAGAATATACACTGGGGAAAAGAATCAAGCAGGTCCTATTTAAGTCGTTGCACATAGCTCATTGAAAATTATGAGATTATCCAACTGAGTCATGTTAAGTCCATCTGATAAAGACTGCATTTATTGGGCAGTGGTTTTGACCAAACACCCAAGGGCAGCTGTTCTCCTTGATATCCAGCATATTCAGCAATGTACCTGGCTTTGATGTCACTCTCTAATGATGGCTTTATGTCTCAGTGCTGATATTCCTGATGGTTCCCACTGATTGATCTCCCATTTTATGGGCAACACTAAAGCAGGACAATACTGTATGTTAGGGCAAAAAATCTAGGACAACAACATCTACAGTTTAGAAACAAAAGATCCTGGAGCCATCTAAGAGCTAAGAGTCCCATCCGTAGCTCAGTGTTAAGTTATATTCGATATGTGTTCCCCAAAGTATGAAATATTCGCCATGCTCAGGCTCTCATTTTCATCCCATTATCTACTTTTCTTCACACAGTATTTATAACAAAATATGCTTGGTTTTAGTGTAATTTCTTTTCAGATACCTATTTTCTTAGTGTGTAGTTGCTGCTCAGCATTATCTTAAAATTAATAAAATGTTCTTCCGAAGATTCATATTTAAAATACTTTATACAGCTGAAAGCGTTTTTAGTTGACCATTTAAGAAGGGTAGATCATTAACAGAGAGACAGATGGTTGTGGATTTTGAATTGTTTCTTTTCTATCCATTGTTTGAAATGTAGCTGACCATTTTTAATGTTAGAGTCTCAGTATTCATAACACCAATATAGGTATTAATAACAGCTTCAATAAGAAAGAAACTAACTGGACTTTTTTAAGAAGTAAATTCATAACAGAAACCAGAATTATTAAGTTAAGGAAAGATTACTGGTTTTTGTACTATTCAGAACAAACTTTCCCTTAATGTAGGAATATGATGATTTTTATATATAATGCTTAAACTACATTGAGTCAATTAATAAATTAACTTAATCCCATAGGTCTCAATATACTAAGCCTTTAATAAATTTTAGGATTAGTCAAATGATCAATATTCTTTAGAGAAATTTACTATTTAAAAATACATACACAAGAGGGGCGCCTGGGTGGCTCAGCGGGTTAAAAATACATACACAAGAAAATACAACTGGGAGACCATTGTTCACAGGTTTTTCATGTCTTTCTATGTTTTAAGAACAGAGGCAATTTTTTCCTGACTATATTTTCCATAGTGGCAAACAACTTTAAAAGAAAGATACAGTCTCCTTCCAGAGCAAAAGTCAGTACATTTACTGCCCATTACAAAATATTTGGGTTCCACAGGCTTAGGGTTCTTCTCCTATAATGCAACCTACCCTATATACAGGTGTCAGCTGGTCCTCAGTATGTTCCTCTGTGAGAAATGAGACTCAGAAAACCTATGCAAAAATGGTACTCTGTACTGCTATCATTGAGAAATGAACTTATTAGTCTTTGATCCAGAAGTCTTGGATCTTACATCAACACTTATAAAACTGTGGCAGGCTAACTTGTCACCTTGAAAGTGGATTAAAAAAAAAAAAAACAACCTGAGATCATTCACCATTCTTGATAAATCCACTATTTTTATTAAAAGTTTCCTAACATATTTTCTCCACACACACAATGGTCCTTGAAGTTTATTAACTCAGGCTGATTGATATATAACTTGTTTAAGAGCAGGAAAACAATTATACTACTGCTGATAAATAATTTGCAAACATATCTAGTGGAAATTGTAAAGTTTACAAAATGTTGACTAATCATTAATCCACTTAGAAATGGGGCTTTTAAGAGATTAATTTGAATAATCAACAATAGACATTATAACATTTGTTTTCATGTACTTTCCATGGGGAAATAATTATCTCTATTAAATACATATTTCAAATTAGACTTAGTTTTGTGAAAGATTTTGAAAACAAATTTATCAGTATCATGTACAAAGATGACTTGGAAAGAGATGAATAATTTGCCTAATAAATTCAATTTAATTCCTGAAACTTTACATAGAAACTTCCAAGAATTAAGAAATGCTTTAAGAAAGACTTCACTACATTATGATCATAAAAGTTTTCAGCTACAGAGTATCACAAATGATTGATAATTCACACATTTACTGTAGCCTGCTGCTTGGGAAAAAAAAAATGAAGTTACCCTTCAGTCCCCTGATAATTAGCTCCTGTTGTCAAAACTTCAGTTACAATTTGATTAAAAAAAAATTCTAAATGTCAAGAACCACGCAGTCTGATAAATATGGATGACATTTAAAAAGCAAAGTAAGTAGTACCTACAAAGAAAAAGAGAGGGTCTTGTGCAGCATTTATTAATAAGTTATCTATACCTCATTCACATGGTTATTTGTTCTTTTTTTTTTTTAAAGATATTGTTTATTTATTTGACAGACAGAGATCACAAGTAGGCAGAGAGGCAGACAAAGAGAGAGGAAGGGAAGCAGACTCCCCGCTGAGCAGAGAGCCCATGCTCAGGGCTCTGGCTCAATCCCAGGACCCCGGGATCATGACCTGAGCGGAAGGCAGAGGCTTTAACCCACTGAGCCACCCAGGCGCCCCAGTTATTTGTTCTTTTAAATGAATAATACCTTCTGTTTATAAAGAATGGTGTAATGCCTTATTTCCCTTTCTAGATAAGTGGAGGCCTTAAATACTAACAAGTTTATAAGTAATATTTTAGAACTAAAAATAAACCTTCAAAAGGACAATTATACTAAGTATAATAAATCCTGTTTGTTGTTTGGAGTCAGATGCAGAGAGCTCCCCAAACTATGAGTTTTCCCCTAAATTTATTATTAATTGAATTCTTAAAACTACATCCATGCATATTCATTAGTTATTACTATATATATAGTATATACTATATATAGTATAGTATACACACACACACACACACACACACACACACACACACACACAATTCAGACCTGCCATTTGGGTAAGCAGCCACTTCATACCAAATTAAAGACTTACTGACAGTTGGGAGGTATATTGCTATACTGAGTGACAAATAGCAGGTAAATCCCCTATGTAAAATGATTTGGGAGAAATAGCCAATTGTGAATTTTTAAAATATCACAGGTTTTAACAACTTAATTCTCAAAGATAGGCACTGACTTCACTTTGTGCTCCGTTTTTATCTGTGGTACTTGATGTTAGACTCTCTCTATTAATCTTGCTACCTTTTATTAAAAACTTATCATGGAAAACCACCAGTTATGCAAACTGAATAGAAGTAATTCCATTAGCCACAGACACAAAACACAATTTCTCAAGGTTTTAGGTTAACGTACTTAAGGAACACGCACATTTAGTTAAAATAAATCCATAACTACGAGCCATAAGTTTTTACCTTTTCTCATTTTGGTAGATTTCAGGTATTTTGAGGTTGCAAGAAGACTAGATAGACTTGAAGATATTGTTAGCCCTAATCTAGCATGACTGGTGTTCTTATAAGAAGAGAAAGAGACACCAGGAATGCTTGCAGGCACAGAGGAAAGGACTTCTAAACGTAACAAGAAGGCTATCATCTGCAAGCCAATGATTTGTTTTCTTTCACTTTTGCTTTCTTTCACTTCAGGATTGTTAGTATTTTACACTACCCTATTTAAATGAAATCATATATAGTGCTCACTTTTGAGTTCTTCTACTTAACTTTAGATCTCATTTTCTAACTATGGCTCAATAGTTCATTCCTTTTTATTGTTAAGTATTATTTTATTGTACATATACAGCACAGTTGGTTTACTCATTCGCCTTGTGATGAATATTTAAGTTGTTTCTAGGTTCTGGCTATTACAAATAAGCTACTGTAAAATATTTGTGTACAATCATTTTAGGATATAGGCTTTCATTTCTCTTGAGTAAATAAATACCTGTTAGGGTTGATGTAGAGTATCAAATCATCCATAGTACTTGGCTTGCTAAAATGTAACATGGAGGCTGATGGGGTTGAGGGAAGGTTTTGGAGAAGGACCTAGGCCTTTGGAATGCCGAGGTCTGTGTGACCACTCTGCTATTAGAATTGGGTGGGTGGGGGGTTGTACCTTTCCTAAAGCTTTCTTAGCCCAAACAGCTGCCCTGTGATCTAAGAGATCTATGCATTGTCCCTTTAGCGGAGCTCGTAGAACACACTGATCAGCACATTGTATCTTTCCCGTAATCAGACTCATCTATTTTCTGCAAGACCCCTTGCCATGCATCACTTGCTTGAGAAAGAGTAATAAAGATTTATGATTAAACTGAAGCACCAATAAAGACGAGAGCAAAGAAGAGCGAAGGGGCTTCATTTCTGAGCCTGGACCCTGTTGCCTTCTCCTCTCTTTCGCAGCAAAGTCTGGAATGATCTTTTATCCGTTTGTACAGGGATTGCTGGCCATTCCTGGCAATTGGTGACCTGGACATGACCATCTTGCAAGGGCCACCTGACGGGCTGCCTGAAAACCAAAAGTCTGCCTGCAGTAAGTTGACATCAGCTCACAGCCAAGTTCAGGGACGTTTCAGACTTGGGTACTTTTACAGAATTAAAAGGTCTCTAAGAACTCCAGATATGGGGCAAAACCTCCCTTTCCAACAGAGGCAATATATTAAGGTTTTAGGCAAATTTTAAAGGTTAATGGGGCTACCAAAATGAGGAAGAGCTCCAACATATGTTACAAGTCCTTTTATTTTTTATTTATTTATTTATTTATTTATTTATTTTTTAATTTATTCATTTGACAGATAGAGATCACAAGTAGGTAGAGAGACAGGCAGAGAGAGAGGAGGAAGCAGGCTCCCCGCTGAGCAGAGAGCCCGATGCGGGGCTCGATCCCAGGACCCTGGGATCATGACCTGAGCCGAAGGCAGAGGCTTTAACCCACTGAGCCACCCAGGCGCCCCTACAAGTCCTTTTAGATATAAATCCTTGGTTCCCGAGAATGGTACCTTAGGTGTAGACTTTGGGAAAGAGCAGGTACTAATATGAAAAGAAAACATGAACGATAGGGAAAATGGGACCACGTCCCCTTTTCAAAAGGACTTTTGATTCTCTGGCTAATATTTATCTGACCCATCGGGATTGGCAGTGTTTAGGTAAACCAGTACTTGAGATCTCTCAGTATTTGGTCTGGTATACTGAATATGATGAATAATGTGAACAACAAGCTGTTCACAATTACTTAGCAGGAGTTCCTATAGTGGCTAATATGCTTCAGGGGAGAGGTCCATACCTAGATGTAGAACAACAACTTTTTATTTTTTAAGATTTTTATTTCTTTATTTTGAGAGAGAGAGAGAGACAGAGTGAGAGAGAGCATAAGAGGGGAGGTCAGAGGAAGAAGCAGACTCCCCATGGAGCTGGGAGCCCAATGTGGGACTCGATCCCAGGATTCTGGGACCATGACCTGAGCCGAAGGCAGTTGCTTCACCAACTGAGCCACCCAGACACCCTAGAATAACAACTTTTTAAGGACACTGGAATCTTTGATCAATGCTCTCTTTGTGCAAAATGAACTTGGGAATGGATCCCTGATTAGGGCACTCCTCAAGGCTCTTTTGCCTCTATTAAGTAAGACCCCCCAAAACCCTTTATTGACTTTGTCAATTAATTACAGCAAGCTATTTGGAGACAAATCTGTCTTAATCAGGTTACAGACTTACTGCTATTACAGTTGGCATATGAAAAGCCAACAAAGACTGTTGAGATGCCATGAAAGGGAGCGGTAGTAAAGCCCCCACTATCAGAGAATCAATCAAAGCAGGCCAATGGTTTGGCACAGAAATTCAAAGCAGGAGTCTTTGTGGTGGCATTGCACCCTGCATTCCCAAAGGGAACTAATGATAAATCTGCCTGTTTCCAATGTGGAAAGCCTGGTCACTTAAAGAAATAACTCCAAATGTCCACTTCCCACATGTGCTCAGCCCCTCCAGGCAACCCCCCAAAGAAACCTTGTCCAAAATACCAAAAGGGCTTTCTTTGGGCTAGCCAGTGCAAATCACGATTTGATCATGCAGGCCGCCCCCTAATGTTGGGGGGAACTCCTAATGTGGGCTTGTCTCCAGACCCACCAAAAATGGGGACCTCAGTTTGCTTCAGTCAGATGAGAAAACCACAATTGCCTTTCTCAAGTCCAATAGCCTTAGCAGTGCAGGATTGGACTTCCTCACTCAATCAGAACTTTTTTAAAGGAAGGAGCAAACCTCACAGAAATTTCTACAGGAGTCTGGGGTCCATTGCCAAAAGGAATAGTACAACTTATTTTGGGAAAATCTAGTCTCAATAGCAAAGGAATCAGTTATTCCAGGACTCATTGACAATGACTACACAGGGGAAATTGCCATCTTCATGACAGGAAAAGATCTACATACATTCTGTCCAAAAACAAAAATTGCCAGGTATTTCCTTACTGGGTCCCCAGAAGAAAGATGGGATCAAGTCTTTGGCAGCACTGGGACCAAGGGCATTTATTGGAATGAAGGTATCTTTTTAGAGAGGCTGATGTTAACATACAAGAGAAATTACTTATAGGACTCACTGATGCAGGGGCAGACATTACCATTATTAGAGCCACTGATTGGTTAGATAAATGGTCAAAATCCCCTTCCAATAATTCCATAGTTGGCATTGGGACTTGCAACTGAATCTGCCAAAGTTCATCAATTCTTACCTGCAAAAAGCCAGGTGGAAAACTCACTCATTGTTAGCTGTTAATACTAGCAATACCCGTTAATTTGTGGGGAAGAGACTTACTCTTTCAGTTGGGAATAAAAATTGGGGATACCCCTTTTTAATTGGGGCACTGTCCTTTTTCCTCCCCTGCCTCAACATGGCTGACTTTAGAACCAGTTTGGGTCCAACTGTAGCCCCTTAAAAGGGAGAAACTAATAAAAGTAAAGGCTCTTACCCAAGAACAATTAAAATGAGGATACATAGAACCCTCTAAAAGCCCTTGAAATTCTCCCATTTTTGTAATTCCTAGAAGGTCAGCACAATGGCAATTGTTACATGATCTCAGTGCTATCAGTGCAGTTCTTCAACCCATGGGACTACTTCAACAAGGACTGCCATCCACTGCAATGATCCCTAAAGACTGGGTTCTTGAAGTCATTGACTTAAAAGATTGCTTTTTTACCATCCCTTTAGCCCATCAGAATAAAGAAAAATTCCCTTTCACAGTTCCCAACATTAATAATGAATCTCCTTCTGAATAATACAAATGGAAAGTCTTTCCTCAAGGAAGGCTAAATAGCCCCAACATGTGTCAATATCAGGTACCTAGAGTAATTCAACCTGTGAGAGATAAATGGCCTCATGCCAAAATTATTCATTACATAGATTATATCCTTTTTGCTCATCCTGATTCAGAGACTGTACGTAAAATACTTGTCTTCTTGAAAAACACTGTAGCCATGTATGATATGTTAATAGCCCCAGATAAAATTCAACTCGTTTCACCCTGGAAATATCTAGGTCATGTTCTGAAAGAACTATTAAACCACAAAAATTAATGATAGATAAAACACCATTAAGGACTCAATGATTTCCAAAAACTCCTAGGATGCATTAACTGGTTCTGCCCTATATAGGGGATTCCAACCCATTCCTTGTCCAATTCATTTGCAACCTTGCAAGGGGACCCTTCTCTAACTTCCCCCCGAGAATTAACCCCCTTGTCTATACAGGAACGTTCATTGGTTGAAGGGACCCTATCTTCCCAATCTCTCTCTAGAATTGACCTTAGTTCCAATATTCATTTGTTTCTTTTCCCCACACAAAACATGACTTCTGGACTCCTTGGTAACTCACCCCAAATTTCCAATATTTAGAATGGATATTCTTGGCCAATAACCCCCTCAAAATCTATTTCCCTGTAGCTAGATATGATGTCCTCTATTATAAGTAAAGGTCAAAAGAGATGCCTACACCTATCAGGAACAGGTCTGCATGTATTTCATAATCCTGTTCCTCAAGAACAATTTTCCTCTCTGCACAATAATCATTTACCTACGCAAATTGCTCTTCAGGATTGTATTGGCATAGTTATTCATTACCTTCTAATAAGATACTTCACTTCACTGCTTGCCACCCTTCCACAATGCCCCTAATCATAACCTCATCTCCCATTCTTAATGCACCGACCATATTTATGGAGCTAGTGTAGTACGGGGCAATGACTCTGCCCTTGTTCGCTCAGGGCGCCCAGCTACCCAGAGAGCAGAACTCAGAGCCTTGATACTGGCTTTGGAAATCTTTTTCATATGAACCCTTAAATATTCTTAGTGATTCAGTTTGTACTGTCTTTGTCTTCCAACATATCTAAACTGCTTACATTAAACCCTGTTTGCTGCCAGCTGTTTATATGCTTTTTGATTCTCTACAACATTTGCTAAGGCAACGTTCTTGTGCAGTTTTCACTGGTCACATACACAAACACTCAGGCCTCCCAGGCCCCCATCTGCAACAATGGGCAGATGCCATGGTAATGACTTATTTATTAGAAAAAGCCCATCTTTCACATTTCTTTTTATATCAAAATTGGAGATCTCTTAGCAAGGAGTTCTCCCTATCCCAGACTCTAGCCAAACAAGTTATTGCTCAATGCTCTGGTTGTCAATGTACAGATACCTCTCCACCTCCTTCTGGAGTTAACCCCTCTGGGCTCACTTCTAATGAAATCTGGCATATGGATGTGACTCATATGCCTCCTTTGGCTGGTTACAATATGTTCATGTCACTATATTGATACCTTTTCCAATTATATTACAGCCTCAGCCCTAGCTGGAAAAACCACAAAGCACGTTATTAAACATTTACTATACACCTTTTCCATTCTAGGCATTCCTACAACTGTAAAAACAGATAATGGACCAGCCTATACTAGTCAATCCTTTGCTTACTTTTGTATGCTCTGGGGCATTAAACATATTATTGGAATCCCATACAACCCCCAAGGTCGGGCTATTATTGAGAGAGCATATTTTACCCTTAAACTCATGATACAAAACAAAAAGGGGGAGATATGCATTCTATATCACAATTACAGAAGGCATTGCTTACTCTAAATCTTTTTAATTTTTAATTCTGATTTTGAAACTCCGGCCGAAAAACATTTTAAACCTCACTCCTAGCCAAAACCACGAGCCCAAGTATTTTGGAAGGACCCAAACATGGGCATTTGGCAGGGACCAGTAGAACTCATAACATGGCAAGGTAATGCTTGTGTTTCTACTCAGGATGGACCAGGTAGATCCCTGCTAGAAACATTAAAGTTACCACGGCCTGGCACAGCCAGAATCCAGTCCCTCAGATGAGTCACTTGAATCTAGAGGAAAAACAGCTGCCCTTCATGTGCCTCCCTAGTACCCAAAAGGCCAATTTCATGAACTGGGGAGACCTCAAAAAGACAACTCAGAAAGCCAAGGAGATTCTACAACAGACAGGTAAACCCTCTACTCCTGAAAACATGTTCTTGGCTAGGATATCCGTGCTTAACACCAGTTCTACCATGGTATGTATTCTTGTCTTTCTTCTGCTGATGCCTGCGTGCTTTGTGTCCCTTTTTTGGGCCTATGTTATAAATCTCCCCCTCTGGAAACCTGTTACCTGGGTGGATGCCCCTTTTCCTATTTTCAGCAATGCCACTAATCTGGTGGGAGGAATTCCTATGCCCTTTGACACTTCTCATGTCAGTAGAACTTTTTGGACCTCAGTCTTCCCTAACTTTACTGTTCCACTGTTTATTCCTCCGTTCTACCCTTGTGTGTCTCCACTGCTAATATTCTCTTTGCTAGATGTAGGATTCAGAATTTTTTACAATACATTCCTCCTCATGACAACCGAAGGGCTAATTTAATCTGTGTCTCTATGGGAAGCATATCTGATGGCGATACCACCACCAATTTGAATCATTCCAACTTGCTCCCCCGACCCCCGCCCGGTAAAGAAAATAGCAAATGGACCCCATTAAGCGATCAAATCACATGGGAGTCTTGCAGGGGACAGTTTCCCCATGTTTCATGGCTAGGACCATGTAGTATCACCAAATGGGGGCATATCAGGTCTTTTACTTGTAATGTGTCTTTTAATACCTCTTTGCAACTGGTCCTCTGACCATTCTTGGACCTTCTACAGTTCTTATCCCATAAAATGGTGAGGGAGTGGGCTTAGCGCCCCCTTCCTGCATCTTGAAGCATTTCCAAACCAGACTTCCTCATGGATACCAGGATTTTTTAAAATTAATTAATTAATTAATTAATGATTTTAATTTATTTTACAGAGATTGAGAGAGGCAGAGAGTACAAGTTGAGGGGAGCGGCAGAATGAAAGGGAGAGGCAGACTCTCCACTGAGCAGGGAGCCCGATGCGGAGCTGGATCCCAGGACCCCGGGATCATGACCTGAGCTAAAGGGAGACGTTTAATCGACTGAGCCACCCAGGTGCCCCTAGGACATTTCTTTTTTCCCCTCAAAGTGTGGCCTGCCCTTTACAAAAATAACACCTCTAATTACTCTATAACCTTATCTCCAACTTCTTTGGAGCAAATTATCTTATGCATTCCTCACCCATATTTTTAATTGTTAGTAACCTGTCCCTTGTCCAAAGGCGAAGAGCATTTTGTTATCTCTACTGATTGGCTTGCCTGTGTATTTTACTTGGCCTGCCTTTCATATTCTAACTTATCCAAACATCAAGATTCTTCAGTCTTTGTATGAAGGAGGCAGGTCTATTCCTTCATCCCTGTTAATCTTAGAGGCTGGGAGGAATCCAAATCCAGGTAGCATTCCGACATCAAGATTCTTCAGTCTTTGTATGAAGGAGGCAGGTCTATTCCTTCATCCCTGTTAATCTTAGAGGCTGGGAGGAATCCAAATCCAGGTAGCATTCCGAATCAGGCATTATCTGACGACAACCCAAGTGCTTCTACTCATTGCCATCTCACCTAGGTCAATTATTATCACCACTGGTATGGCAGTTGCCTCTCACTCAGTTCAGACTGCTGCTTTTGTGGATCATCTGGCCTTTAATACCACAAGGGAATTTCAACTTCAACAAACTATCGATCAAAAAATATTAGGACGTCTTCAACTAATGGAAGCTGCTATTGAATATCTTGGGGAAAAAATAAGAAGCCTTGGCCTGTCATCAAGGCCTCTTATGTAACTGGGCTCACAGATCCACCTGTGTTACCTCCATGCCCTGGAACCAGACTATACATGGTTGGGAAAAGATAAAGAAACAAACACGTGGATCCCCTTCCCCCCTCCATGATAACTTAACTTTTGAAGTTCAGCAGCTAAAGGATTGAATCCTCACCTCTTTGATAGCACTGGAAGCTTAGCAATCTCCTTCTATCAATCTGTGGTGGTTTAACCCAGCCACGTGGTTCTCTTTCACAAAATGGGGATTCTTAAGGAGTTGCTATTGTAATAATAATTATTGTTTTTCTTCTCATCATAGTCTGCAAAATTAGAATACATGCCCTACCCACCACCAGAGATGCGAAGTATATCTTCACAGTGCAACTGTCTCAGGAACTGCTTGCTGCTGCTTTAAGGAAACAAAAAGGGGGAGATCTTGGGTTAATGTAGAGCATGACATCATCCAAAATACCTGGCTTGCTAAAATGTAACACAGAGGCCACTGTGGGCAATGGAACATTTCTGAGAAGGGCGTAGGCCTTTGGAATGCTGAGGCCTGCGCGACCACTCTGCCATTGGAATGCTGCGGAGTTGCCTTCCCTTGAAACTTTCCTAGCCCACACAGCCACCCTGTGATCTAAGAGAGGTATGCATTGTCCCTGAGGCCATGTTTATCAGAACTTGTGGAACATACTGGTCAGCAGTTTTTAACAAACTATCTAACCAGTTGCCAAAATGGTTGAGATTTGAAAAGCAATACTATTTATAATAGCAATAGAAAATAGGAGTACCTAAGAATAAACCTGACAAAAAGTAAAAGAGATATGAAAATCTAATATCGCTGAAAGAGTAAAGACATAGATAGACAGATATGTCTTCTAAATGAATCAGAAGAATCAATATTTTTAAGATGCCAGGGCTCCCCAGACCTATAAATTTAACTCAATTCTTACCAAAATTGAAGAGATGACTTTACCGAGATTGGAGAATTAATTCTAAAAATTATATAGAAATACCAAGAATCTAAGAGAGCAAATAAATTTGAAAGAATTGGAAGACTAATACTCCCTAAATTCTTTATAAAGCTACAATAAACAGAACAGTGTAATGGTGTAATTCTAGACAAAGAGATCAACGGAGCAAAATGGAAAGTCGAAAATAGTCCCACACATATATGAACCACTCGTTGTCAACAAAGGTACAAAAGCAATTCTGCAGAGAGAAGATAGTTGTTTCTATTATCTGGATATCCATATATAGAAGAATGAACTTTCATACACACTTTGCATCACATAAAAAGTTAACTCAAGGGGCACCTGGGTGGCTCAGTGGGTTAAGCCTCTGCCTTTGGCTCAGGTCATGATCTCAGGGTCTTGGGATCGAGTCCCGCATCAGGCTCTCTGCTCAGCAGGGAGCTGCTTCCCTCTCTCTCTCTCTCTGCCTGCCTCTCTGCCTACTTGTTATCTCTCACTGTCAAATAAATAAATAAAAATCTAAAAAAAAAAAAAAAGTTAACTCAACATGGAGCATAGACGTTCCTTGTAAACCTTACATGTAAAACCTACAACTATAATGTAAAACCTACATGTAAACCTACAACTTACATGTAAAACCTACAACTATAAAATTTCTAGAAACACTCTGGAAAAAAAAAAAAACTTTGTGGCAATGGACTATGCAGATATTTTTTCCTGGAAAGTTAAAACATAATGGGGTCTTTATATTTCTTCTCAACATGGAGTAAATTCAGTACAGTTGAATCTTTTAGTCCTAAATATCTCTAAAACTAATTGTTCTAAAATTTAGATGTTTCATTTTTGTTTACCAGAAGTTTTGCTTACATATCCCTCTGTATCTTACAATAAATTACACAAAAAACAGTAGAACAAATTTGTTTTATTGCTTACAACTATTTACACTTATTATCTAACTCTTATCTATTATCTACTTACTATTATATTATGAGCTTCATAGTAATCTTCTGTAGAAAGTTCTATTATTTTCAACCTGTGAAGATATTAATGGACAATTATGGAATGACTCGCTTAGGATCACTTAGCTAACAAAACAGAAGCTGTGATTCAAACCAAATTTCATGGACTCCACTGAATCCAGAGCTTATACTCTTACACTATACCACATGTGATATTTTTATTTAACCTCCTATTCTTTGTAAGCAAGACTCTAAAAAAAAAAAAATGCTATTGGTACTTTTACTTCTTCTTTAAAAATTCACTTAAAAAAAAAAAAGTAGATAGGCAACTTAAATGCTTGGTTTGAAAATGAAGTATATGGACATTGCATTTTCATACAAGTCCCAATACTGAATAGATTTGGCTCTGTATTCTTGGTTATCTTGTTTGATATTGAGATATAATGAATTTAATAGAAAGTTCACAAGAATAATTTCCTACTAATTTAACTATGTGTATACATTCCCTGCAAAGTTTATATCTTTAAAGACTAAGCACTTCCCATTCCATGAGAAATTACCCTATTCTGTCCCATTTCTCTCCAATGTGTATAGAACATTAAAATTCACAGCTTCTTTATCAAATAGAAAATAAAGGAAAGTATAATATTTATATCTAATCAATTATTACTATGGACCCAATGCAATAGGTCCATAGATGGTGCTATGGGGAGGGCAAGCAATTATCCAAGAAAAAATTCCTTCCATAGAATATAATTACAATATAGATGAGTGGGAAGAATAAATACATAAAGGAAAACAAATCAAGGCAAAATATATTACAGTAATATAGAAAAATGAATGCCAAAGTAATTCAGAGACGAAAGAGTTAATATATGAGAGCATGGTCTAGGAGTACTTCGTGAAGAGGTGGGATTTCACCCAGATTATGAAACAGTAATTTTGAGGGATAGCATACAGAGATGGAGCCTACCAACAATGACTTTTAATATTAACAAATTATTATATTCATTTTAGCTAGCTAATCTGTTGGTAACAAACTTGACCAGCTTGATTTATTTGTCAATTCAAATAAAAGTGAGAAGAACGCAGAAACAAAGGGAAAAACAGTGATTATAATTTGTCAAGTAGTCAATACTACCAACCTATTTTCCTTGTTGTTGTAGTTACTCAAACAAAAACAGTTCTTTAAAATCCATGTTGGAAAGGAGAGAACAAGGCATTTCAGGCAAAGGAGTCAGCAAGACATTTTATCAATTCTTTCTTTATAGCTCTCTGAACTCCCATCTCCTCCTGACTGGCTTATGCAATAGCTATCTCAATGGCCTTGGTGTTGTAAACTCTCTTGGCTTCCAATCCATTCTCTTCACAGCCACTGTGTTAATCTCCCCCAAGTACCCATTTGTTGATGCCAATTTTTTGATCAAATGACTTAAGGCAGAAATTTTAGGGACTATTGCTATAATTTGTGCAATATTAAAAGCTGTTCCCCAAAAAGTTTTTCTAGTCAAATATACTTAGAAAACGTTGTTTTAAAAAAGCTATGCATGTTTGTGTGGAACTTAAGACTTTAATATGCTAATATAGGAAATAAACCTTCAAAATGGGAGTGAGAGAATGTAACATGCATTGATTCTGGAACATCCAGCTGGAAATAGCTGACATAAAATACAGACAGATTGTGGTGACTATTTCCCAATGTATAGATATTAAATCATCAAAATGTATATACTAAATATATACAATCTTAAATTGTCAACTATATCCCAATAAAGCTGAGGGAAAAAATGTATAAGGAATCCACAAAGAGGGGCACCTGGGTGGCTCAGTGGGTTAAAGCCTCTGCCTTCGGCTCAGGTCGTGATCCCAGAGTCCTGGGATTGAGCCCCACATTGGGCTCTCTGCTCAGTGGGGAGCCTGCTTCCCCCTCTCTCTCTGCCTGCCTCTCTGACTACTTGTGATCTCTGTCTGTCAAATAAATAAATAAAATCTTAAAAAAAAAAAAAGGAATCCACAAAGAAAGCAAAGTTGGAAGGTATAGGGTTAATGTTAAAAAAAAAAAAACCAACTACATCTCTATACTATTATCAACTGATAATTGAAATTTCAAAACTAACAGTTAAAATGTAACTAATACTTTATCAAAATTCATATTTTAAAGTTATTTCCAATTCTTTCTCAAGGAAAACACAAAACGTTGCTGAAATTTAAAAGGGTGTATATATTAAAGGATTTGCCATGATCATTGAATTTATACACTGATTAGCGTTAAGAAGTTGATTCTCCACAAGTTGACATATAATTCAACACAATCATATTCAAAATCCCAGAAGGCTTTTTTGAGTAGAAATTGACAGGATGATTCTAAAATTTATATGAAAATGCAAATATCCTGGAACATACAAATGATTTTGAAAAAGGAGTTGGAGGAGTTATACTACTAGATTTCAAGACTTACAATTAAACTACAATAATCTGAACAGTGTAACATGGGTACCAAAATAGATATACAGAATAATTAAACAGAGTGGAGAGTCTATGTATTACAATGGATATATGAGTGCAGGACCAGCTGGGTATCCATATACAAAATAATAAACCTGGGCCCTTACTTCATACCATATACAATAATTTACTTGAAATAGACCACACATCTAAGTATAAGGTCTAACACTGTAAAACTTCTATTAAAAAACAATGGAGAAAAATTTTGTGATGATGTTAGGAAAAGGTTTCTTAGGAAAAAGAAACATTAAAATATGAGCTGCAAAACAAGTGACAAATGACTCTACCAAAATTATACACTTCTACTCTTCAGTACCCATTTAAGGCAATGAAAGGGCCAGCAAGCCACAGATCAGGAGACCCTACTGGCAAATATATAGCTGATGAAGATCCTGAATCCAGAATATATGAAGAATTCCTACCACTTAGTAATAAAAAAAGGACCCATATCCTAACTAAAAAACAAATAAAGAAAAACAAAGCAAAAAAACTAGACAAAAGATTTGAACTGACATTTCATCTAAAAAAGATTTACTAATGGAAAGTAAATATGAGAAAAAAATGTTCCAGATCATTAGTCATCAGTGAAGTGCAAATTAACACCACAATGTGATATCACAGAACACCCACTTGTATTGCTAAAATTACAAAGACTGTCCATAACAAGTGCTCGTGAGTATGAAGAGCAACTGGAACTCTCCTAGACTGCTGGTGGTAGCAGAGTCCTACAAAATTAGACAGCTACCTTACCTGATAGCATTTCCACTTCCAGGTATGTACTCTAAATAAATTAGTCTGTTTTCACACAAAGACTTGTGCACAAATGTTCAAATCTAGAAGATTTATTATTTTAAAGATTTTATTTATTTGACAGAGAGAGAAATCACAGGTAGGCAGAGAGAGAGAGGGGGAAGCAGGTTCCCCACTGAGCAAAGAGCCAGTTGTGGTCCAAGCCAGGACCTTGGAATCATGACCCAAGCTGAAGGCAGATGCTTAACAACTGAGCCACCCAGGCACCCCAAAATCTAGAAGCTTTTAACTACAAGCTAGAAACAATCCAAATGACCACCAATAGGTGAATCAAATTGTATAAGCACACAATGAATACTATTTAGTAATTTAAAAAATATTGACTCATCATGAGTTTCTCAAAAGAAATTTGCTAAGTGAAAGAAGCCACATTCCCTCGTCTTACATACACGTACATTATATAGTCATACACATAGGACTGTATAATGTAGGATTCCATTTATGTAAAATTCTAGAAAATGACAACATAATGACAGAAGACATATCAGTGGTTATTGGGGATGGGAGTAGTGGAAAAGCTGGACTACAGAAGAGCACTAGGAAACTTTAAGAATTCATGGAAATGTTATTTTAACTATGATAACAGTTTCACAGGTATACACGTCTGTTGAAATTTATCACATTTCAGTATGTGTAGTTTATTAAAAGTCAATTATACTTCAATAAAGCTGTTTAAGAAAAAGTACACATGGGAAAAAACAAACAATAATATTTCTGAGCTTGGAATTTGTTGCCCTCTGCAATCTGAGCAGTCTCCGAAAATATTTGAAGGACACTGAACCATACACGCCAATATCTGAGGTGTAAAGGTGGCCTGGCGAAATATTTCTCCCTGCTTTGAAAATGTAATATGTTGTTCCCCCTGGAACTTGTAGGATTTTCTTCTCCTTTTCTTTTTTCTTTCTTTTTTTTTTTTATCCTCAAAACTTAATTTTATCAAGATAAACCATGGTGTTAAATTTCCCTAGAACATGATCTGAACATGTCCACATGTTATTTGATTTCAGGAATTCTTCTTTTATTAGGTCTTTGAAAGTATTGTCTGTACTCTTGTAGAGACTGAATCTTTTTCTGGTCTTCCATACCAACTGTTATCATCTATATTGAGCAAGACAAGTTTAATGTTGCCCTCAGCTTGACTAAACTTCAGACAGGCTTTTTCCCTCCTCTGACCACTCATCTTCCTTAGGAAATCTACTTGGCCTAACTACAGACGTCTCTCTCCCTCTTCTTGGATCATTTACATTAGAAAGCTTCTCATTATGAATTCTCTCTCTGTTTCTTTCAGATTTACATCTTGTTAGGAGCTCCTTGCTGGTTTTATAATCTCCCTCTGTTTTTCCTAAAAACCTGGGAATCATTCCTAATTATCAAGGGAGAGAATACACCCATTTCTCACACTGTGAGAGGGTAGAAGCCTAACTTCCCTCGCTCCGAATTATAAAACTATCTGTCCGTCATAAGAATACAAGATGGCAATGGTACCCATACCTCGGGAGTTAAAAGCTCTCCTGCCCCTTTTATCAGCAGAGCTGAGTTCAGACTACATTCTGATCTTTCTCCCCCGTGGTAATAGCTTTGAGCAAAGCCCTCCATACCTATTTATCTAGCACAATTTTTACACTGATCCAATTTTTAATTTTTTTCTTTACTGCAGTATCTACTTATATTCAAGTCTGTCTGGCATCCTGTAGAATTAACACTAAAAAAATTTTGCTCTGTTTCAATATGTTTTTGAAATGATCTAATTTACTAGTTCTAGTAGCTTCTTTTCCAGTTGATTAAAAAAAAAAAAAATTAGTAAACTCTACCACAATGTGGGGCTTGAACTCATGAACCTGAGATCAAGAGTCACATGCTCTCCCAAATGAACCAGCCAGGAGCCCCTTCCAATGACTAATTTGATATTTTACAGCTTATTTTTGATGTCTTTAATTTACCTGGAAGGGAAGAGCAATTATTTTCTAAAATTCCAAAATCTGAATTTACCTACAGTTTGCACACATTTTTTTTCTGTTTTCATTTTGTTTTGAGAACTTTTGCATTGATTGAATACTGAGTTTATTTTTAATTTTGCTTTTAATACAGATGAGCCCACTGATGAGCAGTCCCACAGAGGTCACTATTTGCCTTTCAATACTGTGCAAGGATTTTCTTTGACTTAACCCCAATCATGGCTTTGCTTCACGATCTTAAATGGGAGGGCTTGTAATTTATTTATTTATTTTTTTCCTTTTCCAACTGTTAAGCTTATTCAGCTATCAGGAGGAAGGGTACTGAGCAAAAAAGACATTAGGCAGCCAACTTGTCAGCTTTCCCACAGATTCTTTGAATTCCATCTTGTATTGTCATATCTGTTCAATTAAGTGTGAGGTCAGGATGAGATGTCCATGGCTAGGCTCTCAGGAGTGAATACCACCTTGCAAAAAGTTTCATCTACTGTGAATCTCGATGGATCAGAGTATTTTGCTGTTGCATCTATTTACATAATATTTTTGTGGACCCAAAATGTACCTGCACTATTGTTCCTCATTTTTCCTTTGACCCAGTTGTAGCTACGATCTCTGCCCTTTCCTTTTAAATTAGTTACCATGGTTATTTTCACATGACCAGAAGATCTCTTGCTCAGCCTTACTATCCTCCCTGTTCTATGGAATAAGAATGAATCCTTAAGTATCTCCCACTATTAACCTCCAAGCTAGAGAATTTAATAGTACTTCCACCTTCTTAATTCTTTGTCATACTCAAGAGTACAGGTAACCCTGAGGCTCCTGGGTGGCACAGTCAGTTAAGCATCCGACTCCATTTCAGGTCAGGTCGTGATCTCAGAGTCATGGGGGTGAGCCCCATACCTGGAGTCTGCTTAACACTCACCCCCTCTCTCTCAGCCCCTCCCACCTGCATGCATGCTCTTTCTCAAATAAATAAATGTTTAAAAAAAAAATGAGAGTATAGATAATCTTTGTTGAATTGTTGAGGACTTAATCTAGATATAAATTGTGTATCACCTAGCAGAAACCCTTAGTATTTTAAGTATGGCTTTATTGCCACTGATTTAGTATCTATATAGTTTACATCCAATTTGAGATTGTTTTTCTTCTTTGAAAGAGATTAATGCTTTGCACACTTTGCCAACTTTCTTGGAAGTCTTCCCAAATTAGCATTAAAATAACATTCAAATTTTCTCTGTGCAGCAAACAAAACATTTGATCAATTCAGATGAGACATGATTAGCACCCATTTGCCTAATCTCTTTTAATAATTTGACAGGTAATAACCCTCTAACTGGTCTCACTGGTTCAGTTCTTGTTTCTCTCTTCCGTTTATTTTCAGCAGAGCAGCCAGAATTGTGTTAAAATGGAAGTCAGATCATGTCGCTCTTCCATTCATTCCTCCAACAGTTTGCATCTTATTTTATAATAAAATCCAAGGTTCTTATTATGAAGTATGAAGACATTCATGGTCTGAGCCCCTTTACATCTCTAACCTAATCTCTTACACTTTCTAAATCACACAAATCCCAGTGGCTGCTTTGTCATTGTCTCCTATAGCCCAGCTCTGTTCTCCCTCATTGGGAGTTTTTGCACTGGCTCTTCCCCCAGCTTGGCTCATTCAGATGGAGTCACCTTTTCAACCTAGGATGGAGCCAACCTACCCAAAATTGCAACACCCTAGATATCTTAGCATTTTCTTGCTCTTAACACATACAGTCGATTTACTTATCTTGCTTCTTATTTAACTTCCCCATAGAACTGTAAGTTCCATGTGGGCAAGGCTTTTTGTCTGCCTTGTTGACTTCTGTACCCCCAGTGCCTAGAGCAATGTCTGCTTGTTATGGACAGAATGTGTTCCCCTCTCCCCCTTGACTCATGTGGAAGCCCTAACCCCCAAAGTGATATATTAGGGAATGGAATCTTTGGGATATAATTAGGTTTGGATAAGGTCATGAGGGTGAAACCCCATGATGGGATTAATACCCTTTTAAGGAAGGAAGGGATACCTGCCCTGTGAGGAGACAGTTTGAAGGCTGCTTTCTCCAAGTCAGAAAGAGGGCTCTTACCAGACACAACCATGCAGGATTCCTAATCTCAAACTTCTAACCTTGGAAACTGTGAGAAAATGTAGTTTAAGCCTCCCAGTCTGTGGCATTTTGTTTTAGCAGTACAAGCCAACTACATCACTGCCCCATAATAGATAGTCAATAGTTGAACGAGTACATACATAAATCAGGGACTGGAAAAGCAAGATCCTGATAGCTTTGGTGTGGTATCTTCTCTCTAGGCAAGAAAACTCAGCTGCCATAGACCACTAATATGGTCCATGTTACCCAGTTTGGTGGTAAAAAATAAAACCAATGACCTAGAACTATTGTTGACCATGTTCAATTCAATATTTATTCATTCCATAGACACACTATAGTGATTGATTTCAAGTGCGGGCTGCAGAGCCAGAATGCCTGGATTGAATCCTCAGCTTGACCATTTAATACCTTGTGCAAATTACTTAATCTTTGTGAATCATTTGTAAAATGAGCTTAACAGTAACAGTGGTCTTGAAAAATTGTTAGGATTATGTAAGTTTATACATTTAGAGCATTTAGAATTCTTGACACATTTTTATCACTCAGTAAGTATTCAATATTGTTGTTAGTCAACTATTGTGAAGTTGCTCAGCTTTATTCTAGGATTCACAAGTGAGTAAAGATGTGCCTCGAAGCCAAATAGTTACCATTTTTCAAACCACCCTGGTGTTATATTCCCTTTTCAGATAAACAAGTCTGTACAGAATGTCAAAATTAATTCCTTACAAGGAATGAACAATGCATTTTAACCTTCAGGAAAAAAAAAAAAAAGACCAATTGTTCCTGATACTCCTAAATCTCTCAAAGGTCACAACTGCCTGGAGAAAAAAACAGTAATCTGAGATTTTTTTAGTTAGCACTTCCTGGGGTAAAGAAAGCATACCTACTTCTCTCCTTTATAATGAATAATGTTTATAATCACACAATCATAGAATATTAAATTTATTAGAGGTATAGGAGTTGATATAGGTCACACTCATTTTTCTGATGAGCAAATTAAACTCCTGTAGAGAGTTTTCATAATGAATGTTCAGTGTGTAATACAAT
Organism: Enhydra lutris kenyoni; assembly: GCF_002288905.1. Classification (NCBI taxonomy): domain Eukaryota; kingdom Metazoa; phylum Chordata; class Mammalia; order Carnivora; family Mustelidae; genus Enhydra; species Enhydra lutris. The sequence goes on from NW_019154091.1 coordinate 23,164,150, forward strand.
TCTTACAGTTCGATCTGTATCCTATTATATTAAGGAGAAATAACCCCCTCATGGCTTACTTTCTATTTGCTTCGATCAAAACTCAAGGGAGACTGTTAAAAATTCAACACATATAATAATATTCCAATGACAGAGAACACTTAAACATCTGAGAAGATGTCAAGTGAATAAATATACATCGAATGCATAGGTTTTATCTAAAACTTCACATGCCTATGCATAAACATGGTTAAATTTAACATATAAGGACAGGCATCACTTTACAAGTCAACTTTTTAGATGCTGAACATCATCCCAGTAAAATAAAAAACAGGTATTGTGGTTGAAATGATATCAATAGTAGCATACGGTTTTTATATTAAGAGTATTTGGCAAATCAACATTTTAAAATGCTATATCTTCATGCAATTGCAAGCAATTTAACATTATGATTTCTTGTTTTTAACAAACTAAAATGAACCATCTAAAGAAATAGTATGTAATTAAGTGACAAGAAGGTATTTTATAAGTGCCTTTTTTTTTGTACTAATCACTCATTTCTCATACTTTGGGTATACTATTCCTAACTGATACAGTGAATCTTAAAAGAAAAAGCCACCCTACTCTTCACCTATGCAAGAACTTTGTCTCCAAATTTTATGCTGTGCATTTCTTCTACTCGCTTTCTTCCTCTGTTCATGATTTTTTTCTGTGTTTGCAGGACATGCTACGTATAGCCTGAGTACTTAGCCAATATGCTACTCAGGGGAAATTGCTCTTGGGGATATTTGGTAAAAATATCTTTACATGGGAAAGCCTATTTCCTTTTATTACGATGTCTGAATACTCAATAGTAACAGTCTTGGGTTATTTTGCAGAAGGGAGGAGGGTAGGTAACTGGGTGATGGGCATTAAGGAGGGCACATGATGTGATGAGCACTGGGTGTTATACGCAGCTAATGCATCATTGAACACCACATCTAAACCTAATGATGTACTATATGTTGGCTAATTGAACTTAAAAAAAAAAAATGCCATTACTTAAATATTCCTAAACCTTTAAAGGCCCTTGGGAAAACAAGGCTGATTTCCAGGCCAGAGATTTACTTATTTTCTAATCAGCAGATATCATAACTTGCAATAATACCCAAGTTGATATTTAGTAGTACCTCATCCAAAAACTATTACATTTCAAATGTCTATTCAATATTGATGAAGCTAAAGCCAATTGGTTAGATTTTTAAAAATTTAGTCATATTTTATATCAAGTAGATATTAGTACATTTTTATATGCAGTAATAGCACTTATGCATGATCCTTGATTGAATCCCAGTTCCCAAGCATCAACTTCTTCCTAGATTAGCTGAGTGCATTGGGCCTATCGAGCCATTAGCTTTTATTGAAGGATAGATGAATATCAGCCCCCACAGAATAGTGAATTAGTTCTTGCCTTGTAGCAAAGCTTTTTCCTGGTTTCTCTCCATAATGGGACTCCTTTAACCATGTCTTTTTCTAATACAGGCAGAGAATAAAGTAGCAGTCAGAAAAAGGAATAAGATCTATTGAAATAAATCATCAAGTGGGCATGGCTTTAGCTTCTCACAGAAGGGTGATCTGACATGATTAATCTATAACAATAATAGGTGGCCCTGTGGGGGTCCATGGCAATTTGATATCGAAATATACATGTTCTATAATTGAATAGCCGTCATTCATGAAAAGGTAAAAAAAAAAAAAAATTACCTGAAAGGATGTACTATCTGATAAATGAATCTTGTGATGGAATAAAATGTTCCCTTATTCTCCAACCTTTTTCTTTGAAGATATTTTACGCTTATACTTATACACAATTACTTTCTAGCACATTTTATTGAGCCATGTATTTTAAAGCTGAAATAAAAAGATGTGAAAGAAATACTCCATAAAACCACACCTTGGAAATTAACAGGTAAGTAACCCTTGTAGAGAAAATAATTAAAATGGTTAGCTGGTTTTTTTCTTTCCTGGAAAAGCAAAATCTCTTATAACTACCATTTTCTAAAGTAATTTTTTCTGAGATCTTTCAGAATTAGTATACGAACATTTTACTTAGGGGCAATTTAGGAAAATGGGGAAAGATGTTAAGAATGAGTGCTTTTACACTGGCTATTAGCAGCACCTCAGTCTGCTCTGAACATCTACCCTTAGACAAAAACAAGAACAATTGACTTCCACCACCAAGTAAGGTGTACAGCGTTTAAAAGACTTTTCCCTCCTATAGCAAAAATAAGAAAAATAAAGGTGAAATGAAAATCATATTTCTCTGTGGGATTAGAAGAAAGCATTTGCAACAGAACAGGGAGAAATCAGCCTTGAAAGCTGAACAGAGCACAGTGTAGTTTCTATATAATTACTAGAGAAAATGCATAGACTTAGGAAGAAAGTTCTAAAATCTTTGATCCAAGTTTCCACCTTGAGAAGCTTTAAAAGGTGATCAAATTAAACCCAAAGTAAGAAAAAAAATAAAAAGGGTAATAAAATTAAAGGTAGAAAATTATGAAATAGGAAGTAAAAAATAGAGGAAAAAAAATCAATGTAATCAAAAACCAGATTTTGGAAAAGAGAAACAAAATAGAGTTATAACTACAGTGAACAACAAAATATGAAAATACCAATTACCAATATTAGGAGTAAAGAGGAATAATTATTATAGCTTATGAAAGCATTCAAAGAATAATAAGGGAATACTATGAACAATTTTATGTCAATCAATGTGACAACTCAGATGCAATGAAGAAATTCCTGAAGGACACGAGTTACCAAAACGAAACTAATAAGATCTTGAACAGTATTGTACTTAATAACTTGAATTCAAAATTCAAGACTTTCCCAACTGTTTTGGGCCAAACAAAAACAGTAGGCCCAAATGACTTCACTGGTAAATTCTAGCAAATATTAAAAAATTGTATCATTACTTCATTAGGTGCAACAACAGCATTTGATCAAATTCCATGTCCATTCCAGATAAAAATTCTCAATAAAATAGGAATAAAGGGAAATTCTTCAATCTGATAAAGGTCACTTAGGAGAAAAAGAAATGCACAGTTAGCATCATATTTAATAATTAAATACTTTCCTTTCTAAGGTACCAGACAAGCTTCTTATCCTCACCACTTTTAACAATACTATAATGGAAGTTCCACCCAGTACAATAAGCTAATAAAAGAAAAATAATAAAGATTGAAAAGTAAAACATATTTTTTCCACAGATAACATAATTTTGTTCATTGTAAGTCCACAAAAATATGCAAATAAATAGATACTAGATCAAGCAAATTATCCAGTTGTCGTTCACAAGGACTATATGTAAACATCAATTGCCATTTTCTAAACAAGGAACAGTTGGATAATAAAATTTAAAAGCCAAAACCAATCATAATATAATTTTTAAAAGTGGATATATCTAGTAAAAGATATTTAAGATCTTCATAGAGGTAGAAATGTCCATTAATGGGTCTCTTACAAACACAATTTTGATGTATATAGTACCCATCCAATGATAAGCTATTAGCAACAAATAAATTACTGTTGATACTTTGAACATCATAAATGAATCTTTAAATGATTTTACTCCTTAAAACGACTAAAAGAAACCAAACACAAAAATGTATACATTATATACATTACATTCTATGAAACTGAAGAACATACAAGTTAATTTATGGTGTTGGAAATAAATAAAGTTGGCTTTTGGGTGGGGGATTACTTGAAAAGGAACATTAAAAAAAAACAAGGTTGAAGATTTTCTACTTCTCGATTGGGATATTTATACTGGTGCACATTTGTCAAAACACATACTGTACTTTAAAAACTGTATTTGCTATCTGTAAATTCTATCTCAATAAAAATGTTTAAAAACTCTGGTTAATACTCTTTCCTCTTCTCATCTTCTACCACACTGGATGAGATCATAAAGTAGAAATGTAGGGAGTGAACGAGAGTCAAGCACATCTTTATTGTGTCCTCCCTCACTGCTATATCTTATTCTCTAAATGATAATTTCATGAGTGCTTCCTATGTGCTGGGCGTTGTATTAAGCATCAGGTATAGGATGTCCATGAAGATAGGATTCCTACACTCAGCTCACACGAGCTTGCGTATTCCAACCAATGTTACTTCAACAGTGTGTCGCCAAGCCTCCTGGATCTGCAGCAAAGAATCACCAAATAATGATGGATAGCTAACTCTAACCTCATTCCTTGGTCTCTGGAAATAATTTGGTGCAATAGAAGTATCTCAGTACAATTCTTTGAACAGAAAGAATTCTGTATGTCTTGTTATCTGTCACCAACAGTCCCGCACCCTCAGAGTGATTAAATGTGGATACTACATGCACACTACAATCCAGAGATAAAACAAAGAGGAAATGGCAGAATGCCTAGTGCCTCCTAGTCTATATATTCAAAAATGTATCCTAAAAGTCATGGGAGGCCATTACAACTTTGTGTGGGGGGGGAGGAGGTGCATGCATGTGGCAAGGCAGGGTGAGGGGGAACATTACATTTTTTAAGCAGTAGAAAGGCAAGTTTGGTTTTGCCTTGAAAGAGATGACTATGATCACCATGTGAGAAAAGACTGGGCAACGAGCTATTAAACATAGACTACATTAAGGCTATTACATTCTGTCAAGAAACCATGAGGGATTAAAAATGGGAGTGGATTTGAGACATACTATTAAGGAAGAAGAATATATAGTGATAATGGAGACACATACAAAGTGATTGTCTAAGGTATTTCTCAGGTTTCTGGCTTGAATGAGCAGGTAGAAAGTAGTGCCATTTTCTAAGACAGAATGTAAGAAAAGATCTTTCACTGGGAAGTGGGTTAAGTTCAGAACTAGACAGAGTTTCAGAGGATTGTGGGACATCCCGTGAAGCTCTATAGCAAGTAGCTAGTTAGTTGAAATCACAGCAGACAAGGTTGAACTGGAGACAGTTGTGTGTTGGGAGTAACCCCGCACAAACACTACCTGAAGTAATAAAGCTCACCTAAGAGAAATACAGAGTATAAACAGCAAGAGGGCAAGCAAAGATCACTGAAAAATTTGGACTTTTAAATGGACTTGTTAAAAAGAGATAAGCCCCTAATAACCATCCTAGAAGGAATGGCCAGTAAAGTAGAAGGAAAAATCAGAAATCTTATAGAAGCCAAAGGAGAAACATGCAGAGAAAGTTCGTCAATGCTGCATATTGCCTGATTAGCCCTCTCAAGAGACATTATTAAACCAGAGCCCATTCAACTCAGATCAAACTTAATTGATCACTTGGTAGCAATGGATATTTATCAGGAAGTAGAAATGGAGATGTATGTAATTCTTACCATGGCTGAAGCTATACCCCACCACAAACCACCTTCTTTCTCCTTCTTTAATATGGCATTTGATTAAGTATGAGTGTTAGCCTCCATTTACCACCATGACCAACCAAATGGGCAATGACTACCTCCATTTCACAGAGAACAGAAATTTACCAACTGCCTAGATTTTAAGTGGCAGAGCCAGTATTTGAAACAAGTTTCCCAAATCCAAGGCTATTTCTGCTATATCAGGATAACAGAAGCTTTCCTGCCTCCACCACCATCCTCCTAAGAAGGGTAGCTTTATAATCGTCACGATCCTTGGGAACTGCTATCAAAATCAATGCCAAGCATCTTTCTTTTTTTCTCCTTTCGAAAATGGAGGGGAAAAAACATAGAAATGTATTAATAACAGTTAACAATGGAGTGCTTGCTATGGACAAATGGTTTTAAGCACTTTACACATAGTCCCTCTAATTCTCCATCAGTCCTTTAAGCTGGCGTGGTTATTACTATTTCATCTCTAGAGATGAGGAAACTAAAAGCACAGACTCAAAGTATTATGCCCAAGCAGGTTTCCACAGCTATGTCTGAGTGGATGTCTGCAGTGAAACTAGGATTCAAGTCTAGGCCCTCTAGATCCAATACTGTATTCTCAAGATTAAATCTTGCTGCACAATGATCATTCGGTGAGACCTGAAAGAACTGTCTAGATCCATTGGCCTCAAAACAATACGCTGATCCAGGTGTTAGAGTGCCTAAAGTTCATTAGTAGAGACTTGTTTCTTGGGGATCTGCTTGTTCCAGACATCATCCACCAAAATCAACTTATTTTTCCCTTTCTATGAATGAAATTGAAAAAACAAAACAGAGGCAGCTGGTGATGAAGTGAGTGATATACAGAACAGAGATGCAAGAGAGGGACTAAAGGCCGAGGTAAACAAGGTGGGGTGTTTGTGTAGGACCTTTCGGGTTTAAACAGAGTTTCTTACCAACAGATGAGAAGGGAGAGGCAGAGCTCAGCCCTAGAATTCAAGCCTCAATTCTAGCTGCTTATCTCCAACAGAGCAAAATTTCTTTGTCTTTTTATTTGTTTTGCTCTTTAAGTTTCCAACATGTGGAGGTACATTTATTCACCTTAATTTAATATTCTGTTTGTGAGACTGGAATTTTGGTAAACCATGACTAATTACCTTTGGTCTCTAGGAAGCACAATGGCAGACTCCATAGCTCTGCAAATTTCAGCTGCATAAGAAAGGAAGCTCAAAGTTTGGCTGGTTGTTTATAGCTAACTAAGAAAGGAAATGGTCTAATTTGCCAATGAGAAAACATGATCTGTCCCTACAGGGTATACTGCTAAAAGAGAGCATGAACCAGTGCTAATACCAGTGTCCTGAAAATGATTCAGCTCTATCCTTTGATGCCTTTTTTCTGCATCTTTTTGTCATTCTGGTTTTCTCTGGCACTCCTACTCAGAAAAAGGAAAAAAAAATCAAGGTCTGAAACTTCAACCAAGTCTTTTTTAAAACTTAGTAGCTCTAGGAAATAGTGGGGGTGTTTTTTGTTGTTATTATTTGGTTTTTGGGTTTTGTTGGGAGTCATTGTTTTCAAGAGGGTTAGGTAAAAACTGCAAATACTGATTTAAAATACAGACTATTTTATCTTCAAAACCCTTGGTACATATATGGGATATCCAATACCATGGAAAACCAAAAGATTCCTAAGTGAATATGTAATATTTCAGTGGGGGGAGGTCTGTGAAATGACATCTTAAATTATATCCTTGATTTGAAATTGTAATTTTTTTTAGTAAAATCATTCTGTGTTTCTCAGGGAGCAAGATGAAATCAAAGAATACATTATGTTTGATATAGTCATTAAGCAGTTAAAAGAAAAAAAAACTATAACCAAGTAACCAGAAAAGATCTTCACTAATCAGAGCTATTCTTTTGCTTTCTCTCTCAATAGTAAGTTTATATTTCACCTAATCAGCTGTATCCTTTTAACCTCCAAAGCTAATGTCTTATTGGCCTGCATCTTCTTCAGTGTCTATAAGGTGACAAAGGCTACCTGGACAACACAAGAAAATGACCCTTCCAGCTGTGAAGCCTTTTACATCTGGACAAAAGCACACATTACCTGTCCTAATACTTTTCCAACTTTCCTATAATGTTAGACTGAGACTTTCTTGTTTCATCTAAGCTGCAATCACTAATAATGTTCCTGGTGATAATTGGTCCCTCTAAAAACAATTTTAAAAATATGATGAAAACATGAATAAGCGATTTCTAACTTTAAAACTAGTAATGTCAATACTATGAATTGTAGGTCCACGAAGAAACCATGTCTTCTTTCTTCTCAAAATTCTTCATGGCTCCCTATTGCCTGTAGGTTAAAGTCCAAATTCCTTAACAAGGTATTAAAGGCTTTTTATAGTCCATCTGCAACCCACACTTCAAGTCTTAGCTCTTCCATCACCTCACACTGACTTACTACTATTACTACTACTAGAGAAAACATCTGGTGTTTCCTTGAGTATAACATGGATTTTTTATTGCCCTGCCTTTGTGCTTACCTTTTGCTAAATAAAATCATGCTGGTGAAAGGCAATAGCATCACCTTGGTGACTATAAGAGCATGGGTTCTGCCATCACCTCACCGGGACTTAAATCTTGTTCCTATCACATATTACCTATGTAACTTCAAATAAGTGAGTAATCATCTGGGGTTCAGTTTTCTTAGTGATAAAATGAGGGAAATAATGAGGCATCTTTCAGAGGATTGAAAAATTTTAACTCTGTGCTTTCTTCTGAATTAATAATTTGTTTTTCCATTACTGTTCACACCCTTTATCACTTTTTTATTCATGCTTTATCAATTTGTACATTATAGGTACCCATACCTTGATAACCTACAGTGCCTAGAACCTAGCGTCTCTAGTACAGACATACAATAACTGACTTAATTGTAATGCCAAATATAGCGGTAGTACCATATTATTTAAGAAAACATAAAATGGAGCATATTGCTACAGTACACTTGAAATATCAGGGATGTGCATGTCAAAATGCACTGATAGGTGAGGTTTCAAGTCATTTGAGATGATCTCAGTGATGAGATTGTGATTTTTTTTCATGGTTTTCTGTAGTTTGCAGAGTACTTACAATATTGTTAATATGAAAATGGTATAAATATTTTTAAATTTTATTGTGGAATATATTCATGATGAGCATACTTAACATAAGATACACCTTTTTAAATTCTTCAGTGTACAATACATTATTGTTGCCTATAGTACCATATGGTACAGCAGATTTCTAGAGTTTATTCAACTTACCAAACTATAACTTTATACTTATTGATTAGTAACACCCTATTTAGCCTTTCTTCTTCTACAGACTTCTTATTCTGTCCAAAGTTTATTCTATAGTTTTTACTCCTCTTAAATCTCTGGATTCTCCCTCTTCACCCTCACTTAGCTGCTGGCATTGAATGAGAATTACTCTACGTAGAGTTACTAAACTTTTCTGTACCTATGGCTACAGTTTTCCCTCTTTTTAGTTAAAATGGGAGAAATAACAACTCCTCAGTTTTTGGAATCCCATCTGTTTTATATTCTCAAAAATGTCATTGTTTCGCTTATCTCTTTTTATACTTTCAAACCTGTCTTTTCTACCAGCTCTTTCCAATTTGCATTTTAACATGATCACATTTCACTTGTGTTTAAAAACAAGTAGACCAGAAAAAAAAAAATCCCTCATTTATGACTATGGTATTTTCCACTCACTGCTCTAATTTTTCATTATCAAACTTAGCTAAAAGAAAGAAGTCGTGCTCAGTGTCTCAGCATCTTCACTTCTTACTTCCCAGTAGGTTACAATTCAGCTCCCATCTTTCCATTCCACTGGAACTACTCTTACTGAATTCACCAATGGACTCCACGTTACTAAATCAAATGCATGTCTCTAAAGCCCTTTATCATGACTTAGTCACATTTGACACAGGGGATTATTCCCTTTTACTAGAAATACTTTCTAACCCTGGCCTTCATGATACCACCATTCCACGTTTTATTCCCATATCTGTCATCTATTTATTGGGCTCATTATTGGCTTTTCCTTTTGATTTCTATCATTAATGTTAGAATCTCCCAGAATCCTCTTCTAGATTCTCTTCTTCTATGTCCTTTCTATATCTATGGTAAACTATGTGCTTCTATGACTTCAGTTATAATCTGAATGCTGTATTTCTAGAGCTCTCATATTGCTTCTGATTTCAAGATTCTCATATCCAGCCATCTGTTTGACATTTGGATAGCTCATAGTCATCTCAGATTTAATATGTACAAAACCTCTACTCACTCTGTAAAGGACACCATCTTCTACCCAATTCAAGCTTAAAAACCTGGCAGATTCTCTCTCCCTTCCACTCATATCCACTTAATCACCTAGTGTTGTTGGTTCTGTCTTGTAAAGTTCTCTCAAGTACATCCACATCATTCTATCTTCACTGCTAACAATATTTTAAAGTTGTAAACATTTCTATTGTATTTCTATAAAAGCCTTCTAACTAGCCTCTAGTATTTTCTTAACCTATTTCTTCTTGGGCATTGTTAGATCTATGACTTCCATGAAACCTCAAGACATATACTATGCTAAATACTGGGACAAATACTGTAGATACGCCGGTGAATTCAATTGTGGGCCTGGGTTCTGCTACAGGTTAGTTTATAGCTTTGTTAAAAATGGTGGCAAGTAGAGGGGAAAAAAGATTTGGCTAGCAATTTCACATCTTGTTCAATGTCTCTCACGGTTTTAGACCAGAATAACTAATGGCCTATAGGCAATTGTAATTCTAAATGTCAAAAGTCAAATTTGTTCTCTTCTCTCCCCATATACTAGCCCCAGAGTAGGTATTATCTTACCGAATCTTTGTAATAGCTCTGTGAAAAAAGGAACAATTACCACACCTTTTAAAGGCAAGGAATTAATGTGCATAATGAACAGATTGGAAGATTAGCCAAGGTCTCATTTGACATTGAACTACAATGGTCTGTATTCAGAGCAAGAACCTGCAACTCTTGTGTGGGTGGCATATGAGAAGCATAGTTCAGTGGAATTAGAGATGGCTTTATGGAAGGGGTCATTTGTGTTGGGGTTTGGGTATCCATAATTCAGTGGTGGTTTAAGGCAGTTTAGTAAAAATTTAAAGCTAATGAGATTATTTGCTCCAACACTCCATTTGCAAAGCGCAAGAAATTAAAGTTGCAGTTTAGATGATTTACTTGCCTGAGATTATGCAATAAGGCTTTTTGAGATCTAGGACCTAGATCTGGATTGCTCAGTTCAACCTTTATTTCAATGCATATTCCTCTGTGCTTTCTTTTAGGCTTTTTTGCTTTATAGGAAGACTTTCCATACATTTCCTTTAAACTGCAAACTTGTGGTGTGAGCTTTTAAATATATTTAAATATTATAAATATTCTAACTTGAAGTAGTTTATTTAAATTTATCTTGGAATATAAATGTTTACATAGGAGAAAGATAATAATTGACAGTGTCTTCTCAGGGTGTCAGGAACAGTCTAATAATATTAATAAAAACAGAAGAGTCAGGAAGTGCTTTTGAATGACAAGAATCTGGCTGGGGCTGCTTGTCTAACTAAATCAGGTCCAGGCTTAAGGCAAACAAACAAAAGGCCAGGCCCAGAAACAGAGTGCTAAGTGGGTTAGAGATTCTGACAGAAAATGCAGTGCTCTGGCTAGTTCCCTGAGAGAGAAATATTAGGGCACATTAAAAGACTCCTCAGAGCTCCTGGATGACTCAGTGGGCTTTCTCTTGTCTGACATATTTCATATTAAAGAAAATCTTACCCCTTTCATGCCAGATGGAATATTTTCCGGGTTTGTTCATTAATAAATTTGGGTAAACAAGCCCAGACAATGCACCACTTAATTGCGATCATCACACTGTTAACATTTTTAGAAATTGCAACAGTCTGATTAGATATTCATCCAAGCTCTTCTCATCGGCCATTGCATCCCCTAGAGGACTTCCCTCTTCATGGATCTGAAGCCGGAATTTAGCCTAATTTCAGGGCCCATGACCCTGTGTGCCTCTCTCAGATCTCCTCCTTAAAACAGGGAAAGGAGTAGACTAAAGACCTGTGGGTAATTAAACTCAACAAAGAACAAAAGGAACAATCAAGCTTATCTTTGAGTCTTAACCTCTTTTATTCCACCAGATATTGCAGTTGTCTCCTGTTCCATGATTCTACAATTTGTATATTTTATATGTATAATTTATATGGCCTGAGGTTAGGACTATACCGTTTCTATGTGTACAGGTGATTAGTCATGTTTGACAAGCTTGATGAGGAAATAATGGGAATACATTATTGGGTACCAGACATTTAAAGCTTAAAGGCCTCAGGATTGATTGCTTTCACAATGAGAACAGGCATGACAAATTGCTTATGTGATTTTATTCACAGTAACACTTTTCAGAGGATCATATAGATAGACATGATCTTAGATGCTGGGATTTTCATGAATCTAATATAATGGCCATTTTCTTTTGTATGTGACTTATGTGTGTCAATAATGCTTAGGGTGGAAGCCATATTGGGTGGTCAGCATTTCAGTCATATGCTAATTCACCATTTGGGTAGAATTTCTCCTTGACTAGGAGAAGCCTGGGAGGTCATGAGGACCCAGAGGAGGGGCAGCTGACCTAGGCTGCAGAGTCAGGGAAGACCTGGAAAAGGAGACAGCATCTAAAATGTTTGGGTTTAGGAAAAAACACAAATGTGAATTTCTAGTGGAGTAAGTGAACCATTCTATATTGATAGGAAGGAGGATCATAGTTCAATCTTTGGTATGTTAAATAATAGTCCATTATTAAAGAGAATTTGTTCTTTTGTGGATGGTATCAGGATTGAAGAAAAGTTTGACTAAAATAAGATGTGAATTAGGAACTGGATCTATAAAAATTTATTTAAAGATAATGGAAATGGAAAATATTAAGGCCAAATGGTCAGGATCTCATAACATACTTTGAAATTAGCTTCTTTTACTAAGGCTTTCTCTAGAATGGAGGTGGTAGTTAATAGTTATCGAGTAACAAAATCAGATGTAAATGCATAGTGATTCATGGGATAAAGATTCTTAGAATGGGTAATGGTGTTATGATATTTCAATTAGGCATATATTTTGCTTTAAAACATGGAATTCTGCCCTCCCTCTAGAATAAATTGGCTGAGAATTTGGATGAGAGACTGCTAAGCAAAAATCATCTACAATAGGTCATGAGATATAAAATCGCATCAGAAGTCTTCCGATTTGTTAGGGGGCTAGTCTGGAAGAACATGTATAGATTTTCTGAGTACCTGTGTTAAATATCTAAAGTGAGATGATGATAGTAATGATGATGAAAACAATAATGTCCTAATATCATCATTTAAAAGCTTAGAGCTGGGTGCCTGGGTGGCTCAGTGGGTTAAGCCTCTGCCTTTGGCTCAAGTCATGATCTCAGGGTTCTGGGATCCAGGCCCACATCGGACTCTCTGCTCAGCAGAGAGTCTGCTTCCCCCCCTCTCTCTGCCTGCCTCTCTGCCTACTTGTGACCTCTCTCTCTCTCCCTCTGTCAAATAAATAAATAAATAAAATCTTAAAATAAAAGCTTAGAGCTTTAATTTTTTCTATAGGAAAAAGTAACCTAACTACTTTAAAATGAAATATATAGAGCTACAGAATTTGATGGGGTTTAAAAAGCTACTTAGCATATTATAGACATTTATGATTGTGCATTTATTGAGTAGGTCATGGAAGGTGTTATACCCAGAGTGCTGATTGCAGATGATAATTGCGTTAATCACTCTTACTTTTACAAATATAATTCTCTGCCGTACTCATTGAAATAAAAGGTCAGATATTTTCCATTATAAAATCATTCATGCAAGAGATTGTGAGGAAAAAAAAACCCAATTAAATAAATAAAGACAATAACAACTATTTTCACATCATATAATATCCACAGTTAATGCTCAATGCTTTTGGTTTTTTTGCATGTTGGTTTGTTTCTTATTTGCATTACGTAAAGAGTTATGTGCATGTTATCTGAAGAAGTTAGTATACCTTTTTTTAATTTGTCATAGCAACAAGTATTTTCTAGATTATAGTATTCTGGGTGAATAAGAAGAGCAATTTTTACAACTGTGTAAGATTGCATCCAGAGGATGTTTATCCATTTGGTATTGTTAAATGTTTATATTGGCTCCTATAATTGTATAAATAAAGCTAGAAAAATACCATGTGCTTAATGCTTTTTCTATAATTTTTTTTTTTGGCTTAGAATAGCTTCCTAAAAATAAGTTATGAAGTCAAAAAAATGCTTTCCAAAATATTTTCACATAAATTCACATCAGTAAAATACGAGACAGCAATTTTTTTTTTCTAACAACATATAAGAATGCTGAATTTTGCTTATGTTATTTTTCTATTGATTATTTTAGGTAAATAAACATTGCATAAAAATGTTTTTGTTTCTTAATTTCTAGGAGTTAAAGTTTTTTCTATTTCTAGTCTTAAGCCATTTTATTTGCCAGAACTTGCAAATTATTGTTAGATAAGGTATAGACAGGTGTACTGCAGAAAGATCACAGCTTTTGGTTTAAGAAAATCTGAGTGCAAAATGTGACTGTGATCATATGACAGGAGCTTTACCAAATTACAAAACACTCTGCATTTCAAGTCCTTTGTGATAAAATCAGGATACTATTCATTGCATCCAGGTTAGTGTGAGAATTAGCACAGATCTTTATAAGAGATTGGCATGTATTAGATGTTCAGTGTGTGGTTACTTCTATTATTCTGATTGTTGTCTCTCTTTCTATCACATGTTTTTATTGGGATTTCCTACAAAATATGGCAGGGATGACTAGAGACTAAATATGGTATAATTGGTTTTTGAACCAATTGGTTCAGGTTTCCCTGTCATTTCTTCCACACAACTCCTTTGCACGTAGGTGGGGCTGGTCATGTGATGCTTTCAGTCCCTGTCCCATCAAAATATTTTGGAAACCCACCACATGCAGTCTCTTACCACTCCCGATGATCGGGTTTCTTTGTTGATTCCCAGGTTGACTACATGAGAATAGCAAAACCTTTGTCATCTGAGATCCCAGAATGACTGTGTGAAGTAGAATTTCCCCCTTTCCTGCTGTCACCTGATTTCTACTTGGGTGAGAAACCAAGTGATTGTGTTAACCCTAAGATTCCAGAATTTCTCTGTTATAATTCTAATGTTTCCTTGTACTTAGAGAAATTCCTCTCAGAAGTGGTGTGGTGTCATAAAAGTAAATGAAACTATATAGCATTAGCTCAAGAATTAGATAATGGGTAACTAGGAAATGGGTATTGGTGTCTGGAAAGCTGATTCATGTTATACAATGACAAAATACTGGGTTAAATTGTCACACAATAATTTGGAATGCAGGTCAGAAGACCCCATGCCTTTTTATCTTAGGAATAAGGACAGAAATAGAATGTTAGGGGTTACTATACACTGCATTTAGCAAGCATTAGACGAAAGAGAGATCCAGAACTGGCCAGTCTGCAATGAGGGATTTCTACTCAATCAGAAATCCAGTTGAAAGCAGTTTGCCATTTTCTAATCATTTTCCCTGGATGTTCACAAATTATGGAGGCAGGAAGTCAAAGAGGAGACTGCATTATGTCAGGTATACTGTTGGTCTTCTTTTTCAGGGATAGGACAAGCAGTAAATACGTCTCTACTACCTACATTCCACTGTTCAGAGCTCAGTAAGGGAAACCCTTGATTCCATAGGGCTATAAAATAAAACCCCTGCCTGGACAGTTTCTTCCCAACAGCTCAACTCCAAGGAAGTAGAATCAACATTTTTGCTTGATGAATACCTAATTCCACCATAGCTACTAGATTAGGCCTTTAATATTTCAGGATTTTTCTGTGAGAAGAGAGTACTTAAGATTATGCAGATTATATGGGGATTTTTAATCAGCAAGTCTATAATGGGGGGGGAGTTAATCACAAAGTCCACTGCTCTATCTTAGCACTCCATTACCAGTGTTGAAGGGAATGTGATGGGTTTCAGGGCCAATGGGGGCTTGTTTCTTTATCTTAAAGGCAGTTCAGGTACCTGGTTCCTGATGTTCTGTTTTACCTCTGTGGCCATGATACTCGATTTCCTCATTTATTGTGATTGCGATTTGCTCTCTGGCTGTGTTGTCCTTTATCAGCCCTCAGTAACTGAAAGCCTGTTCATGCTGGGCTTCTGCCCCATTTCTAGTTGAGCAATAGCTTATAGAAAATATTCTTGTGGGTTTGCCTGGGTTATCTATACTCTGAGTTTTTCAGGATTTTGTAGTCAGATTTGAAGGCAAGAAGTGAAAGGTCTAAGGTCTACTAGGGAGATTAGGTTTTCAATATTTGAGTTTTCCATGAACTTAAGAACCTTCTTTCAACTTTGTCAGAAATGCCCTTCTACTGGAGAAGAACAAAGCTCCATTAGGTGCTACTGCCTTGACAAATTTAATAGTAATAGGCCTACAGACAGAAGACAGATGCTCCTGTGCTTGAAATACACAGCTGGTGTGCCAGAACTAACATCTCCCTTCTTTGCTACCCTTGGTTTCATTAACCTTCAGATCTCCTTTTATTATTCAGTCTTAAACTAATATTATTCCCTCAAGAGTCTGGCATGAGCAACAGAACATGAGCAATAACAATAATTGTGTTAACCAATTAAACTATCATTTAATGGAGACCTAAAGTTTGCCCTACATACCTATCTCAGATTTAGGGTAGATTATAGGACTGCATCTTAGCTCATGCGATACACTTTTCTAATTTATCTTTTTCCTCATGCCTAGATAATTTTGTTCAATCAGCACAAAATATATTGTTATAATTTCTAATGATGCTATATATTTGAGCCCTCCTAAAAGCACACTGCAAAAATGGAATAGGAACCCATATTATTTTAATCTCTTCCATGATTTTATCAAGTTTATACACAGGACTTATTCTACTATTTTAAGAATATGGTAGAGAATTAGAAAGTGGAATATCAAAAAACATAGAAAGAACTCTGAGTACTCCAACTATTTATTTATTTTGCCCAATATTTTATTTTAACCCTTGTTTCAAGTGTTTCATCCATCTATTCTGAAAATTCCTCCTTTTCCTCAATTTTATTTGGCTTTGTGGATAAATTTTCTTGGTGATCAATAACAAAGTATTATAAAATGGAGTTAATAATCAAATCAACAGTTTCCTAGGCACACACTTTACAGGTGTCTGGAGAAACTGCTTTGTGGACCCGTTCTCTCCTGCCATGTGACAGCAGCTTACAAGGTGCTTTGGTCAAGAATGTGTGTCTTTTTTGAAAACTTGCATCTTCACAATTTCAAGTCTTTAGCTCAGTGAGAGGAGGTCAGGAAACCTGCTTTGAATACAATAACTTTAGCAATTTTCTCCCCTTTTCTAACAGAAACATACTATTGCTATAATGGGGGGACAGATTTTTGTTTTTTTAGGTCGGCTCCATGCCCAGCATGGAGCCTAAAACAGGGCTTGAACTCATGACGCTGAGATCAAGACCAGAGCTAAGATCAAGAATCAGATGCTTAACTGTCCAAGCCATCCAGGAGTCCCAGTTTTATTATTTTTAATTTAACTCTTATTTCTTCTTTTGTTATCTCTTTTAATCGTATTTTTTTTTTTCCATTTTCATCTTTTGGCTGTTCATACCTGCTCTCCCAACCATTCCATGCTCAGAACACATATGTGCAGCAAGGGCTACTATTCTCCCTTTCCATTCAATGAAAATGTGCATTTTTTTGGTCAGTCAAGCATGCTTCTGGAATCCACTATCATAACTGATGAGGACTCTGCTCCTGCAACACAAAAGTTAATTCTAATTCCTAAGACTGTTGTTTATTAGGAAGTTAGACCCTACAGTCTGCCTTTTCTAAAAAAAAAAACCCAAAAAACCAAAAAACCAAAAAAAAAAAAAAAAACCACATATGATGGGGGTCATCATATGTGTTTTGCATAACTCAAGGTTATGGAGAAGAATAAAATAATATATTAGCAAGTACAGAATTAACATTTTCATTGTTATTTTAGTACTATTGGGAAGAAAGGAGTTGTTGCTTTATGGGCAATGAGATCAATACAGTCCCAATTTTGGGACCACATTTACATGTAGTGAGTAAGTTGTCTGTTTGTATTACATGATTTCCAGGATGCTGAACAGGGACCAGTGAAATACACTTCTCCCTCCTGCTCACTGGTGCCTAAAGGTAATTCCCTTGAGTGTCATTATTTTGATTTCAAGTATTTTTGTCTCTGTTAACATGCAAACAGCTCTGGGATAATCGACATATTTATGTAGTACCCGCATGCATGATATTGTCAGTACCTTTCTCATGCCCGAGGTTCTTTATTCAGGAACTAAGACCTTGAAGGGACTGGAAAGGTTTAGGGCAGTGTTCAGTACTACAGCACCACCATATTTCCATGACATTCTCTGCTTCTGAAGTTTAGGAAGCTTGTCTCCTAGTGACTTGCAATTTTTTATATTCATGACCAGTCACTGGAACTTCTGGTCGCTAAATAATGTAACCATTTAACTGAATGTAAGGGAAAACTCTGGTAGGATGTTGACACATTTTACCATTTTGTATTCCTAAACTGGAAAGCAAGCATTACATTCAGATGCTAAATTGTGACAGACACATTTCTAGCGGCAGATGGCTCTTTGGAAGTCTTCCCTGGTTGGGGAAACTGGCAGTTCTAAAGTCACCTCTGGTTAGTCATATGGCTGGCTTGCTGATGGGCTCCCTGAAGCACCCAGCCGACTCTGAGAATCATCAAAACATATTTGATTCACGTTCAATCTATTCAATCTTTGGTGTTACTGTAAGCAATGGAGTTACTTTCTTCTTCCATCAAAAGTGCCTAAAATTTTAGGGTGAGACCTAGTTTAATATTTTGCTTTTGAAATATCAGAGCTCTCCTCACCAATTTCCATGAGGTGTCAGATATCCAAATAGTCCACCCTTGGATAAAGGTATCAAGACAGATTTCCCAACTCAGTTGGTGGTAATTGGGCTGAAAACCACTTCCCTCCTGAATCGTCTCCTATAAGGGCCTAAATAAACCTTTCTACTTGAGCCCAACTCACTTCGAGAGAGAAGCTTTTCACAGCTGTGTGGCTCTGAAGGCCCTGGGGACTCAGCTGCACAATATGTTGATTTTCTTTGTGCCAAGTATTCGAGAGAGACACAACTCTGAAAGTATAATGTTGATAACAGTCGAAGTCTTAATGATGAAAGATGTTCCTCAGAAGATAATTTGTTAGGCAGGTCAGTGTCTTTGCCTTTGGAAACAGTATATCTGTTTCATTTGCACCCAGTGTTTATTTTGTAATTTACTTTATGGCTAAATACTGGGCAGAAAGATTAAACCAGAGAGTAAGACAAAGGTAGTAGTGGTACATATTAAACATTGCAGCAGATCGGTGCTCTTACAAATTGCAAACATTTCTGGGTTTTGTTGTCTTTAAAAGAAAATTTACTTTCTCATATGCTTGTTTCCCCCACAGAGGTTTAAATAGCTTTATAGTTCTGAAATGGATATAGGTCATGAAATATTTTGTTGGTAAAATTGAGGCAACATAACTATTTATACATGAAGTGGTTCTAGTGGAAGGGGTCACTTCAGGGAATCAGACGGAGTATTTTTCTGGCTTCATCACAGCGTAAATTAGCAATTTTGGATGAGTTCTGCGACTTCACTGGACCTCTGCTTATTCATCTGTCATTTGGGTACTGAAGTATTAACTTACAGATTTCTTGGGAGCCTAAAATGAGATTAAAGTAGCAAAGGTACCTTAAAATTTTAATATGGCATCTAAATGTAGTTATTTAGTATCTCAGACATCATTAGGAAATCATTTTTCTTGAGTATTTAATCATGGGTATGATTAGTCCTGAACATAATTATGCCTTTCAGACCAAATTTCATCTGGATTTAGTCTGTGCATTAAAAAAAAAAAATACCCTATGTTCTACTTTCTAAGAGACTGTTTTCCATCTATGAGCTTTTATTCTTCCGAACCTCAGTTTCAGTCTCAGTAAGAGTATTACAGTAGCACCTGTCTCACAGGAGTATCATAAAGACTAGGTTTTCGGGGCGCCTGGGTGGCTCAGTGGGTTAAGCCGCTGCCTTCGGCTCAGGTCATGATCTCAGGGTCCTGGGATCGATTCCCGCATCAGGCTCTCTGCTCAGCAGGGAGCCTGCTTCCCTCTCTCTCTCTCTCTCTCTGCCTGCCTCTCCGTCTATTTGTGATCTCTCTCTCTGTCAAATAAAAAAAAAAAAAAAGACTAGGTTTTCGAGCTGGTGTATAAGCATATATACATTTACTATATTTTATAATTTATGAAGTGTTATGCTAATAATATTTATAATGCCACTATACTTTTATGACAGCCACTCCTCAGTATATTGCATGATATCACAGTGATGGAAAAATGGATAAAAGTCAACAGCAGTAGTTGGAACAAATTAGCCTCTAGCCATCCGTGTAGTGCAGTTTCTTTTCTGGCAGCACTTTTAGTTTTCACCTTACTTTAAACCTCCTGGTTTGGGGAAAAAAACCCCAAAAACAAACAAACAAACAAACAAAAAACAGCTAGTTTACACAAATGTTCCAAAGTATCCCGGTCTTGTATAGGTTTTATTTTTAAAATCCCATTATAAACTACATTTAAAAAAAAAAACCTGCTTGAAGTTGATTATTTTATTCGAGGGGATTCTTTTCATTTGGAGCACACTACTTAAATATTAAGCCTTCCTGGTTACTAGACAGACTGTTGATTAAAATCTTTAGTGGTATTATGGTCCAATGCATAGAAGGAAAGAGTTTTCTAGAAGTCCTCAGACTAACCGTAATATTTCAGTGGCCCACATCTATGTTTATCCATTCACATCTATAAAATG
This sequence comes from Enhydra lutris kenyoni, assembly GCF_002288905.1. Lineage (NCBI taxonomy): Eukaryota > Metazoa > Chordata > Mammalia > Carnivora > Mustelidae > Enhydra > Enhydra lutris. The sequence goes on from NW_019154091.1 coordinate 23,184,507, forward strand.
TCTAGTTGGGTTTCCAGAAGGTAAAGTTTAATACTGGGTTTTAATGGAAATGTGCTCTTTCAAGCTAGATGAAGAAAGTGAGAAAGCAGATCAGAGACTCTTGTCAGTGACAACTCTAAGTGACAGGAACAACTTCTTCTTTTTTATTCTGGTCTCTGCATTTCCCCCTCTTCTCTCTATACCTAGCCAGCAAGCAAGGCCCACTATTTCCTTGTCTCGTGAATTTTGCAGAGCTGAAAACATTGTTTTAGAAGACAAAAATTTCCTGGTTTCTGATAAAGATCTGGGAGAGAAGTGCAGGGCGCCTTAGGGCACACACAGAAGAGAATCTCCTCATCCTGTGAGCTGCTGCAGAGAACCACCCTGGCTTTGGCAACTGCTCTGGAGCCCTCGGGATGCCAAGGGACAATGTATTTGCAGCCTGGGAGGGAGAAGCTCAGGTGTGAGGGAGGCCGGCAGAGAGGTCAGTGCTGTGTCATGGTGTACTTACAGTTGACAACAGCACATTTCACTCATACTCTTGTGCTTTCACACATCCTAAAAAGATACAGAACAAAAACAAACACGAAAAAGAGAAAAGAACTCCCCTGAAACCATCACCGCAAAGAAGAGCAACTATTTTATGTTTAAATGGTTCATCAATACATATGCTGCAAATTAGAACGTTCCTTTTCTATTAAGAATTCTGGTTATTTTATATGTTACATATATGAATGTATTGGATATATTTATCTAATGCATTCAAATAATTACATTTAAATAAAGTCGTTTGGAGGATGTAGGGAAATAGCTCATTGTTCCAAAGATTGGTAAAAAGGATTGAGGATTTTTATCCTGAATATATTGTCCGGAGTGTGGCGTGGACGTGAAAATTTTGTCAAGTTCCTTGTGTAGCCAAGGTTGAGGACTAGGACTCTATCAATTTATAGGATATCTTTTTTTTTTTTAAGATTTTATTTATTTGACAGACAGAGAACACAAGTAGGCAGAGAGACAGGCAGAGAGAGGAACGGAAGCAGGTTCCCTGCCGAGCAGAGAGCCTGATGCGGGGCTCAATCCCAGGACCCTGGGATCATGACCTGAGCCGAAGGCAGAAGCTTAACCCACTGAGCCACCCAGGCGCCCCAATTTATAGGATATCTTGAAGTACAGAGGAACATGGCAAATGACATCATGAAGATGGAATCAGCAGTCTCAAATGGGAGATACTCTATAGTCTTATTCTTAAGTGTGGCCCATGCGCCAGCAGCTTTGGCCTTAGGTGGGAGCTTGTTGGAAATGCAGACTCCCCACTCCCCCAAAAATGCAGACTCTCAGGCTTCAGTCCGCAACTACTGACTTAAAGTCTATATTTAATAAGATTCTCAGGTGATTCATAAGTTTTAAGGAAGCATTCATTGCTCCATAGGTAAACAAAAAACTGGTCTCTTCAATAGCTAAGTATCAGGGAGGAAAATGAAAGAAAACTTATTAAAACATACTTAAATGCATCAACACATGCAATGTGGAAATTAGGATGCCAATTCACACACACCAGCTGTTTAGAAAACACACATGCTGATTCAGAAATAATGGGGAAAATTTTGCACTGACTAGGTATTTGATGATATTAAGAAATTATTAATTTGAGATGTTAAAGGGTCTTCTAAAATGTAGGAAGGCCTTGTCTTCTACTGATACATGAGAAATTATGGATTAAAGTTAATGAAGTTTGCAATTTGTTTCAAAGTAGTTCAGAAAGAAGGGGAAAGTATGGAGTATGGATGAAACAAGGTTTGACACATGTTGATAATAACTGATAATGGCTAGGGAATGTAGGAGAGAAGTTAGTAATGTTATTATTATTTTTTTTTATTTTGTGTAAGCTTGAGGTTTTCCATCATAATCTTTTTAAAAAGAAAAGGATATTAAATTACTTGCTCAAGTTCTATAACAAGAAAAACTAATGATTTAAGAATTCCAATTAAGTAGGATTTCCTACAAAATCTGCTTGTAACCTTCTGTTGATGATGTCTAATCTCCAGAGTATTCAAAATGCTTCCCAGTACTGATTCCCATTCATTCAGTGTATACAATATGTCAAGGATTAAATTATACTTTGGTGTATATATATTTGCTTTTTAAAATTTTTATTTAAATTAGTTAATTAACTGGTATCTCTATTTTTATAGGGAGTCACAATCAAGGGAAAAAAGAAAGTACTTTATTAAGTATTAATAGAGAAATATAAACAGAGTCCTAGCACAGGTAAGAGAACATTTCTTGGCCATGGACAGACATGTTTCACAGAAGGAATAGCATCTGAAAAGTTTCTCATTTGAGCTCAGTAGGTAGTATTTCCTAGACAGCATCAGCATGGACATAGATGATGAATTATGAAAAGTCTTGGAATCCTCTTGGATGGTAATAACTCCATGTGGAGAAGAGAACGCATGGCAAATGCATGGCTTATAGATGTGCATGAAGTAAAGGGAGCCAGAACAGAACAGTAGATCGCAAGTGCCTTGCTCGTCACTGTGCATCAGGCATCTGGCACAATGAGTCAATAGTGAATAAATGAACGGTCTCATTGTGTGGTCAGTTAGCAACCAGCAGATCTTGAATATTGTTGACTTACTCGTAGTTTTAGAATAACAATGATGACAATGTGGAGAATGGTGGAGATGTATAAACATCTGGTGAATGGAACACTATAGGTTAGGAATGTCTCAGCTAGAGAAGTTCCAGTGTTAGAGAGATCCTCGAATGGGACTTGGCAGGATATGGTGACTAGACGGGACTGTGTCTGAAAGCGATGGCAGTTGAGAATTCTAAGGCTTTAACTGGTAAGACTGGGTATATAATAGAATTTACTTTGGCACAGGAAAGCAAAAGCTTTTCCTTAAAAAAAAAAAAAAGACAGATAAATTCTATTTTTAACAAGCTATGTATCTGAGATACTTGAGGTCAGAATTAGGATGAGAAATCTGGAGCTACCTAGGGATGTCAGAAAAGCTGTGTACGAGGCCTTTGCTTATAAGCAAGTACAGGAAAGATAATAGCTTACTTTCATTGGATTCTTTTCTAGAGCCAGACAGGACAACTGAAGTCCTAGAAGTGGATAAAAAAATAAATCCCTAGAGGAAGAAAACATGAGGTAAGGCAGTATCTTGAATTTAACATTTCTTATCCTGACTACAACCCCCACAATGTCTCCTCTCCATTCTATATGCTTGAGAAATGCAAGTGTGTACACTCCAAGCCTATAATCCCCTTAGCCTTCACTCTTTCTTTCTTAGTTGGGTACCTTGACCCATCTCTTTAACAACGGGTCTGATAACTCCTAGGAATTCCTCCATCTCAGATCCTGAGTGATCCTGAGGGAATCCTTTATCTTCTCTATTCCCAGATGCTGAAATGATCAGAAATGCTAGAAAATGTCTCAGTACTGTGTAGATTTATGTCTTCATTTTTTATTCAACTATGTTAACAAAGAGCTATTAAAATTTTGTCATGTGCCAAATACTGTTAAAGGAACAAATGTACAGCGGGAATGAAACAGAGCCTCTGTTATCACAGGAGGAGATATTTATTATGCAAATTAAGAATAAGTCAGAGGTTGTGGAAACTCCTAGGAATAAAAGGCAGAATATGGTGGTGAAAAGTGGAGAAGTGGAGTAGTATGTGTGCACTAGTGAATGCATGCGTGGAAACATGTGTGCTGTGTGGTATATTTTGTGTGTGTGTGTGTGTGTGTGTGTGTGTGTGTGTGTGTATACAGCATTCTAGTTTTAAGAGGCTCATTAAAGGAAACTTCTCTGATAAGAAGTCTCTTTCTGGGAACCTCTTACACCCACTTAACTTAATTGTGCACATTATAAAATGTTCAGTGCATCTTTCTCTTTCTACATAATTTTCCTGTCAATTTTAATAATTTGTGTGGCTTCTACTTTCACCATTATGCCTAAAATTATTAAAAGAACTTCTAGATCTACTTTTACTCACACCTGAGCTCTGGCTCCTTTTTGTTAACTGCATGTGGAAAGTTTTTACCTGATAATTTTTCAAATTTCTTACTCAATAAGTTGAAAAGCAAAACGATTATCTGTCTTTCCTAACCCAGATTTCTTAGGATTTAACTTTATGCTGATGATCACCATTTTCTAAGTCATTCAGGATAAAGTCAACTTCAATTTCCCTTCCTTATGTCACATTTATTTAAACTAAGTTCTACATCTTAAGATTCTCTTCGGATTCTCATCCAAATAGATGGTTTACTCTTCATATGGAGAATGACAGAACATTACCCTCCAGCAGAGGCAGGCTTTCAGGCATGAAGGGTCTGGAAAATTACAAGAAATCATGGTTCCCTTATTCCATAAGCTTTGAGGAGCCATTGAAAGGTTTGGAGAGGGCAAGGTCCATTTTGTGTTATGTTGAGATCACTCTGGTGGTAGTATTGACAGATTTAAGGCAAACAATGGAGCTCTTCTAATGAACAGAGAAGTTGTGCGCCTGGCCTTGGAAAAGTAGCAAGCATATCATTACTAAATAAGCCATTCTGCATCATTAGTTTGAATCCCTATTCCAAAACCATAAGTCAGTCCTCATTTCCTTCACATTGAACTACAAGGAGGTCAGATTAGTAGTCAAGTTCTTCATGGTCTGATCCCATTCTGAGTTTTGACTTAAAATTCCTACCACTTACATATTCCCAGACAAACTTGACTATTCTCCCATTCTTGAGAATACCCAGGATTTCATTTTTTCCTGCCTTTTTCTTTATCATTCACGTATAAGGAATAACCATCATATAATAACCATATAATGAAATAGCCATTAGTATAAATGTCACTTCTGGCATTCTGCTCATTTATCAAGACTCTGCTCAAAATTCATCCTTTCTACAGAAATTCCTTAACCCCAAATGGAAAAAAAAAAAAAAGTTTCTCTTACTTAGTTACCAAGTTCTTATGTTTTGTTTTCTACTCTCACATTACTTAACACTCTTGCTAAATATCTGTGTGCTCAATCTTCTCAACAAGGTTGCAATATCGTTGTCAGTAGAATTACTTGTTTTTAAAGATTTTTGAGAGAGAGAGAACATGTACCCGTGTGCAAGCATGAGTGGGAGAGGGAGAGAGAATCTCAAGCAGACTCTACATGGAGCATGGAGCCAGAGGCATGCTTTCATGACCCTGAGATCATGACCTGAGGCAAAACCAAGGGTCAGATGCTTACCCAACTGCACCACCCAGGGACCCTGGATTATTTTATATTCTTTCAACCTAATTCATTATTTTGGTCATATGAAAGAGTTGAATAATGTTAGTAAATTGGAATAATGTTAATAAACAAAGGCAAATTAGAGATGGCTCAAAGCAAGGGTCAGATACAAATATCATCATATAGGAGCTGAAAGTAAGTCATACTATTTAGCTTTGTCCTACATCAACCACACTTCCACATGAGGCTCCTGAGGGGGAAAAAATCATGGAGAAAGTGTGCAAAGAATGTTTTTCATTCCAAGCTGAGGCTCTATTTTCATGTCTCAAAGCAATTCCCTAGGGAAGCAGACGCGCCCAAGTGAAATTGTTTGCCTTCTCCCCAAAAATGAACAAGGGGAGTGAAAAAGTAGCCAGAACATTTATCACCAAGGCCCAGAGAAAAATTCTAAGAGCACTTCTATTTTGGAGGCAGTATGGGAATCAAAAGGCAATAGGTGGGGTGGTGGGTGGGAAGACAAGAAGGTGGAAAAAGAAAGACAACAAAAGAACTCTACTTCTCAAAGGAAAAACCGCCCCATCTATATATCACCATTAGATTTTTCCACCACTCTCTTAGAAACTGCCACCAGAGAGAGAAGACAGATCATCCTCATGCGAACTGGATTTTTTAGACCCTTGCTCACAAAGCTCCTCTAATAAGCACAGTCTACAATAAAATTTGAAGATCTTGGTTCATCATAGTTACGATCTTTGAGGGATGGGAAAGGAAGGGCTGTAACACTCAGCTTGCTTTACCTAACTTAGATTCTCCACTTCCCCTTTACCTTTTGTGGGTGTGGGGGTGGTGGGGGACTCAAATCTGCTCGGATTCTTGAAGTTTTCAATTTTCTAGGGTACATCTCTGGGTAGGCAGTTTAGGAACACACTGGTAACCTGTATAAGCAGCATCTTTAAAGTCCTTAGTGACTGAAAGGTAACCCAGTTACAAGGAGAGTATGAGGCTAAGCAGAGGGTGACTATGGTGAGAATAATGTTTCAACAAAGATTTGGGGGTAGTTAATGAAGGGAGACAGAATAGTCTGGTCTTTTCATTATTGCTAGCTTGTCAGTCTTTTCGGTGATAAGACAATCTGAAATTTTCTGGAAAAAAAAAGTCAATCTGGCTTCTGGGGAGTTTGAGACATTTAATAAATATTCAACAGTGGTACCTCAAAGCTATAGATCAATTATTTCAACTTCAACTCCAATATCTGCTTTTCATCTTGCTTCACACAGTTATGGAATACAAGCTGGTGGAATCTTTTTCTACTGAAACATTTTTCCAAGTTTGATTATCTTTCCTCAGATTTTTCACATAGAAATTTTATAAGTCTTTTACCAAACAGGAACTTTTACAGACTTGCACAAGCTTTACTATAGAATCTTTCTCCTATTGTTATTTTTTCTCCATTAGAAATTAAGGGCACTTGCTAATAAAATCAGTACTATTAAAAAAAAGCAGAAATATTCCCACATACTCTAATATTTAACTAGTTCAGCCTCAATTCCCTTTAAGTTTGCTCAGAAGTTTCTTTAGATACAGAAGTAAAAGACTTAAAAAAAGTGAAGAAATATTTTCAAAGACAAAAATGCTAGATTGTTTTTTTCTTCTTTAAACAAAAGCAGCTACCCAAGAATGCTTACATTCCTTCCAATATAGTTGACCTTTAAAACTTCATTTCTTGGAAAAGAAAATGAAGGATGTCTGCTTTACAAACTTAAGAAAACCATTTGGGGACATGTGGGAGGCAAGTGACACATCAGGGCTCCTCTCACAGGCCCCAATGTAGTGGGCTCCAAAAGCCATGAAGAACCGAGTACAGCTTCCCTCCTCACTCCCTCCATCCTCCATCCAGATGGCTTCCCTTTTAAGGATGGGGAAATCATTTCTCCTTTGCACTTGGCTAAAAGTAGAATTTGTTATACAACTTTACCTTCTCTGGGTAAGGTGTGAGAGAGATAGTTCTCTGGATCCCCTGGGATCTCACTTTCGAAGTAGAGGCCCATTGAACAGAGACCTATGTTTGGACATTCCTGAGATGACCATCTGTAATAGGAAGTGTGAGCTGTCAGCACAGAGAGGGTTGAATCTCTCAGAAATCTCAAAGCCACAATACTTAAAATGTTCTGATATATAAAGAGCTCATATAACTCAATAGCCAAAAAAATCCAAACACTCCTAGTTAACCAGTGAGAAGATCTGAATAAACATTTTTCCAAAGAAGACACGCAGATGGCCAACAGGTCCATGAAAAGATGCTTAATAGCACTAATCAAGGAATTGCAAATCAAAACCACAGTGAAATATCACCTCATACCTGTTAAAATGGCTACCATATAAAGCAATACATAACAAGTATTAGCAAGGATGTGGAGGAAAGAGAATCCTTGTATACCATTGCTGGAAATATAACTTGGTGCAACCTTATGGAAAACAGTATTGATGTTCCTCAAAAAAAAATGAGAATAGAATTATCACATGACCTCAACTCCAAATATTGACCCAATTAAAACAAAAATACTAATTCAAAAAGATACATGCTCCTCTGTGTTCACTGCACCATTATTTACAATAGCCAAGATATGGAAACAACCTAAGTGTCCATCAGTGGATGAATGGATAAACAGGTTATGGTATAAAACATACAGTGGAATATTGTTCATCCATAAAAAAGAATAAAATCTTGCCATATGCAACAACTTGGAGGGATTTTGAGGGCATCATGTTAAGCGAAATAAGTCTGAGAAAAACAGATCATATGATCTCACTTGTATGTAGAATCTTTAAAAAGCTAATTGGTCATGATTCAAGAGGTAGGAGGGAGAAGGGTGAGCAAAATGGGTGAAGGGTATCAAAAGTATAAACTTCTAGTTATAAAGTAAGTTATGGGGATATAATACATAGCACAGCAACTTCAGTTAATGATACTGTATTGCATGTTTGAAAGTTAGGAGAGTAAGTCTTAAAAGTTCTTATCACGAGAGGGGCACCTGCGTGGCTCAGCAGGTTAAAACCTCTGCCTTCGGCTCGGGTCATGATTCCAGGGTCCTGGGATCGAGCCCTGCATCAGGCTCTCTGCTCAGCAGGAAGCCTGCTTCCCACCCTCTCTCTGCCTGTCTCTCTGCCTACTTGTGATCTCTGTCTGTCAAATAAATGGATAGAGTCTTAAAAAAAAAAAAAAAAGTTCTTATCACGAGAAAAAAAAATTTTCACTATGTATGGTGATGGGTGTTAACTATGTATTGTGATTAATGTATGGTGATGGATATCGGGATATCACAAGTTATATAATATTGAATCATATTGTACACTTTAATATGTTATGTATCAATTATACCTCAATTTAAAAAGTTTCCACCTGTAGACAATTATCTGTCCACCTAATCAAAATAAATAGGTGGTTAGAGGTTTAATTAAAATTATTAGTTAGGGGCACCTGGGTGGCTTAGTGTGTTAAACATCTACCTTCAGCTCTGGTCATGATCCCAGGGTTCTTGGATCAAACCGAATATCAGGCTCCCTGCTCAGCGGAGAGTCTGCTTCTCCCTCTCCGGCTCCCCTTGCTTGTGCTCTTGCTCCCTTTCTCTTAAATAAATAAGCAAAATTTTAAAATAAAACCAAATCATTAGTTGGGATAATTTTGCTTTAATTCTCAAATGTTTTTCAAATGAGATCTTGCTACAGGTATCTCCAACCTCAAAATTTAGGCAATTGCCCAGTTAACTGTTTCACCAGAGTTTACATGTGTGTTAAGCAATGCCCTATGATTACCCTTTGAAAGTTGAAGGACAAATACGCTCAAGGATTTAGGAATAGGACTGGCAGCAGTATCCTATATGAATTGCAAGAGTCTTCCAGGTTTTTCTTTGCTTTCTGTTTTAAGGGGAAAAGTGTTTATGAAGCATATCAACAGGAAGTCACAGAGTAAGGGCTTTGTTTAACTTCTGTCAGCTAACTGCACTACTATGGGGAGAGCGGCAGAGTCTTTCGGCATTTAAGCAGGAGTCTTTGTGTTTGTCAAAAGTAGCTTTCAGCTTCAGACAATTTTTCATGCAACTGGGGCTGCTCATACTTCATGATTCAGAAAAAAAAATCTTGTTACCTTTATCTTCCAATTTTTATTATTTAAGAAATTTGGGGATACATTCTGAATTGTGTAGCCTATGTTTGTAGGCTTGAAATTTTCCATTGCCCTTTTTGTTAGTTTAAAAAACAATGTGTAATATTGGTTTAAAATGTATTTCATTTTTAAAAGGACACAATCTTCTGGAAAAAAAGAAATAATAGACTTGAGCATCTATTCCTCTAGGAAAGATCTAAGCATTTCATTTTCAGGGTTGGCATGAAAACGTACACAGAGATGATTTCTGTTTAAGTTACCATAAACGCAATATATCTAGTTGTTCCTAGTGGCTTTGAAATTTTAAGAAGCTCTAAGTTTGGGAGGCTATGAAATTCTCATATTCAAGTATAAAAGGAAATCTGCTATTTCATGGTTCCTGATTAAAACTATCAATATCCACACTTTCAGGAGCAGCGTTTAATTGGAGATTAATTTGTAAAGAGCAGACTGTTCATCAGTACATCCGGATCAAAGACACAGATGGAAGAATGCTGAAAATGACGCTTTTTGAATAATCAGAATTATTTCAGATTAAAACACTCCTGACATTTAAGTTCATTTATACAAAATGAAATTTACCACGTATCTATAAGTTACGTGGTAAAACTTAAATGTAATTGTAAGCATTCTGTCAGTGATAAACCTAAGAAACATCACTCTCTTACCCTCAGGAATACACAAAATCAGTATGTGGTTTTAGGAAGTAGAAAAGGGATAATCATGACAGAGTCTCATACCGAAGCAGCAAACATACATGATAGGAAATCGTTTATCACATTATCTTCTGAAATCACTGCCTTAGGTTCCGGTTCAAGATGACAATGTATGAAGGTCCTAAATTCATCTCCCCCAGAAACATCCCAAATCTACAGCTACATGGTGAATACTTTCCTCTTAACACAAACCAACAAAAACCCCTGAACACTAGTGGAGCAACTCTTCATATTGGGGAACTGAAAATAAAAACACATCAAGGTGGGTAGGAAAGACTGAGACACAATCTTGTTATCAATGAACCCCACCTCACACCACCACCAGCCTAGCGTGGTGACCCATAAGCAGGAAGGAACTTAAAATCTGAAACTTTTCCCTGAAGAGCTAAGTGTTCATAGCCCACAGCAAGCATTCAGCTTTTATAAAACTCATACCTGAGGGATGAGCCCCCACAACATCTAGCTTGAAAACCCATGGGTCTTAAGCTCATGAGACCCCGGGGGAGCTGTGAAGAGGAAGGTTCTAGTCTCCTGGAGTTGAAGAATGAATCTCTCAGACAAAGGACAGTCAGCAAAGCAATAGAGTTTTATTATGTGAGGATACAGAAAAAGCCCTCAGTGGTGAGAGGGGTTCCAACTGAGTCGCCACTAGGGTTTTTCATTTCTGGCGTTTTTTTAGGACTTTACCAGGAAACGTACTGGCAGTTGGGTCAGGGGCCTGGAACTGGAAGTGACACTTATACACCGTGTCAGAGTTTTTGTTTCTGCGACATTTACGATCTATAGATATGTATTGCTAGGTCTCGTTAATCTTTATGAGTTTCCCTTTAAGGCCTGACTAGTTTTTGTGGTTATTTTTATTTTCTGTGGTTACAGTGTAATTGTTAGAAAAATGTTTTGACCCTAGTAATTGGAATAGGGTGGTCTAAGTTTTCCCGATCTTTCTTCTGTCTTAACATCTGCATACCTGAAATAGCCTCAGAGCCTACTTGGGATCCCTATTCTTTCCCTATCTAAAGTCCCATCCTTTCTCTATTCATGGGGAATGGAGACACATCTCTTAAAGTTAGTGCAGAGAGGACAGACTCACTTGTCTACATTTAGTCGTCCCAGGGCCTAGGGCAGAAGCTACCATCTGAAAGTGCCCAGACTTTACATGAAAAAGGTTCATTCATGATGTATAGTATCAGATGTTCACTAGACTTATTGTGGTAATTAGTTTGCAACATATACAAATATTAAGTCCTTATGTTATACATGTGAAACTGTTATGATATTATGTCTATTATACCTCAATAAAAAACAAACAAAATACTCTTAGGACTTGGGCCTAAGAAACAGGGTAAATGGTACAGTCATTTATGGAGATAGAAACAACCTTTTCTGTCTGGGAAAGATTAAGTAGGTGGATTTAATTAAAACTTTTTCTTTCTTTCTTTTTTTTTTTCTTGAGATACCTACTAGGCATGCAAGTGGTAGTTGGTTAAGTAAATGCAAACTTAAAGAGGAGTTGTTAAGTTTTGGATCCAGCATCTTACTGATCGTATTTTAGAGTCATCAAATTGAATGATTTTACCCAAGGAATGGGCATAATAAGGTGTGTACAGACATATCTTTTAAGGAGTTTCGCTCTTGAGAAGCACTCAGGAAAGCAACTGCCTAAGCATATTCATTGAACACCTGTGAGGTGTGATGACCCAGATATACCGAGATAAGCCTCAGGGGATGCAAAAAGTCACTTTTTAAAAATGTGGTAAAAGGCTTTTTCTCTTCCGGAATAGAATATCCAAAACCAGTGTCCTCAACTCTAGTTTCTTTTTTATTTTTTTTTCATCCATTCATAAACTAAATCAGTATTTTCTGGCTGAAAATGGTCTCTGACTAGAAAATTCTAACACAGCCTCTCTCAATCTATCACTAAGAGATCCGTAAAGATTAAAAAGATTCAGCACAACTTTAGAAACCAAGAAGTCAGAAAACATATCAAAATGTGAGCAAAATTAACACCAATTACTTAGAACAAAAAAGGGGCAAAAAAAAAAAAAAAAACACGTGGCACAGCTTGACTTTGCTTCAAGTATTAAAATTAAATACGAAATGGAGACCAGACGTGAGAATTCCTTAAGCAGACAAAACCATTAAAGCCACGCATGCAAGCAAAACTAAATCAAACTTATATCATGAACATAAGCAAAACTTATTTCTTGTAAATGCCTCTGACAATCATAAAAGACACTTAAATCATCTTAAAAATGGTATGAGGTAATTGCTTTTAATCCCTCGCCGTCTGGAAACCCCCACCGATAATCAATCAGGTAAAGATTAAAGAGTTTCCTCATTCTCACTTTATAATCCATGCTGTAACTTCATGCCCCTAACTTCATACCGTTTTTTGGTTTTGTTTTTTCAAATTTTTGGAAGCTTCCAGTTCAGAACTGCTCTTATACGCACAATAAACTTTAGTAAATAGTACTTAGTGATTTGGTGGTTTAAATTTTGCTGTTTCTGAAATTTATGACACAAGAAAGAGACAACTTAATAAAGACACTTCTCCCAATGGCAGAATGGTATTTACTCCCAAATAAAACAGCAGCACGATTTACCTGCACGAAAGGTAAATAGAAAATAACCAACTTACCAGTCCTCAGAGTGCCGGATCCCACACAGACTACAGGGGAAACTCAGAACCAGTCCAATTTATACCATGGACGTCAACACTTCAACATCTTAACTACCTACTGGTGGCACCTGGTGCCCCTAAGTTACCGGTGGAAAAGGGGCTCCAAAGAGGATTTCCTATTAACAGTTTGCTCAAGTTGGTGGTGCCTCAATTCCATCCCCCACTCCCTGCAGCTGGATGTCTGTCCCTCTCCAATCCTGGCGGAAGAGGGGAGATTTGTTCTCTAAACACAGGAAAACAGACGTTCTGCCAATAGGGAAAGTCAGATGTGGCTAAAGCTAGGAGTACCATACTAACAACTGAATAAAGTGAATATTTACATCCAGAATGCTGAGCCCATTTCAGATGCAAATGTACCTCTGTCTACATGTAAGAATTGAAACTATAAAGCTCTTAGGTGCGAACTGAGGTGTAAATCTTAAGAATTTCGAATTAGACAATAATTTCTTAGATATGGTACCGTATGCTCAAGCAATCAAAGAAAAATAAAGTGGACTTAATCAAAATTAAAAGCTTTGGGCTTCAAAGGACACTGTCAAGAAAGTGAAAACAAAACTCACAGAGTGGAAGAAAACACTGGCAAACCATATACATAAGGGTCTAATATGACAAATATATAAAGAACTCTTACAATTCAATAATAAAGAGACAACCTGATTTTAAAATGGGCAAAATATTTGAATAGACATTTCTCCAAAGAAGATAACACAAATTGCCAATGAGCACCCACACAGAGGCTCAACATCACTCGTCCATAGGGAAATGCTAATGAAAACCACAATGAGATGTCCACTAGGATGGCACTAGTCAAAAAGACACAGTTTTGATAAAAATGTGGAGAAACTGGAATGCTCAACTATTGCTGGTGGGAATGTAAAAAGGTGCAATTGCTGTGAAAAACCGTTTTGCATTTACTCAAAATGTGAAGCATAAACTTACCAAATACTCCAGTTATTCTACTCCTAGGCATATAATCAAGATAAATGAATACATATTTGCACAGAAAAATATGTACATGAGTATTCATAACAGTATTCTTTCTAATAGCCAAAAAGTGGAAACAACCTAAATGTCCATCAACTGGTGAATGGCTAAACAGAACATGTATATCCATACAATAGAGAATTATCCAACCATTAAAATGCAATGATGTTCTGATACATGCTACAGCATGGATAGACCTTGATAACATTATGTGAAGTAAAAGAAGTCACAGAACGGATGCCTGGGTGGTTTGGTCAATTAGGCATCAACTCTTGTTTTAAGCTCATGTCATGGTCTCAAGGTCGTGAGATCGAGCCCCAAGTCCCTCTCCACATTCAGCACAGAATCTGCTTGAGTTTCCTTCCCTTCTCTCCCTCAATAAACCCTCCCTACTTGCTCACCTGCATGCACATGCTCACTCTCTCTCTCTAAAATAAATAAATAAAATTTTTAGAAAAAGAGGCCACAAAAAATTACATATTGTAGGATTCCATTGACATGAAATGTCCAAAATAGGCAAATCTCTAGAAAGAGAAAGCAGATCAGTTTTTCAGGAGCTAGGCAAAGCAGCATAGGTATGATTCTAATGGGCATGGGGTTTCTTTTGGGAATGATAAAAATGTTCTGGAATTAGATATCAGTGATTGATATACAACTTTGTGAATATAATAAAACCACTGAATTGGGTACTTTAAAAGAGTGAGCCATATGAATTATGTCTCAGTAAAATAGTTTTTTAACAGAAGAAAAAAATAAAATAAGGTGATAGCCTTAAATGGATCCAAAGAGGACTTAACTTTTCCCTGAATCATTATTCCTTGTTTAACAAAGCAAAGCAAAACATTAAAGTTACATGAAACAAAAAAGACTGTTTTAGGTACAAGATTGAATCTTTTTTTCCTTTGGTTCCTAACACCCAGTCGTTTGTCCTGAAGGAGGCAACTCCTGCCTTCTATCATTTTTTTGTTGTTTTGTACTGTGAGCCAGCATGTTTTCATCTACTCTAATCTTGTAACCTACCAAGTCTGCAACAATTGTGTAATTAGGAGTCCATCCAGTCCCACCTCTCCAAATGCCTACTGGGCTTTTGTATTTGGTTATACCATCCCCCCATCTAATGGTGAATAGATCTTCCTTCTGAATTCCCAGTTCTCAAGCTTATTTTTCATTTCATTGCATTTCTTATTATGCATGCTCTTTCTGTCTTTCCCTGTCATATTCTATCGATCTGGCATGTAATAATAATCATATATCAAGCTTCATGTTTATTTCTTTTAATGTTACTCTACTTCAGGACTATATCACATCTATGGTTAGCAATAATAATAGTTCTCTTTAAATGCATGAAATGTATAAAACATCTTTTTTTGTGTGTAAATGTATACAAAATGTATAAAACTTCTATTTTCAGACAACTGCTATTTCCCGCATCCAAATCTGGGGAACAACTGTGAGTCTTGAGCTGAAGAACATGTCATGCTCTTCTCCAACACTTCTATGGCTCACCATTATATAAAGGATAAAATCTCGAATCTTAACCTGACTTTCTGGTTACTCTTCTGTTAAATTGCTTACCTAAGTCATCTAGTTCACTGAGTTAACTTCTCTTCTAGAGTCCCTGCCTTGTTCACGCTTCACCTCTTTCATCTCCAGTATTCCTCTCGCCATCTTGCTACATTTTCATATAGCTAATATGACCCAACCTTCAACTATATGTAATTTCTCCTTTAATTCAAAAACGATCTATGGAGTGCATGGTTTGTGCTCAGCGCTGTCCTAGCTATGAAATAGCACCAACAAGTAAGATGTCCTTTCTGCTTCCAAGGAGCACGTACCTTGTTGAGAAAGTCTCGATTATAATAGTGTAAAAAGTGAAGAAGAGGAGGAGGAACCAACATTCATTGACCACCTATATCTGCCAGACACATTACAGGCCATAGACAACCTAGTGAAATCAGGATGGTTTTAGCTTCACACTTGGAGAGGTGGAAGCTTAGAAAGACCAGGTAACTTGTTTGCGGTGACACAGCTAGCGAGGGGCACCCTGGTCTCCGTGAACCCAAAGCTTCCCCTTGCACTGTGATGCAGTGAAAACTTGGTTCAGCAAACTTGCTCTATTTTGAATTCGTACCATATTTTGTTCTGTACCATATATTTGACATTTATCATACACTGGAATAATTCTTTCTTATATTTACTTAAAAAATTGCTTGGGGCACCTGGGTGGCTCAGTTGTTAAGTGTCTGCCTTCAGCTCAGGTCATGGTCCCAGGGTCCTGGGATCGAGCCCCACACTGAGCTCCTTGCTCGGCGGGAAGCCTGCTTCTCCCTCTCCCACTCGCCCTATTTGTGTTCTCTCTCTTGCTGTGTCCTCTTCGTCAACTAAATAAATAAAATATTAAAAAAAAAATTGCTTGAGTGTCTGCAAACTGTCTGGCATGGGACTAAGTGTTAAGAAATACAAAGATGAGTGTGGTAAGACCATGCCTGTAAGAAGCTCTCAGTCTAGTGTGAGAAGACAGCAAAAGGGACATTTACCAAATGGTGTACCAAAGTCTCTATTACATGATGGTTCTACTTTAAAACATCAAAACCCTGTCACGTTCCATTTCTTGAAAGGTTCACCCTGCTGCAGGACCTAATCTCTCCAGGCCTGGCTTGTGTTTGGGCTTCCTTAGGGCAAAGTGGATAAGGGCATCTAACTCAGCCTTAGGGCATCAGAGAAGGTTTACTTAGCAAGGCATTCTTTAAACAGAATTTTAAAGAGTGACAAGGGTGACTAGGAGAATTCCACTTTATAAGGGAAGAAAGTTCATTCCAGGGAGAAGGAGAATCAGGTAAACACAGAGTTGTGAAATGGTATGTCATATTCAGCCTAAAATCTGGGGTCTGCTTAAAGGAACTGGTAAGGAACAGGAGTAGATAGGTAGCCACAATCATTACATGCCATGGTAAGGTACTTAATTTTAAGAAGCTTTAGAAAATGTTGATGCCTTGGCCCCACTCAAGAATAATTAAGTCAGAAACTCTGAGGGTCACAGTGAGGAAGAAAGTCCGGCACCGGACATTTTTTAAAGCTCACAACGTTGATTCTAATGCACAGTCTTCTTGAGAACCAGTGCTTCCGCAAAGAAGAACCAAATAAGTTTAGGAAGTAAAAGGCATGATGAAATCTGTGCTTTTGACAGAGGATTCTGGCCATAGCTCAGCAAATAAACTTGAAGAATGGTATAGCAGGAAGGAAGAAATGTAGTATGAATCTGTTATAATAGACCAGACAAGAGATGATAAACCCTTAAAATTACTTTTTATGCCTTTTTGCCTTTGTGTTAACTAAGCTGCAAACATGTCTGATGGGTTCCTGTCATATTGATTTTCCAAACAATTTGTTTGCCTCGTGCAATGTAGGTTTTCTAATCATACTTATTGAAGCAAACCATTTCACAAGACAAAGGTTAACAGTATTGAAAAGTTAAAAAAAAAAAGCTATCTTCTTAAATGTGTGTTTCATGACTGTAACATAATGCATGATTTAAAAAAAAAAAACTTGGAAAATGCATACTGGGATCAACAAGGGAATAAAAATGAAGCATCGGTCCACCACTTTGAGAAATGCACTCTTCATATTTTGGTATATGTTCTCCTTCATGATTTTTGTTTAGTAGTTATTATTCTCTTTGTATAATTGGGAAAACTGAGTCATGATGTATCATAAGAGATTTTTCCACCTCATTAAAATCTTGTGATCAAGTTTATGTAAAGGACTGCATAACACCTTGTACTATAATTTACACAGTAACTTTTCAGTGGTTTGGCATTTGGGTTTCTAGTTTTTTTTTTTTTTTTTTTTTTTTTTACTATTAATAGCTGACCATATTTGATAAAATCCTTTGTTTGAATTTCTGATGATTTCTTTAGACTCGTTTTCAAGAAATGGATTTAGTGCAGAAAAGAGAGAGGGTGTTTTGAAAGATTTTCAAAAAGGTTGCAAAATTATTTCTCTTCCAATGTCCATTCTTCCTAACCATGTAATAGACTTCATTTTTACCTATAACCTTGTTATCATTATGCATTTCCATATATATTTTTTCTTTTTTTTTTTTTAAGTGCTGAGGAATATCAAAGCAAAGAAAACACAAAATCCTTGCTTATAAGATGCTCTCAGTCTGTCCAAGAAATAGGTAAAGAGGCGTACACAAAACAATGTGCTGAGGACTTGTTCAGAGCCATTTCCACTTTTGAAATGTCAAAAGTCTCTGTCATCTCTTACTTCCTTGCAGTGGTAATCCAATTGTAGTACCTAAACTTCCCACGCCTGGATACTGGGAATTTTTTAAGTAGAGTGGTACATGACAATACATTTCATGATTTCAATTTGTACTTAGATGATACATAACTTTGATCTTTTTAAAATTGTGTACTTCCTCCTTTATAAATTATATGATATATACTTTCCACATACATTCAGTAGGACTTTAAGATTTTTTTCTCTTGGGGGCGCCTGGGTGGCTCAGTGGGTTAAGCCGCTGCCTTCGGCTCAGGTCATGATCTCAGGGTCCTGGGATCGAGTCCCACATCGGGCTCTCTGCTCAGCGGGAAGCCTGCTTCCCTCTCTCTCTCTCTCTGCCTGCCTCTCCGTCTACTTGTGATCTCTCTCTGTCAAATAAATAAATAAAATCTTTAAAAAAAAAAAAAAGATTTTTTTCTCTTGGATGTATAACAGGAGATTTATAATTTTTAAAAGATTCTCTTTCCAAAGATATTTAAATATATTAGTATATAACTTTGAAACTATATCATATCCTTTTAAAAATCATTTCTATATATCTTCTCAGAATCAATGTCTTCTTTACATATTTTCTGCCTATAAAGTTTTTTATTAATTGGAGTTTTTGAGAGTTTTCCTTTTTATACTCAAGGAATAACTTTCTTAATTGTGCTGCTTTTCAGTGTGCAAATTCAGTATTTATTACTATTTAGGATTTCCCTCTTGCTGTGCATGAAACCAATTTCTTAATACATTTTAGCTTCCTTAGGGAAATACCTTTTCTATTTTATTAATTATGTTTTTGAGGACTGCAATCTATTCTTATTTCTTAAAATCATGTCATTTTCAAGTTCAAAGAAGAGCATAGAGAATAATATGGCATGCCTACATACAATTATCACTCAGTTTTATCAATTTTTAAATGTTTGTAGTACTTGCTGTAGATCAATTTCAAGAAACAAAAAATGACTATATTAGTTTGCTAGGGCTGCCTAACAAGGTACCACAAATTGAGGCACTTCAAAAACAGAAATTTGTTACCTCACAGTTTGAGAGGCCAGAAGTCTGAAATCAAAGTCTTGGAAGGACATGCTTCCTGTAAAGGCACTGGGGAAGGATCTGTTCCAGGTCTCTCTTCTAGCTCTGGTAGTCCCTTGGGGAATGGCAGCCCATCTTCACATGGTTTTTCTCCCTGTGTGTGTGTCTCTCTCTGTCCAACTTTTCCCCATATAAGGACACTAGATATACCGGATTAGACCATCGGTATGGACTCATCTTAACTAATTAAATTTGTAGTGACTCTGTTTCTACTATTTCCTTAAAAGGTCACATTCTGAGGTACTGGAGGTTAGGACTTTAATATATGAATTTGGGGGGAACAAAGTGCAACCCATAATAATGACAAATATTCTTAAAGTCCTTTGTATAATCCTCCTTTAATAGTGTTTTTCCTCTCAAACTGAATTTTAGAATCTTCTCCATAATTTTATACTATTTTGCATATGAATTAATCCATAAGCAAGGCATAAATTTGGTTGACTTATTCTCAGTCTTTATATAAATATTACATTATACTTATCACTTTGTAATTTGTTTCTTTTGTTCAATCTTATGTTTTTGAAATGTATTGATGTGGACATATTTAATTCAATTGCATTAAATACTGTTTGATGTCCCCGTATATAAACATACTAAAACTGACTCATCCGATATTCCAGTAATGGATATTTGGATATTTCCAGTTTTTATTATTATAAACAGTGCTGGAATTAGCTTTGTTATATGTTTTTATATGTGCATACATTCAAGAATTTCTCAGAGGAATATACCTATAAATGGAATTGCTGGGTAGGAAGATATGTGTATCTTTAATTCACCGATTCATCAGTT
Organism: Enhydra lutris kenyoni; assembly: GCF_002288905.1. Taxonomy (NCBI): domain Eukaryota; kingdom Metazoa; phylum Chordata; class Mammalia; order Carnivora; family Mustelidae; genus Enhydra; species Enhydra lutris. Next base: position 23,204,410 of record NW_019154091.1, read on the forward strand.
TGCCCTTTGAAACTGTTTTAACCAAAAGACACATCCACCAACAATGAGGGCATTCTCACAAATATGTTCTCACCAGTACTTGTTTTTCATAACATTTTGAACATTGCCAATTTGATGAATGAAATGGTTTTGCTTTTTTGTTTAGCTTCATTTTAAGCATTTGTTGGTCAGTTGGTTTTTATTCTATGGATTGTCAGTTTATTTTATTCTTGTCTATTTCCCAATGTTATCATTTTGGTGCATGCAAGGTTTATAATTTGAGAGTGTTTATATTCATTCTGGATATTATTCTTTTATTGGTTTTGTGTATTTCAAATATCTTCTGCCCACATGTGGGCTTTTTCATTCATGGTGTTTTTTTGTGATAAAAAAGTCTTTCATTTTAATTAAGTAAAATATTCAACTTTAAAAATGATGTGTATCACCACGATGTTTTCTAAAAGAAAAAAAAATTATCTTGAAATCAAACATATTCTCTTATTTTTTTTCTAAAACTTTCAAGTGTTTCTCAACGTTTTAAGACCAATTAGAAATTGTGTTGTGTGTGTGTGGGCACATACATGCATATGCTTTAAGATTAAAATTTACTTTAATATTTTTTTCATTTGTATTTGGATTTGTAAATTACCTTGACAGTATTTTTTCAGTGATCCATTCTTTCAACTTTCCATATAACGAGGGTCTATTTCTGGGTTAACTATTCTGTACATCCACTATATTTGTCTAAACCAAATTGTCTTAATTACTATGACATTCTAATGGCATATTTTGTTATTTTGCAGAAAAGAAATCATGATATTTTTCAAAATTAACTTAGCTATTCTTGCTCTTTTGTACATATCTATGCTTTTTTGGGGTCAGCTTGTTCTGTTCCTTGAAAATCTTTACTGGAATTTTGATTGGAGTTGCATTGAATTTACAGATTAAGTGAGGACAATTTGATATATTCAGGGTATTGAGTCTTTCTGTCCATAAATATTTTATAATTTCCACTTATCAGGGTATTCTTTTTATGTTTCTCAATGTTTCAAAACTTCTAGATAATCTTGCATATATTGCTAGATTTATTTCAATGTAATTTAAGATTTTGTGAATAGTATTCTTTCAATTATATTTTCCAGTTTGATCCTTATTTGTATATAAAAATTATTAAATTTTATATTTGATATGTTTTTTAATCTAAAAAAGATTTTGCTAAATTTTCCTATAATTTTAATGGTTTATATAAATTCTCTTTTCTATGAACATAAGTAAAAAGCAGTTTAATTTTAATCTAATCCTTTCTACCAATCTTCTAATAAATGAGTTTAATGCTCACTTATATTATGACTAATTATATATTTACCTTTTCTGCCTTCTGGTGGCATCATAAAATTTTATCACCTCCCTCCATCCTGCTTTTCATCTGTTGCTCTGGGAGCTACAGATTTTATTTCTAATTTTTTGTTTTCCCTTTGGAACATTCCTGTTTAATTATAAATGGTCATGTATTTAAAGTTATTTTATAATTTATAATGTAAAAGAACAAAATTAGTGTTGCAATTATAGTAGTAAACTTAAGCTCTATTCTTAAGTACAAAATTATCACTATTTTATAATTCATTTATAAAATATTTTATCAATTTATATGTTCAACATTCCTGTTTCCTGGTTTTACTTGTTTAAAAAAAAAAACAATCACAGGGCGCCTAGTGGCTCAGTCAGTTAAGTGCCTGATTCATGATATCAGCTCAGGTCATGATCTCATGGGTCACAAAATTGAGCCGTGCACTGAGCCCTGGTGGGGCTCCATGCTCAGTGTGGAGTCTGCTTGTGATTTACTCCCCTTGCTCCTCCTTCAACTCACACTCTCTCAGATAAATAAATATATTTAAAAAAAAAATCCTTAAATACTTTTTTTTTTTTTTGACTGAACTTTCTTAAATCTGGCATGCATGACTAAAAATGCCTTTATTTTGCCCAGGCTCCTAATTTCTAATTTATCAATATTTTAGTTTCACATTTATTGTCTCTTGTTCCTTTAAAAAATATTTCATTTTTTTCTTTCTGATGAGATATCTATTGATCATCTAACATTTTTTATTTTTGTTAATTTGAATTTGCTTTGCTGTGTTTCCAAGATTTGTCTCTACCTGTCTCTACCTGCTGTATTGAAGCCTGTATTCAGGCTTCAATACAGCATGTTTAGATGTGACTGGATGTTTATTGACATTTCTTGGTCCTTATTTACAGTGAGCTTTTAATCTGAGAAACTTTGTCTTTAATTTTGGAAAATTTGCAGTAGTTAGTCACTTAAATACTGCTTATTTACTATTGCCTCCATTCTTTTTTTTTTTTTTAAATATTTTATTTGTTTATTTGACAGAGAGCTAGAGAGAGAGCACAAGTAAGCAGAGCGGCAGGGAGAGGGGGAGAGAGAGAAGCAGGCTCTCTGCTGAGCAGGGAGCCCGATGCGGGGCTCGATCCCAGGACCCTGGAATCATAACCCGAGCCGAAGGCAGCTGCTTAACCAACTGAGCCACCCGGGTGCCCCGCCTCCATTCTTTTATTCAAAAACTCCAGTTAAATATTTGTTGGAGGTTTTCAAGTTATCTTTCAAATCATTGAACGCTCTATCAGTGCCAAATATCTGGTATTATGTTCTTCAATTCACTAATTCTCTAAGATTGAGCAAGATGAAATACTTATTTCAGTGAATATAATGTTCATTTCCAATATGCTAAGTGCTTTTTCTTCATACACACTTATTTCATTTCTGCCAACTTTTGTTTTGTAATTTCCTGTTTAGTTTGATAAATACCATTACTTCAGATGTGTCTTACAGAACATTAAACACACGTATTTAAAGTTCGTATTGACTAGTCCATAAAATTAATCTCACCTGCAGTGACACAGCAAAGGCTGGGGAGAAGGAAGGCAGTAGGAGTATTTTGCCTGAGGTGCTGGCAGTAAAGCGAAATATAGTCTCTAGAGTATTTAAGAACAACTTTTAAAAACTTAAGTTTATCATGCTTTTTGTCAACATCATAGTCTAGTGTTTCTCAACAACATTAATGAGATCAACCAAGAGGTCCTTAATGTTCCCCTCAGCTTGACTAGACTTTAGACCAGTTTCTTCCCAACTATAATAAGCCACCATACTTCCTTTTCTTATAGTATCTTCCCTTTGAGATGTAACTCTTCTCCCAGCCTCTTGCCATTTTTATAACCCAGGAATTCTTTCTCAAGAAAATTGGGAGTCATCCCTTCAAAACGTACTCAAGATAGTGCCCCTGTCTCCAAGTTTCTGTGAAGGGTAGGAGCCTAACCCATAAGCACCAATTAGCCAACACAGATGACCTAATCACACTGACTCAGCTCCCAAGGCCTTTCAGTACTTTACCATGAGTTCACCTCAGTGTTTTGCAAGTCTCTCACTTTCTGTTCCATAGAGGTTAGTTCAATGTCTATTACAATTCTCTTAAATAAAGTCCTCCTTGCCCGTTTAACTCCATATGGTATAATTATTCTTTGACAGTTCAAAATACTCTGCTGTACAGTACCCTGGAGTACTCTACTATTCTTATTAAATGAGATTATATTCCAATTGCTGGTTGTGTCTGTCTTTCTTACCATGAGGTATTCTCTTACCATGAGGTTCCAGGACTGTTGCTGTTGGATTTGATTTGTGACTAAATGTATTATTATACCCATTTGTCTTTTTGCCTTTACTATTTAGTTGAGTGTAGCAATATTTCCAAGTAAAAAATAATGCCTTGCAGGCAGCATTTGGTCAGGTGGCTAAATTCTGGATAATGATATATAAGTGAAAGTTAAGGTCTACTCTCCAATTTATCTTTCCTGGCAGAAAATAAACTTCACTTTGTTTAATCTGTTATATTTAGGTTTTCAGTTACATTACTGATAAATCTTCCATGGCACATACAATCTGACACAAAACATTGCTCCTCTAAGGACAAAGAACCAGAGTTCGAAGAAGCAGGACTGGTGTGTTGCAGGCAGTGATATGAGTGTCGGCCACTGACTGTGTCTCTCAGTGATGCATCTCTTTACTAGTCGATACTCTTTCCCAGAGTTTAGAAAGTATTGATTTTACACTTGCTTCTCAGACATCCAATACTAACTAAGACCAGAATTCACCAAGACTTTTTTTTTCCTCGAACAAAATTAAACATACAACATAGCAGTAAATCTGTCACTAACAGTAAAAAGAGGGAGACAGAAGAGTAGCAGAGTGGCATCTGGAGTGAGAGAAGAGGAATATCAGACTCACCCCAGAGTGGCACTGTGTGCTGTAATGGAGTCTATTACCTTGTAATCACATCGGCTCATTATCTTGCATTACAAGGTATTTTAAAATGCTATTTTCTTTTGGGATAGACAGTCGTGCTTTCACTCAATTCCGTCCAGCAGTCACAGATGTGCGGGTGCGTTACTCTGCGTGCTCAAATTTCTAACCAAAAGGGAGAGCACGGAGAAAAATTCACAGTGACTAATCATGGGGCTTACTTACTTTTCCCCACATATACTAGAAATTGTCTTCATTCCAGGTCTTGGTTTTGTTATTCTGTTATTAACTAGCATTCTTTTGATGTCTTGTCAATAATATGTATTGTCTGCCCTCAAGTGGAAGGACTCTTTTAAATATTAAACCTTAATATTATTTAGTAAACTAAATACCAGTTATATTTAGTGATCTGGAAGAATATGACATTTGTGGGGAAAAAAATAATTATCGCTAGCTGAAACTCAACTACTTCATACCTACCAATGTAATTATTTGGAGACCCCCACCTCTGTCAAATCTGGACCCTGATAGGAACAACCACAACAACAACAATTAAACATACATATCATTACTTGCAACTCATATTTATGAAAATGAGTTTTTTGGTAAAAATCTTGGCTTAAGAGATAATACAAATGGGAAATTTGGAATTAAAAACTGAAATAGTTATATCCTAATAAAGGTACTTATTAAAAAGTATATTCCTAAAAATTATATCCTATATATGAATCAAGTTTTCCTATCATAAATATTTGGTGGGAGAGTGTAAGTATCACGGAGATTTATAAATCAGGATCTGGATTTACTCAGGTATAGGGTAGGACACTGCCTCCTGACATCACTTAAGGATCTCATCTTTGTGGCTGAAGATTCTCTCCCACATGCCCATATGATGCCATATTATTTGAAATGTCACAGTTTGCTAAAGGGTATCAAGTAGCTCACTGAATCAATAAGAAGAATGAAGAAACACTCTACAGCAGGAAACAAAGGACTGAAGTGTCAGCCGTGGTGATGAAGCTGGAAAGAGCTGGCTCTGGAAGTAATAAGCCTATATGAGATGACTGCAAGACTACAGAAGAAAATAAAATGTGGAAAGCAGGAGACAGAAATATAATCAAAGATATAATGATTGATAGATGATGAAACAGAGGAATGAACTGAGAATAACTCCCATGTTTCCAGTTGTGGGACTAGATGGATAGTGGAGTCATTAATTAGGTTGGAGATTGCAGAAGAAATTGGTTATTAAGAGAAAGATAATAAATTCAGGTAGTTGGAATTTTGCCAAGTGTCAAAAATTAAGTAGAATCACATTTTGACCTGACAGGCTTTGTAATCTTTTAGTGTAGCTAATAAACAACTAATTACTTTTAAATTTTATCTATTACCACTGTATAGTCAAAGGCAGATTGACTCCTTTATTGTGTTTTCACATTGTTGACACACATTGAGTTTATAGTCTACTAACACCCCTATTTTCTTTTCGTAGGAACATAGGACAGTGGTTTTGCATCCTTGTTCAATTCTTTAACCTTAATCATTTTATCCACTTCACTCCTGTCTATGTCAGCCTTCTTGGATCATAAAGTTATAATAATTAAAAAGATAACTATTCCACAGGGTAATTATACCACCTATGCTGACTTCTTAGTGAATTATGTTGGCTCCTAGCTACCATCCCCTTACTTTTGGGGGGGTTCACAAACTAAATCTGTTTAGTCATGTAAACATTCTGTTTTTTGGAAAATATATGTTTGCCAGTTTGAAGTTTTAGAATGGCTAAAAACAAAATATGAGAAAACATTTCCCACCTCAATTCTTCTGGCATCACTTCTATACTTCTAAAATTTAAATATGATTACTTGTAACAATTTCACAATTAAACATGTAAATTCCTTATGTAATATGATGTCCAGTTAATTTGGGCTAGGAATTTGAATTTAATTAAAGTGGCTATCTACAGTGAGCATTGTGTCTAAAACTGTCTAAAGTATCTATCACACCATTTCCTCTTCCTGGTCACACTGTTTGACAAATTTCCCATACTGCCTTGCAGTTCTGTATAAATCATGTTTACATGGTTTACATGTAAACCATGAAAAAAACCCAAAACAACAAAACAAACAAAAAACCCATGTGACTGATGTGGAGAGACTTTATCTCTATCGATCATCTGTTTATATATTTTTATTTTTATCCTATAACTCTGGGCACAAAACCCGTGTATAATTCCCCACCCTTCCTTACTGTAGTGTACTTGGCACCATGTAGTTAAAATATCAGCAATACAAGATGGAAAGAGCCTATAAAGTTGTTTCCTGCCAAGGAGAGTCCCAGACCCACAATGAACTGCAAAATTGTAGGCTTTATTTTTACTCTAACATAGACTGGTCTATCCTGACATGCACAAAGGTTAATTTCCTTTTTAGTATTTGCTCTTTCCTTTCCATTTTGTAAACATTTTAGTTATGGAAGAAGATAAATGTAAAGATAAACAATTATATTGTCTTTCCATTATCAGTTAAATTTATATTACGTTTCCTAATCAATGAGTTTATTCCATCTTTGTTCTGCTTGACCTAAAATTCACTTCGGCATTTAACAAATTCATTCATTCAACAAATAGTAGCACCGACTATGGGGTAAGTACTGGGCTAGGTGCCTGTGGAACCACCACAGTAAATACTAAAATAGATCAGTTAGAAGCCTGGTGGAAATAGAAGTCTACAGTTCCGTGCAAGTGTTTGTGAGTGTGTTACTAGAATATTCCTAGAGAGGCAACAGGCTAATTTTCACTTTCAATTTTCAAAATCAGAAAACAAGAGGATATTTAACAAGCAATAGGTGCTCTGGAGCTATGTCTCTGGTATTCAGAATGAATCCTTTCATCTTATAAGGATGCTGTCCAACAGAATGTGATGAAAGGTGCCAGAGAGGATGGTCACTACTTTGTTAATCAAGTAATAGAAGCAAATCAGTGTGAAAAAAAATTACAAAGATAAGGAAGCAGACTTTTGGAAAGGATGAATTTTTCAGTGCTGGTGAAGCTCTCTTCAACTCCTCAGTTGGGCCTACCTTTACATTTCAGTAATTAACAGCGACATTTGAACAGATGTGTGTAATATACAATAGATAGAGTACTGAGACCTAGAAATATTGGTTAGGATGTGGTGTCATGCAAATTTCTAACAAACTCTCTTTCTGTATTTTCAATGATTCCACCTGGTGATAAATTATCACTTCATCTCTGTTTTCTCACTGTCTTCTGAAAACTTAAAGTACAAGCAAAATAAATCAAGATGCATCAGATACTCTCTTCTTAGTGGTATACGAGTTTTTGAATGCTATGGGGACATCTGGCTTCTTTACTAACTGGTAGATGATTATGAAGAAATTGACATTATTTTTCCTTGAAGAAATGAAGGAATAAAGTTCAGAAATCTTTTGTGATTTCTGTTGACTGGAAATATGTGTATATGTTGGAGGAAGGGCAGTCTCTCCAGTCTGGAAGGCAGCTGGATTACTGCTAATGACTTGGCGTGGGTGATGTATGATTTCCACACCTGTTAACATCTACATAGGATGCTCCTGCTACCAGAGAGCATGCATTATGATATACCATATGATGTTTCTATAACCTCGAAGAGAAAGATTTCCAACAGTATAGATACCATGTTTTAATTATGCAGCAGCAGTTAAACTCTCAGGGAAATTTTATTATGTTAAGAATCAAGGAGTAAATGAGTCATTATTCATAAATTGAGTTTTTACATAGATGAACTTAAACTGGACAGATTCATTTTGAACAGTTTGTGCTTCTAGGGGAAACAAAATTTCCTCTGAAGAAAGATGGTGTATATGAGTGTGTGTATGTTTAATTTTTCCCCAGAATTATCCACATGTATGTATTATGGAGTTTAGAGATGAATGCTCAATTTAAAATATTACCTTACCTAGATATGTACAGCTTGCCAGTATAGGCTGCATTTACCCCATGACATGAGTCCAGATTTTACTTGTGAAGGAAACAGAAAAGAAAATGTAGTATTAAAAGTATGTATAAAAATTTAAAGAAAAAAGAGACAATAACATATAGAAATTTTTTATATCTACTATTCCATCCCCAATTTTTAATGAAAGGGTCTAATAATAGCAGAAAGTATCCAAAACATAAATGGCACATTGAGAAAAATTCTCCAATGGTGATCAAACTAGAAATTTCCTTGTGATGCATAAGTGTATGGATTCCTCTGCATAATATGTATTGAATACTTACAATGCTCCATTTTGAAATCTTGAAGCTGTACCATTACCTATATAGCAACCGAGGCTTGCTGTTGGATTACTTTACAAAGGAGATAGCTTTTTGTGTGTGTGTGTACACACACACACACACACAGATACATATATACACACACAACTAGAATCAGAGCCTTATCAAAGTCTGTCGAGACTATGACTTCCTGAGGGCAATGACCAGAATCATTCATTTACCACTCTAGTTCAGCATAGTAAACTCTTCATAAACACAACGAACAGACTTACCAGACTAGGCAGCATTTTGCATACATTTATTTTCAAAATACTTGCCTTGATTGCCTATTTGAATGTTTTTCCATTGTATTGTTAGATCTTAAGCTTGAGGTTTGTGTTTTGTTCACAGGCATATGCCTACTACTTTATTAAGTATACCTTGCACATAGGAAATTCTCAAAAGTGTTAAATGACTGCTTACTACTCAAGGTCATAGCTAGACGTAAGTGGCATAGTGACCTGCTACAGTTGTCCCTGGTGGTTTGAGACCCAACTTATGCATTGGCTCTAGACTAGGCAACAGCTTTCTTAGTTCATTTTTTACCCCCATGGGGTGAATTCTTTCCATTTTATTATTTCATTCATTATTAAATTATGTCTGATTAGATGTCACATATTCATTGAAATTGTGGCCATCTTCTACCTGTCTTCCATAAGCAGAATGTATTCTCCCCCTCACCGCTGTGACTGTATGACCCTTTAATTATCCCACTAGCACAGCATTTATCGTGTTTTATTGTGGCTCTTTCTTTATATCACTATATCCTACACTGACTTGTTACTCCTCTGAGGCTTTTACTTTATCATTTTTTTTAAATCTCCATCCTTAACACAGGGTTAAACACAGGTATTGGTCTCCACATTTGTTTAAGGTAATTACCAAAGAGCCAAAGGCACCCTAGTTTAGAAAGAAATGTGTTTTAATAGATTTTTACTGTTAACTGTTGTGATTGCGGGTTATGGCTTAACAAGGGATATGGCAGAAGCATGCAACCCTTAGCAGATAGAAATTCCCAGAGAGAATCACAGAGGACAACTAGGTATTCCTTGAAAGGTGTCTGCCAGTTGTAAAGGACCCATTAAAGAAGTTTGAGAATTACTGTTACGCTCCCAGCTCCCTTTTGAGAGTCTTTTTTTTTCCCCCCAGGGTCACTTCTCAATCAGAAAACACCTGAATGAACCTAGAATTGGCAGAAACTGTAAATGAGTCTGGTGAGAGTGGCTGGTACCCTATGGGCTTTGCATACCTGTGTGTGTGTTTTCATCTGTTTTTTTGTTTTGTTTTGGTTTTTTGAAGACTTATTTCCATCCTTCCCAAACTGTTTTCGGGAGCATTTTTCCAGAGGATGGCAATAGCTGATGTTTTAATAAAGCATTTTATGATTAAGTACATTTGGAGAAAGAAGAGTAGAGTAAAGCAAAACAAAACAAAACAAGCATAGGAGCCCTAATTTAAGATTTTTCAGAGCCTCTAGTATACAAATGAACACTGAATTTTCAAGGGAAATAATATGTAATGTTTTCCAAAAATTATTCAACTGTGGAAACTTATTATTTTTAACTTTAATGATGCAACTATAAAATATACTTTATGAAATTACCATTGAATTTTCCCTACTCCTAGATAACTTCATCAAATGTTACCCTTATTCATATACGCAAGTCTTCCTGCATGACTCAGATCCTGAGAGAAGCTCAGGAACATTTCATCAACTGGGGCTAATGGCATTACAAGACATGCCCCATGAATATTCTTCCCTAAATTAAGTTTTACCTGAATGTGTCGGCTCCAAAGTAACTGCCACATGCACAAATGAAAATGTCATGCTAATGTACGAATACCAAATCTATTAGACTTTTAAATAATATTACATGTTATTATAGTGACAGCGGGTTCCTCCTTTATTCCCTCTGTCCTTTTCAGGATCAATTCTACCCTTACCACAGTAAAGGAAAAAAAATTTAGAAACACAAAGCCCACATTACCAAAGGTCTAACAATAAAAATGCAGAATGTATTTGTGCCATTGTGTGAAAAATACCTTTGGCTAAGATCTCAGATTTCTCTAACTTCTCAACACACAGGAAAAGTTAATTAAAGGGACTTCAGAATCCTGCTCCGTGAACAGGGATACATTACACTTTTTACTCAAGCTACCGTGTGATTCCACAGACATTTCACGACGTGAAGTTCTTAGGTGTTGCTTTTGCTCGTCAAGGATCTATATTCTTACAGTTCTGGGATTGTTTGATATTCACGGTGCTAGATGGTTGATAGAACTAGAAAAATAACAACAGGACTAATTAGTCAGAGATTTATTAAGGAGAACAGATATAGATGAGTAAACATAGAGCCAAAATCCATACCTTAGATATTGCACAGATATATGTTTGAATGTCAATGTCAATATATGCTTGAAGGTCAATGAAATTTACTGAGAATGTCAAATAGTTCATTTGTTAACTCATTAACAAGACCATGGTTGGCTCTTTAAAATGAGGTATATCCTCTCTTTAGTTGCTTAATGTTACAAAGGAATAAATATATTATTCTTCAATGTTATATTTTTACAATTTGTCATAAGTTAATATTTTAATGTGTCAGTTTGAGATGCATAAAAAGACTCATAGGATCCAAACCCCCAAGTTAATAGACTGAATTTTGAAATTGATACGTTAATATGTATTAGTATATTACTCTAATATTACTACATTTCCTCAGGTGTACTAAACACCTACAACATATTAAAATTTAGTCATTTTTCAGTTCCAAAATACTGGCCTTTTTTTTTTTTTTTTAAGAAATTTGCTTATAAGCTTTGGTTGTTGGCATCATATTGATGAGTGTGAAATATCTCCACTATCAATGAGGAGGAGGCCGACCTGCTCATATCCACAGCTGGAAGGGATCTGCTTCTATAAAAATGGGAAGTAGCAGCTGCAGGGAACATAAATTGTGCAATTGATTTGATTTTGCAAAGCAAACACATTCTTCGTGTTATGATTTAGCTTGCTAATTAGGCCTTGCATAATCAAAGGAAATTTGAAAGAAAATAATTTGGAATTAAGCTCAACTTCTACACCTTCTGACATGTCCTTGTAATATCTTCACATTTTCAAGATCAGTGTCTCTCAAACTGAATGCCTTGAAAACAAAAGAATGATTTGTAAACAATGTCCCTGTGGATGAATGTGTCCTATTACAAAATGTGAGTGAAGTCAAACAGAAGACTATCGATTGATCTTTGATATCTGGGTCTCAAGAACTATGAAAACCAAAAGCATACATCTTTTCTTATTTTGGATCAGGTATCTGCAAACTATTCCCATAAAAGGCCATAGTAAGTATTTTAGGCTTTGTGTGCCATATGCACACTGCATCTAGCCAACTTCTCTTTTTAGGGGAAAAGCAACTATAGACCATTTGTAAATATATGGGTGTGGCTGTGTTCCAATAAAACTTTATTTACAGAAATAGGTAGTGGGTTAGATTCGCCAACTCTTGGTTTATTTAATTCTCAGAAATAAAAGTTAATCATAGTGTCAAACTTCAATTAAAAAAAAAAGAAAAAATAGAGTATCAATCTAAACCATGACTAGAAATAAAAACAATTTATTATATAACAATTTAATTATCAGAAAGGTGTTATATTTTAAACATATATGTCATATTATAATATAGAATAAAAACACATGTTAAAAATTTAAAAAAATGAATGATAACCTATACTGTAGTTCTGAATGTGACTTTATGTTGTCAAGCCAACACTGTGCCGTATGTATTTCATATCCTATGTGTAAAGAGATTCTGCGTATGTGGTATGTACATATGTATATGTATGTGCATGTACATATGTATGTGCATATATATGTGTGTGTGTGTATTAAGAGAGAGAAACTATACACAACACATTTTATGACATATGTGTGGGATGAGAAGGAAAAGTGTATTGCAGAACAAGCCAAACCTTGAGTAATGATGGAATAAAAGCAAATACATTAGCAATTCATGAATGTGTTTGTCTATAATTTATATGTAGCTGTTTAATCAGTCAACATATAATGTTGAGTATTTCTTAGGAGCTGACAACTCTTCTGGTGTTAATAGAGATAACAGAAGTAAATTGTTCTTGTCTTTCAGAAGCTCACAATATAATTGACATATAGCATATATTCTCATATCTAGAAAATTATAAACAAATATCTATGTATAATGTATATATACATATATATGTGTATAAATATATATAGCACATTGTGATAGGTAGATAGATGGTAAATCTATCTATCCTGAATCAGTAGTACACACAACAAATGTTGAAGAAATTGGGAAGGAAAAGAGAGAATTGTGAGCTGGTTGGTGTCATGAAAGACCCTTAAAACAACATAGGCTTTGAGATATGAGTAACATGAAGTAGATTTACATTAGGGGGAGGGAAGTATTATTTTAGGTGGTGCAGAACGCTGTGCACTGGTAATGGGTAGAAATTTCAAGATGGGGGGGCACCTGGGTGGTTCAGTGGGTTAAGGCCTCTGCCTTCAGCTCAGGTCATGATCTCAGGGTCCTGGGATTGAGCCCCACGTCGGGCTCTCTGCTCAGTGGGGAGCCAGCTTCCTCCTCTCTCTCTGCCTGCCTCTTTGCCTACTTGTGATCTGTCTGTCAAATAAATAAATAAAATCTTAAAAAAATGCTTCCTCTTTAAGATGGGCTAATGCAGGAGATTAGAATTTCAGAAGATAGACTAGGGTACAATTAGAAAGAGAGCCTTGAATCTCATATAAGAAAGTGTTAACTTTATTCTGTAACCAATGTAGAATCAGTTATTGATCAGAGAAGCAACTGGATGAAATTGCTTCTCACTAGGATTACTCCAGTAGGGTTGTAAGATGAACCCAGAAGGTGGCAGAAGACAGTGACGCTCACTGGGGATGTGTTCCATGATGAGCTGAGCATGATTGAAACAGTGTGGTGGCAATGCCAATGGAACTGAGGAGGCATACCCCTGAGCTAGTCTCAAGGAAGTATCAGAACAACACCTGGCATTTCATTTACTTAATGTAAATTTGACCCAGGGTGTGATGCCAGGCAATGACATTTTTACGTGCATTCACATGTTTTCTCTTACACACACAAAAAAGAGACAGAGCTTGCAAAGTGATTGGGACGTTGACATGAAAATATCTAATGTAACACACCAATAGATGTTTAAGGAAAAACAGCTCCAATAATAACCACTAGAGTTTGGAATCAAACAAATTGGAGAAGTGGTAACAAATTTTTAAAAAGATTCTTTGAAGCTAATATGCTGTTGTTTGTAGTGAATCTCCACACCAGGAATGCTACTGCCTTAGCATCTTTGTTATTATTTTCTTTATCTAGTGTGTTCTTTGCACAGGATCATTGCCTTACTTCTTCAAAACCTAGCTCAAATGTGGGGCATCTGGGTGGTTAAGACAGGTTAAGTGTCTGTCTTCAGTTCAGGTCATGATCCCAGAATCCTGGAATCGAGTCCTGAATCAGGCTCCCTGCTGACCAGAAAGCCTGCTTCTCCCTCTCCCTCTCCTGCCCCTGCCCCCAGCCTGTGCTCACTCTCTCTCTGCCAAATAAATAAATAAAATATTAAAAAAAAATCTAGCTTGAATGTAACCTCACTTCTGAGGCTGTCCCTAACCATACATCCAATCTCAACTAACCACTATCTTCATTACTTTCTATCCTATTGTTCTACTTAATTTTTTTTTTACCGTTATTACTATATAAAATTATTTTTATTTATTTATTTATTTATTTTTTTCCTGCCTGGTCTTTGTACATTTTTTGAGAATTGGGACCTTGACTTACTTTGTCATCGTTACGTCTCTGGTGCCTAGGACAGAACCTGACGTACTGTAAGTACGTCAGGTTCTATAAGTATTCAATATATATTAGCTGAATGAATAAATGAGTGAGTAAATTTAAAAATAACTGTGCGTGTGAGTAGAATTAGCCATTTGCCATTACCAGCAGGAGCTCAGCACCTAATCACTTCTTAGACAGGTTAATGCAAATACCTCCTATTTCTCTTGAGTTTCCAATCTTCCATTTCAAATCATCCTTACACACTTACAGAGAGGTTAATCTTACTAAAACACCATCTAAGCAGGTCAGTTCATATAATTGGATGTGTTCCTCTCTTCTGTGGGATAACACTGAAATTCCTCAACCAGGAATTCAAAGCTCTTAGGAATCTCATTCCACCTCAGCTATCCAATGCCATTTGCTAATTACAAAACACTTTTTTGTTCTCATTCAAGCTGTTTTCTTGACAGTTGCCTGCAAACTCTAAGCTCGTTATTGTCTTTCTGCTTTTATATGGGAACTGTTTGTATACAGAAGACACCTTCCATTCAAATTCATTTATCAAAATCTTGCAAAGTGTTCACAGACCATCTCAAAGAACTTACCCTCCATGAAAGCTTCTCTGACCTATTACACATTTTGTCTTCATTCTGCAAGTAAATATGTTTTTTAATGTTTTCTGTTACAATGTTTTCAGATGACTTTACAAACTTTTTTTCCTTCACTAGAAATTTACAAACATCTCAAGGGAATCTGTCCTTGGGAGTTAAAGGTAACTATTTCTCTTACACTGAGCAAGGAATCTACCACAACAATCAGTGCTTATTTATAACTACTTCTTTAATTCAAGTATAATTTAATTATGCATTCCTTTTTTTTTTTTGCTACGGTTACTAATCTGTGTTTCTTTTTATATATACAAACATTTATGTGTGCATATTAGAAGTGACACATACTTTCTGGTCCTTAAGTTAAAATGCCTAAGGAATATTCCTTTGCAAAGTTCTGCCACTAATGGTGCCCTTTTGGGGCATCTGGTTCAGGGGACCCCCGCTGTGTCTCTTTGCCGCTCTCCCCACATTGTGATCTGCCTCATTTTGTATTACGAGAAGGAAGCTGGTCCATTTGTTCCTTTAGTTACCCTACTGTGCCACATCATGCTAATTTGGGCCACAGCGTGTTTTGTCCTTTTTTGCTTCTGCTTCTCAAGCAAGAACATGAATAACTTTCTCTTATGTTACAGCTGTTTAACCATTTTCTGACAAGCTAGCCCCTGCACACACACTACCTAGAGACTTGTACCAAGTACTACGACGTAATGATACAGAGACAGGGTTCCTTAAGCCCATGGTGGGCTCTACGCTCCCATTTAATGGTACACAAGTCTTAAAAGTCTTTTAAATGCTTCATTTCAAATGAGAAGTTTTATCAGCATCTTCCAGGAGTCATGCGCGGTGGATCATCGCCGCTTCATTACATCTTTAGTTTATGTCCCCTCGCCATCGCAGATGTTTGTTTAAACTTTGTTCTTTGGAGTTTTTGTCATAATATATCAATGTACCCACGTTTCATGCCGTTTTAAATTATTAGTAAAAGTATAAATGGCAAATTCCTCTGTTTAGCCTATCTATGTCTTACTCTTACTTCTATAATTTTGGTTGCTCGTATCTTTACATGCATATTTGAAAAGGAAATCGCATCACCACCGAAATCCCTGCACCACGCAGGTTTCCTTGGTTGCTTGCGTCAATGAATACGCTCTCCTCAATTAAATAGGGCAGGATGTGCTGTTCATATGTGCTTTAATTCACTGAATGATAGAGAATGATTGAACAGGGCTTCACTAATTCTGTTTTCATGGGCTAGCTTTTGGGCTTTTGAGTATTTCTTGAAAAAGCCAAACTGCTTCCAGAGCTGTAGGATTAGATCTATTCTTGATACCAAACAGCCTCTGAAACTTAATGGATATAATTGAGAAAAATTTTATGGTGCTCTTTAGTTTTTATTGCAAAGTAGCAAACATGACACTTTCTCTTTCACACTAATTGCCCGAGAAACAAAAGATTGTGACTCTGGAAACAATATAAGAATTAGAAAGTAAGGATAGGGGTATACAGACTAAACATTCATATAGCAGAGTTGAGTAATCTAGAAGGAATTTGGCCAAGATTTTTCTGGGGATCAAAAGCAAAAAAATGGTGGCATAGACTGGTGGGCCATATGATAGGAAAGGAAAACAAGATTAAAACATTTAAACACTTTCTTCTTCTTTTTTACACATTTTACTCTGAACAATTTCAGACAAGAGAAAATATATAAACAATATTGTGAACAAATATTGTGCTCTATATTGTAAAATATAGAGCATAACCCTCTCTTATTTCACACTCTATTTCGTCGGAAGGAAACGTTAACCAAAATATTTTTTCTGTAATTCTCAGGCACACGTTATTTTCTTCCCATCCTTATGAAATAATATTTTTATTTGATATAGTTTGTGAAATTCATCAATGTTAATATATGTGGCTCTAGGTCATTTATTTACAATGCTATAGAGTTTGAAATAAATATGCTACACTTCTTTATGACTGTTACAATACTGTTACGGTTCATGTCTCCTTGGAAAAAGAGTTTCTATACCTGAAAGTACAATTTCATAGGTTAGCTCCTTTATTTATTTATTTTTTTTTTAAAGAAAAGTGGAGAGTGGGAGGGCAGGGCAGAGGGACAGGGAAAGAGAATCCTAAGCAGGCTCCACACCCAGTGCAGAGCCCAAGACAGGGCTCGATCTCATGACCCTGAGATCATGACCTGAGCTCAAATCAAGAGTTAGATGCTTAACTAAGATGGAGCCACCCTGGGGCCCCGATTTCCATTTTTTTTGTATCTTATGGTGTATAGCCAACTTTCTTTCAGAGGAGGCCACACCAAATACATTTTTGTCCAGTAGTATAGCTTTTATATATCCACCTTTTTGAATCTTTAAAGTATTTTTTGGCCAATTTGGTGTAAAATTATATATGACTGTGGTTTCAGTTCAGAATAGCTTTATTTAGTTAATATTTTATAAACCTTATTTGTTTATATTAATATCTTTATCAAGTGAGGTATTTAGAACCGTTGATAACCTTTCTATAGTATTTTTGTGTTTGGGGTTTATTTCTTCTATCAAAATATACCTTGCCACATTTCCATGAGATTTTGTTTTTTTGTTACTAATCTGAAGATGGTTTTCATAGAGTCTATGCACTAATCCTCAGTCAGTTACAGGCATTCCCTGTGTCTGCCTTGTATTTGTCACATTTCATGAATAGGAGTTTTTAATCTTAATGAAATAAAATTTAACTCTTTTTTTCATGGTTACTGTTGTTTGTGTCCTGAGATCCTTTCCGAACAAAAGCCATTATAGTGTTTTTCTACAAATTTTGGTTTTCATATTTATGTTTTTAATGAATCTGTAATTTGTGTGTGTTGCAAGGTTGGAAGATAACTGTATTTTATTTTCCACCTGATTAACTAATTGATCAACCACCACTTTTTACTAAATAGCTCATCCTTTCTTCTTAATCCATACTACTTCTGCCATCATAAATCAAATTTTCATAGATGCATGCTTACGATTCAGTCATAATAAATCTCGGTATCCTATAATAAATATATGACAATAAATATATGACAATAAATCTTGGTACATGGGAACTCTCATTACCCTTTCATTCTTTCTTAAGATTGAGTTGTCTATTTTTGGCCATCCGCTCTTCCAAATTTTTTTTTTTAATTTAGCTTGTCAAGTTCATGAAAAACTCACTCAGAATTTTGATTTGTACTGCAGTGAAGAGATTGTCACCTCTAAGATAATGAGGTCTGCCATTAATGTGATATATTTCCACTACATTTTTAGGTATTTTTAGTGACTTTTTAAAATAAAGTGTTATTTTTTCCATACGGATCTCAAGGATCATTTACATTTATACCTAGATATTTTATATTCTTGTTCTTAATACAAGTGACATTTAAAAATTAAGCATTTTTAAAAATTGTGTAGAAAAACCATTGATTCTTCTTTATCAACCCAGCCATCTTGCTATATTCCTACTTTTCTAATATTTCTTAGGTTCTTTTGAGTCTTTTATGTGGTTAACAAATAATCTGTGGGGGATTATATATATTTTAGCCATTTATAATCTTTATTCTCCTCTACTACTCCTTTTATTTTCATGCTCACCA
Source organism: Enhydra lutris kenyoni (assembly GCF_002288905.1). Classification (NCBI taxonomy): domain Eukaryota; kingdom Metazoa; phylum Chordata; class Mammalia; order Carnivora; family Mustelidae; genus Enhydra; species Enhydra lutris. The sequence goes on from NW_019154091.1 coordinate 23,223,080, forward strand.
GAACTTTCCATCCTATGGAGAATTAAAATGGTGGCCGTGGATTTTGTTGCCCTACTCTTGACTCTAAAGGATATGTTTATAAATTCTGCCGGTGACATTCTTACAGTCTTCCTTTATCAGAGTAAGGGATTTATAATCTCTTCCCAGTTTAATAGAAGCTTATTATTGCTTTATCATCAATTAATGTTACATTTTATCAAATGCTTTTCATGAGACTATTAAAATGGCCATATTTTTATTTCCTTCCATCGGTGTGGAGGATTACACTGACAGATTTTTCTAATGTTAAACCTTTTTTGCATTGCTGGGATAAATACATCTTTGATACATTAATCTCATATATTGTTAGAATGAATTTAATACTACTCATTTTGGGTTTTTGTATGTCTTTTCAAGTGAGATTTACTTATAATTTTCTTCTCTTATGTCTTTGGCTACTTAAACATCATGAAAATCACACAAGTCTCATGAGAAGATTTTGGGAATATTATATCTTTTTATCTAATTTATACTCTACAAGTTCTTTGGCTGGATGCTTAGTCTGATAATTTTATCCAATGCAAATGGTTAAGGTGTGTGTTTCTTCCATAAACCACTTCAGCTATTTTTCATAGATTTGATATATAATGTTAGTACAGTTCAAATTGTTTTCTAATTTTTGTAATACTGCTTCTTTGTAATCTATCTTAAATTTTCCTTTGCTCTTTTAGACTTCTTTTGCTATGGGTATCTAAATTATTTAGAGAAAAATTGTTTTTCACTGTTGTATGTATACTTGAAAAGAATACATTTTCATAATTGTTGGGTACACTTTTTTGTTTTATTTTGTATAATTTTTTCAAATTAATTTTCCAATTCACTAATTCTATTTTCAGCTGGGTTGCATGCATTTTCATTTGAGTTTTAATTTGAAAAATTATAGTTTTCATTGCTGCAAACTCTTTTGTTTTTCAGTCCCACCTTGCTTATATTTGTAGTTTCCTTTTTCTGTATATATGTAATATAGGTTTTATACTCTTTTTCTGGTATTTCCAATTAAATTATATTCTGGCAAGTTTAATTACACTATTGCTTCTGAGGACTTCCTTTCAAGGTGGCTTATTTCTTTAGGTGCTCTGTAATTTGTTCTGTGAACCCATGTTTCATGTAGGTTTAACTGTAAAAATTCCTTGAGACATGGCATTAAAGTATGTCCCTCAAAAAAAAAATTGTTTTTACTTCCGTCACATAATTCTGGGAGCTATAAATACTGTAATATATTTATTTTTCTTATTTTCTGAACCCTACATTTAAGATAAATACAAACCTCAAATTGCAAAACTGCTGTACTATGAATTTTAATTCTTAGGAACTTCCTTTTTTCCATGTTGCAGATCAACACAGACTTATTTCCTGGTCATCTCCTTAGGGCAATAAATAGATTTTTTTTCAGTCTTTTTTTTTTACTGGCTATAGTCTTTCAAGAGTCTCAAGTTTTTATGGGACCTCAGTTCTTTATCCTTGGCTTTTATTTTTTATTTTTTTATTTTTTTTAATTTTAATTTTTTTTTAATTTTTTTTAATTTATTTTTTAACTCCGAGTGTCTTTTCCAGTCTTCAGTTCTAGGTTTCTGAGATCTGTAGAGACCCTTGGGGGCAGCAACAGCTTCAGTTTCAAATAACAACTCTGGTTTTCTGACTTCTTTGATTTTGAATTCTGGGTATTTTCCTTTAGTTTCATGTGAACTCAGGTGTGCATCTGAAAGATTGTTTGCTATATTTTATGGAATATTTCTAAATGTTTTATAGAGAGAAGACTATTTTTTTTAACCTTCTGTAGTACTGGAGGAAAAAATTCTCTTTTGAAGTTCTCAGAATGTGGGCTTTAGACCTAACATCTATTTATGAGAATAAGATAAAGGCATTTTCACTCTCAATCAAATTTCAATACAAAACAATAATAAAAAAAAGTACAAAGTTTCAAGCTTATAGATTCTCCTCTTAAATAACTCTATCTTCATTTACATTTGCTTTATTACCTATTTTTATCTCTCTGCAATCAATAATAATATATTATAAATCTACTTTCTGATCAAATAATCGTCTACTCCAATAGCTTGCTTAAATATTCTGTCTTATGATCAATCCTCTAATCGCTGTTGTCTGCCTGGTGTACTTCCAAAATAATTTTACTCTTATATCCATCAAGATGTGTAATACAAAGTTCTATATCAAGTCACATCCTAAGAATTAATCAAATGCTTCATTAGATTCTCATACCTAATGCCTAATAAATCAATAAAGCCAAGACAGGTAATGTTACAAGTAAATTTATTTCTTAGGCTTATTTTTTGGATCTCAAAGGCAACTATTGTTTATGTCTTTGTTTCTAGAAAAATCTAGTGACAAAGTTCTTGAAATGAAACTTCCAGGCTTTTGACATGACAAGATTTCATTGGACACAGTGATCTTTTCCAACCCTTAATTTATTTACTAGATTTTAAAACTTCATAGACATACTCTATTTGAATATCAACTGACCCACTAGGATTGTTTACACAAAAAAATCTATAGGTACATTGATCTAACAGTATACTATTGAATCAAATGGCAATTTATTTTATTGGATAAAGGAAGAACATCAGGTTTAATTATTGGAAAAAGTCACTAAATGAAATCACAGAAAGTAGCACAGGTCACCAAAATGTTGTAGGGAAAAGGTAAAACGAATAGAGTGATAATAAAAGGTTTGAATTCTTTCACCTGAAGTGCGGCAAAAACAAAACAAAACAAAACACAGTTTGACAAGTGAAGTTAAGGTTTTCGCTACCGCCAAACTAAGTATCTATGACTTTTGGTTGCTCCTCAATTGGACTACTCACTATTTCCAGGATATCACAATGACACTACTCCCATAAAACAGGAATATGAATGCTTCCACCACTTAGGGCAAATATTGGCAATATATGGCCCATGGAACAAATTCAGACTGCTGCCTATTTTTGTAAATAAATGTTTACTAGGATATAGGTCTCATTCACTTATGTATTGTCTATTGAGACATGTATACTGAAAGTGGCAGAGTTGAAAATTTGGGACAGAGACCCTCTGGCTTGCAAAGTGTAAGAGAGTTACTAGATAGGCTTTTACATAAGAAGTTTCCCAACTTCTGGCTTAAGGAATGTCTGTGGAAGTCTGGGAGAATTTCTTTCAGACAAGGACAAGTTATGTATGAGTTAAACTGTAGTGGTTTGATCTAGAGATGATTAATCATTAACATTTCTTGAAGTAATTGTTGATAACACTCAGTTGTGTGCTCTGTACATCAACGTCCTTGTCGTGAAGGAAGCGGACACCTTCCTAGGTTGGGGAAAAAAGAGGCAAGGCGAAGTGATGTGCGGGGTGGGGCAGGGTTTGGGGGCCAGATCCAGGATTGGTGAAGATCTCACTTGATTGTGAAAATCATAAACTAGTTTCCAGTTTTGTGACCTTGCCCAATGTTTAAGCTGACTCTCTCCTGGAACACTTTTGTGTATTCTTCAGAAATCCCCCTTTGTTGGGACCCGCTTATCTGCATTTCCCTTGACACGGTGATATACTATCAGCTCATTTTTTTAGTGCTTCCTTTGTCAGTAGATATCTAGCAACGTTAGTTAGTTTTCTTGCTCTATGTACAGGGTCAAGTATGCTCTATGCTGCCATACTCATTTATACAGCTACAACTAGTCTATGCATTATTTTCTATAGTCTGAAAATATAGCAGCTTCTACTTAGTTCCTGCCATCAAATCAGCCATCTCTGCTTGTGAGATTTTTCCAAATGGGATTCAGATTCAGGAGATAAATGTTTTCTGAATTAATCCTACAGAAACCTTTCTTCTTAGGCTCTTGGTGATGGGTCAATATCCCTACCCATTTTCCTTCTGGGAATGGACCTCATAGCATAGCTTATAAGAAGGAAATCCTTCCAAAACCAGCCCTCTTACTCTCAATTATTTAATAACCTTGGTATATTTGAAGAGTTTAAGGATACTTAACTAGTTCTTGGAAAGCAATTTTGAAATTTATGCATAATGATCTGTCTCTGGTACTTGATAGCTATCAAACCATGGTGGCTCAGACAAACTAGATGAATCGCATTTACGTGCGCCATTTTATTGACCCAGCTACGTGATAAAGCACGGGCCAATTCAGACAACCAACTTATTGCCATGGTTTCTGAAAATTTTGTAAATTAGGAACTGCCTTCATCATGGCTATGTTCTCTGAAAAGTACCCATGAAATAATATAATAGTGAGGATTTAATGAAATAACATGTATGAAAGCTACTTCTACAATGCCTGGCACAGAACAGAGATTAATAAATGCATGTTCTTTTCCCTAATGCACATAATGATTAGCATATCAAGCCATTTTATCAGAAGTCTCAAATTTGCAACTTGTAAGCTGAATTCCCTGTATGCTGATAACTAGCTAGAGCTTGGTACCAGAAACCCACTTGGGACAAGGCTTTTACTCTCCAGGTCACCAAAGTTTCCATCAACATGTCTCACACATTTTCCTTATCTGACAAGTCCAGACATGAATTTACATTTGAAAACTTTGGCTTATAAAGTAAGATCCAAAATTCCTTTTTTTCTCTGTTCATTAATGAAATCATCATAGCAACTTACTAGAATATATAGCTTAGATCCTTGAAATTCCTAACCACAACCTGTTGCTGGCTACCTCTGACCTTGTTTCTTACCTTTTTTCTATATTTCACTCTGTTCTGGTCACACTGGCCTCTGTTGTTCCTTAGCTATGAAAAGCTGAAACCATCTCAGGACTTCTTAATTGCTACTTTCTCTGAATAGAATGTATTTTTCCCAGATACCTGCCTAGTTTTTCCCACACTTCTTTAGGTTCATGCTTAAAACAGAAGCATCACCTTCACAGAGAGGCTTCCCAGACCACACTGCCTAAAATAGTTTCCCTACTATTCTCTACTCTAATACCCTGCTTGACTTTTCTTCATAGTAGTTGGTATAAATATAATATATGACATAGTATATGTTATGCTCATTTATTTATTTACTGTTTTCTGTGACATTCAATAAGATGTGAAGTCCACAAGAACAGGCTGCTATGCTATGGCCAGTACCTGGAATAATGCATGGAACCCAACAAGCAGTCAGAATACATTTGTTGTTTTTTATTGAGACATAACTGACGTATAACCTGATATTCATTTTAGATGTACAACATGATGATTTCCTATAGGTATGTATCGCAAAATGATTACCCCAGTAAGTTTCGTTAACATCCATCACCACACAGTTACAATTTTCTTTTCTTGTGATGAGAACTTTCTTACGATGAGAACAAAAAAATTTATTTTTAAATTTAGCAATATTTAAATATATAATGCAGTATCAACTATAGTCATTATGCTGTACTTTACATCCCTAGGACTTCACTTATTTTATAAGTGAACATTTGAACCTCTTGACCTCCTTCACTCATTTCACCCACCGCCACCCCTCACCTCTGGTAACCACCAGTCTGTTTTTGTTTTTAAGATTTTACATATAAGTGAGATCATATGCTATTTCACTTAGTATAATGGTCCATCTATTTTTTCACAAATGATAATATATTTTTTTTTAACGGCTGAATAATATTTGTGTGTGTGTGTGTGTGTGTGTGTACCACATTTTCTTTTTCCATTAATCACTCAGGGGACACCTAGGTTCTAATATTTGTTGATTATCCAGAATTAGGAAAATTTCAGGGAATAATACAGAGCCAGTGTTAAACTATGTGTTAGTTGTGATGGGGTGGCAGTAGGGGGGGAACTGTAATTCACAAAGCTTAGCCTTGGACCCAGCTCCTCCTCCTTCCCCTGTCATCCTCAACTTTTCTTTTTCTTCTTCTTCTTCTTTTTTTTTTTTTCTTTTTTTAAGAGAAGGGGAGAGGGCAGAGGGAGAGGGAAAAAGAATCTTAAGCAGGTTCCATGCCCAGTGAGGGCCCTGATGTGGAGCTGGATCTCACAACCCTGAGATCACGACCTGAGCTCAAATCAAGAGTTGGATGCTTAACCGAGGTGCCCCACGCTCCTTAACTTCTAATAAAGTTTAAAGTAAGGCAAGGATGAACTTTTGACTTCTTTCTTTTGACTTTTGACTTCAATTTCTTGTGTCAGTTTGGATGGACCATATGCTCTGATAATTGGTCAAACACTATCCCGCTTGTTTCTGAGGATGATTTTTGGTAGAGAATAACAATTAAATATGAGTAAAGATGCCTGCCTTCTATAATGTGGGCTGGACACATCTATTCAAGTGAAGACTGTAATAGGATAGAGATTGATCTCTCCTAAGAAGGAATTTTGCCAGCAGGCTGTCTTTGGACTTGCCCTGCACAGTGGATCTTCTCTGGATCTTCAGCTTCTTTGACCTACGGATAAGTTTTTGACCTGTCAGCCTCCTTAATCACCTAAGCCAATACTTTAAAATCAGTCTCTCTCTCTCTCTCTGCATGAAACACATACACACACCCACACACACACACACATCCATCCATTTGTTCTGTTTCTTGAAGAACTCTGATCAACATAACTCCTAAAATGGGCTATCACCTTAAATATCTAAAACTAACATGTAAGCCCAAACTCTCATATATTTATGATCTGTAGCTCATCTGAGACTTAACTACTCTTGAAGTTGGCTTGAAAATGACAAAACAAATTAAAGGGGGGAAAATTAAAGGATTAAGCCATATTAATAAAAAGAAGTGGATCCACCCATACAAATAAAAGGTCTGTATACTGAAACTGAATTTTCAAATGTGAAGGGTTCTTTTTGTCCTGAAGTGTTTATTTCTCAATAATATAATAACAATATCAGCTGTACTTTGGTATTACATTGTACATTACATGGTCTAGGAATCAGGTCCTAAGACGGCATAGTAAAAACGAGAGAAAAGACAGAGGAGGGGGCCTCCTCCACGTGAAGATAAATTAGCCTTTACCTTCCAACTACAGCAAAAGCAGAAATCCAGGTAATGACCAAGATAATAAAGTCACAGAAGCACTGGGGAGCAACACGGCTAGATCTGAAGAGTGAATGTGAGATGAACTTACCCATCCCTTTCCATTCTCAGAGGAGGCAGAGGCAGAAATGTGCAAGGATGACATTTGCCCGCAAAGGTCTTGGCCTCGCTCAGTGTGCCTCTTCCCGTAGAGGCTGGCAGAGGAGGTTAGAGCAGTGCAAAATGGAAAGCTGCACATGGGGTGACCTTACCCCACAGTAACTGTGACCCAATCAATGTCTCAAATTCTCATCAGTTACATCAAACAGTTTCCTCTACTTTGAGGATTATTTAGGAAAAGTACCCTCTTCCACAGAATACACGTGGATGAAAATATAGAGAGAAAAGCAATGAGCACATTGTAAAACACGGAAATTCCCTATATTCACAAGTAATGATAAAAAAAAAAAGGATACTAAATTACCAGGGAGATAAGAGATGAACCGGGAATATTGTAGCTTGGAGCTAGAGAGAGTTTAATGAAAAAGAAGTGATTAATAGCCCGGAATGTTGCTGAAAGGTTGAAGATAATGAGAAAAGGTTATTGAGTAATTGATTACATATCTAAATTTTATGACCCATGGAGGATAACAACATTTATTTACTTTTGAGACCACCAGGTAAATTCTAGGTAATTCTGTAACATATAGTACCTAGCATGGCATCTATTTAAAGGACTCAAAATTTAAAAATAAACTTGCATTCCGTGAACCTGCCCATAAGGGAAAAAAAAAAATGATTGTGCTAGGAAAAAGTTAAGGTTGAGGTTTTCGAGAATCACATTTATATTCTGACAACCCATCAATTTTTTTATTACTTTATATTAATGAGATTCTTGATCTTGTTTCCTCTTTCCCAGAAATTCCTAGTTTATCCCAAATCCAGTCACATATAGGTTAAGATGAGACTGGTTTTTGTTTGTTTCAGAAAGATTTACCTGAATTTCTGCACTTATACAACACTCAGGTCTTAAATTAACTAGAATTTAAGTACTCCCCCAACCTGGACCAATTTGTTGTCCATTTCTGGGCTCATAATTTGGCAATGTTTCTGACATATAATTAGTAAGGATAAACATGATGCATGACGATTGAGTCATTTATAAAACAAACATTAAACATGCTACCTTTGTTATATTTTGACTCTAGTTTGGAGCACCAAATTTGCAGAAGTGGGATTCACAGTACAGAATATATATTTTAAAATAGTGCGAAATATGAATTGAAGGGGATACAGAATCAAAATTAATAGGAATATGGTCAGGATAGACTTCCTGAGGGAAGCCAATTTAAAGCTAATCTTAGAGAATTCAACAGGCATGGAATGGAAGTAGATGTGGGAGTGTGTTTGGAATCAGTGTATTTGGAACAAGGAGAACATTCAAGACTGCAAAAGAATGAGGAGCAAAATCTTAAAGCCAGTTTCTGGGGAAAAAAAAAAATGTGGAGGAAAGCAAGCCCATGTATTTGAATGGACTGAAGAGGGCCTGTTTGCTGGTACAACAGAGGCAGGAATCAGGTGGAGAGAACCACTGGAGATGCCAGGATGAAGAGTCTGGATTTAATATGGTAGACACCAGAGTGCTCTTCCCTAAGGGTTCTTGACTAGGAATGACATGATGAAAATGGTGCTTGAGAAAGATTATTCTCCAAGCAGGGGGTCAATAGCCTAATACTAAAAAGGGAATTTTCACCTAACACATTCACCAAAACATTCCACTCTGCCACCCTAACAGGCCTCAGTGATTATAAGCAACTATTTTTGAAAGACTCTGCACTTTTGGTGGCATATTTCATTCATGCTCTCTGCCAAGGGATTTCTTGTCCCTTTCTTTTCTCTTATCTTTGTACTTTAACAAATGCTCTGCCACTGGCAAAGATAGGAACCACAATCATTCGTTTTCCCTGCCTGTGGCAGATTGATGAAAACAGTTGCATTTTAAGCCACTTCTCTGTGTTTCCTTGATGGGGACTTCAGCTGTGACAGAGGCATTAACCTTAGGGGTGAGGAAATAATCCTTACTTCATGCTCTCTCAGTTTAGAGCTTCTCCTCAGCAGGGAAAAAGCAAATCACGTACATTATTTGAAGCAATTTTGTGATTTATCCACCGGGTACTGACCTACAATCAAGTGAACTCTGCTTAAAACCTCCGAATGGATTTTTAACAGCCGCCATGGAGGAAAGGGAGACATGTTCATGCAGCCACCATCTTGAAAGCATACTTCTCTGAAAAAAAATTGTCTGAAAAACCAAGGAACACGTTTCATCTCTAACCTTAAACTGGCTTGCACCCAGTTTCAAAAATAGAGCAAAATCTCATCTTAATTCTTAAAAATAGGTGTCAGTTGTATAAGCATACCAAACACAAGGAAGAGGACTCCTTGTTTTCTCAAAAGTTATGTGCAAACACCAGTGTGATTTGATACACGAAGACTAAAAGTTAAGCAACATCAAGTATATTCTTCATGCCCGCCCAACAGAATCTCACTAGAGAATTTGAAGTGGAGATGTTTTAAGAAATTCACACCTTGATCATAAATTAAGTTATTTGATTAGGATTCACACACTACGGAGTCCTGCTTCACTGACAACTTACTTGGCTGAAAATTAATGAATCAAATGGATACATTTCATGACTAATCAAATTTTTATTAATGAATTTTAAATAAGAGTACATTTCTCCTACCCCGCTCTTCAAAGCAATGGTTTACCATCTTCTCGGATTGTACAAATCTTATACTCTTTGATCTTATATCAGTCTTTATCTCCTTTTCTACCAAAAAAAAAAAAAAAAAGTAACTGAATTAAATAAAATTTCATTTTCAACTTAAATTTTTTTGTTTTTGTTTTTGCTGCTTTGAGGACGGAGACCTTGTAGGATGTCATCTCACAGGGTTGAATATTAGGGCCACTGAGACGTGGTATAGCTACTTCACAGAAAGATGTTTCTGGGCAACGTGTCAGAGGCTGTCAGTTTCAGAGGTGCCATGTGGAAGGGGGCCTAGCAGGCAGTGGATGAAGAGGGAAACAGCTAGGATAGTGAAAAGTGACAGCCATGTAATCCAGAATGTGATTGCTTTTCCACATTGTCCCTGGTAAATTTTATGATCGCCTGAGTGGCTAAAGTGCTAGATGAATGAGGACTTAACAAGAGCAGAGAGACTAACTGTGGAAGAAATATCTCACTCTTAACAATGCCAAACAGAATTGTTTCTGTTCAGGACTTCTGGTCACTGACATAAGCACTGGCATAAAACCTTGGAAATAATAATAATAGGTAAAAATTATTTAGTGCTCACTCTCTGCCAAATATTGTTATAATGGCTTCGTAGGGTTATAATTCAACTCTTAAAACCAACCTATGAGATGGATATTTTATCAGCACCAGTGTTTTTAAATAATGAACCTGGGGTACAGGAAAATTAAGTAACTTGCCCTAAGATCATACACCTCTTAATGGATGAAGAATATAAAACTACATATTATAAAATAACATGTAAACATTAAGAGAATTATATACATGTGTGTGTTGATGCATGTATATGTGGATCAAAATAGGATAATGTTTGAAATATATTAGCAAGGGAAAGAATAAGAGAAGTTTACAGACAATATAATGACACTTATCCACTATATATCTATATATATCTATACACATATCTATATACTTAAATACATAAAAAGATATATATGTATGTATATATATATTATTTTGTAAAGTGGCAAAAATTTTGGCTGCATTATTTTCCGGCATTGAGTGGAAAGTAGGACTTTCAGTAATGAACTTGAATAAGTAGCTTAGGAGCAAATTTTGAAGATGCAGCCTGGTTTCTCCTTAGCCAGTGTGAAAGCCAATGTGAAAGAAATGAGATATGGTAAAAAAGGAACTGATAAGCAAGAAGGAAGTGGAACTTAATGATTTGGAAGATTCTCAGCCTATCCACATAATGGGCTCTGTAACTGGGCCTAGGTATGGCTGTACAAATTTTGGCTGGAGAGTTTGGACATGGAACTCAAAGATTCAATCAACCACTTAAGCAAAAATACTGCCAGGTTGGATGGAGGGGGACAGTCATGGGCTGAAATGAAGAAGACTGTCAGAATCCTGGGACTCTACATGCAGGAAATGGGCCAAAACTGCTACTTGGCTGTGGACATGTGTTGTCCTTGGAGAAAAGGAAAGGATAACTCTTCAGGTGACTCAAAGGCCCTCAAGGCTATTGCTGCCAACATAGGCCCAGAGGGTGAAGGTCCAGAGTCCTTATTAGAGAGGGTAGTTTTGCCACCAAAAGTCCAAATGAAAGGGCCACCACTCAAAACTCAATGGGAATATAGGCAAGATATTTGAATAGAGATAACACCTAAGAAGACACTTGGGTAGCATATATAAACATGGAAAGATACTCAAGATTATTAGTCATTATAGAAATGCAAATCAAAACCACAATGAAATACCACTGCAAACTTACTAGCATGGCTGAAACTAAAAAGACTGACCACACCAAAAGTTGGTGAGGATGTGAATGAACTGGAAATTCACAGATTTCTAGGGGGGATATAAAATGTTACAACTATGTACTTTGAAAAGTCATTTGGCAATTTTCATTTAAAAAGTTCTACATAACATCTATCATATTATCCAGCCCTTCCATTTCTAGATATTTCCCCAAGACAAAAAAGCCTAAGTCCACGTGAGGACTTGTACTGACTGTTCATAGCAGCTTTATTTGTAATAGCCCAGATTTGGAAACAACCCAGATGTCCATTAATAGATGGATAAATAAATAAGCTGTGGTATATCCGTATAATACTATTTAGCAACAACAAAAAAGTACTGATATCTACTACGACATGGATTAATCTCAGAAAAATTATGCTGAGTGAAAGAAAGAGTACATATTTTCATAATTCTATTTATACAAAGCCTTATAAAATGAGAACTACAATGATAGCAGATGAGTTGTTGCTTGGAGATGGGCAGCAGTGGGTAAGGATTATAAATGATCAAGAGAAAATTTCTGAGGTCTATGGATTTACCTGTCGCCTTGTTGTAGTTATGGTTTCATGGATACATACATATATCAACATTAATCAATCTGTACACTTTAAATATATGCAGTATATATATAAGTTAGACTTCAATAAACCTATCAAAAATATATCAGGATAATATCCTCATCTCATTAAATATTTTCCTAAATATTTTGCATAATATATTACTATCTTGATAAATCAAAATTTACATAACCATTCTCCTAGCTATTTAAAAATATTTTTACTGGGGAGCCTGGGTGGCTCAGTCATTAAGCATCTGCCTTCAGCTCAAGTCATGATCCCAGGGTCCTGGAATCGAGCCCCACATCAGGCTCCCTGTTCAGCTGGAAGCCTGTTTCTCCCTCCCCCACTCCCCCTGCTTGTGTGCCCTCTCTCACTGTGTCTTTCTCTGTCAAATAAATAAATAAAATCTTTAAAAATATTTTTATTTACTTTTTATTAATATAATGAACAACAAAATATACAAAAGTGGTTATTTTTCATATTTAGAGAATCTAGCAGGTGTTTTACAACAGACATGGAAAAAGTAGATGTATATTTTTGGGTAGTCTCTTCTTTTTTTTCAATAATTTTTTTATCCTTGTTAGTGCTAGTTAAAAATAAAAAGTAATGAGATAGATTTTTGAGAAATATTAGTCATTACATGTGGTGGAGATGGCTAGCACAAACTGAGGTCTATGTTCTAGTTTCCTCCTTGCCATACTTTAAAACTGTATTTCTAACTGTTCTTGAAGTTTTAGATGAGGCCACATGATTAGGCTTTGTGGCCAGTGGTTTGCCACCGGTGAAAGCATTATACACCATTTTCAGGCACAAATTCTAAGGTGATCCTCCATGCTCTTTCCTCCTGCCTGGATATAATTTGCCTACTAGAGGACTTGAAAGCCTCAAAGGATGATATGGCCATAGATATAAGAGCCCAGGTCCCTAAGTGACTGTATGGAGCACAGCCTTTCTTCTCCCAGCTAATTACCATAGGATCTGACACAAGAAAGATAATACAATCTTATTGTATTAAACCATTGAGATTTTGAAATAGTTTGCATAGCAGTTACCTATGGTGACTAAATATACCTCTGTTGTGTGCCAGATTTTAAAGGAGTATATATTATGTTTAAAAATAAATGAGGTCCCGCATCGGGCTCTCTGCTCAGCAGGGAGCCTGCCACCTCCTCCTCTCTCTCTCTGCCTGCCTCTCTGCCTACTCATGATCTGTCTGTCAAATAAATTAAAAATAAATAAATAAATAAATAAATGAGGTTGGGGTGCCTGGATGGCTCAGTTGGTTAACTGGCTGCCTTTGGCTCGGGTCATGATCCCAGGGTCCTGGGACTGAGCCCCACATCAGGCTCCCTGCTCAGCAGAGAGCCTTCTTCTCCCTCTCCCTGGGCCTGCCATTCTGCCTACTTGTGCTCTCTCTCTCTCCCTGTCAAATAAATAAATAAAAATCTTAAAAAAATAAATAAATGAGGTCAGCCCTAAAGAGAATTACTTAGCAAGTCTAAGACAAACAAAATGAATTTTGATTCTACTTTTTAAATTTATGTCAGGTGTAGACCTTAATTATATCCTGGGAAAAAGAATATTTCCTAAAATAAAATTAAGGTGTAATCCTTACCCTTCCTTTTGTTACTCCCAGAAATATGATGGGGGGAGTTACCTGCCCTAAGCCTTCCTTCATTAGAGATATTCCTGCACCCTGGAATCTGAGCAGAAACTTAAATCTCCAGACTTTTTAAAGCACAAAATATACATAAAAGCTGGGAAAGTAAACCAAATTCTTCAGATTGTTCCTCATGAATATCCCCTTTCATCGGCAACTCCCCAGAATGATGAGCCCAGATTCACAGAGGCAGCGCAGGTGAACACTGAGCCTGCCTCTCAGTTCATTCCTCCTCTTCCTCCCAAAGGCTGAAGGCAGGACATTTCCAGTCCTCACAACCTGCCCTTCCTCCAGACTGTCCTGACTCTGCTTTCTCTGATTTTGGTGAAATGGGAAGGTCTAAAGTGCATGTGGATGGATAGGAGGATGAGAGCTACATGAGACTATCTATATGAAACAATGTTGATTTTATAGACATTGGGGGGAACCCAAGGTTTAAAATTACTTGTAAATCTGGGATAAACAGAAGTGGCACAGTTGTTGAGAGGATATAAATAAGAGGTTAGACATATGTTTAAAGTTATTTCCATGCTTTTTTATACCATTGAATTTAAGTTTTGGTCATCTTGACTGAGCTACTTATAATTTATTCAATTTTTTATACCCATGAAAAGTGCCAATCTCTAGTAACATCTACACAATTCTAAAACTGCCCTTTTTAAAAGACTGTGACATTGTCAGATAGACACCATCACTTTTGTGTTCCTAGTAACTTGGTTGTTATTTGTCACTTTCCACAGGAAGACACAGTTTAAATGTTGAGTCCTTACTAGATGTAGCTCATTTTCCCTGGTTGGTAGAATTACATAAGGCTCCAGGGCTCATCCTGAGGCAACAAATTACCCTGAAAGATTCTGTGTCAGCTGTATGTGTCCCATAGTGAAGGCCCTGAGCCACTTAGGCCCTTTGAATGCCTTGATGCCTAAACACACAACACAGAGGAGCCTGAGGTATGGTCTGGGATTTCCCCAGAGAATTTCACTCTAGAAATCAGTTCAGGTACTTACAGGAATAAGCGTAATATCTTAGCAAGAGCACTAGATCTACAGTTAAATTTAAGTTGGAGGTCTAGGGTGCCCTTTATTTGCATGTACACTTGGATCCAGTTACTTATCTGGCCTCTTCACTTTCTGATCTATAAAATTGTGCCAATAACTTACAGAGAGGTTACAAAATTTATTTAAGTAGAGCAATAAACATATTCTTTGGTAATAAAGCTGTTTTAGAGATCTGTGATATCGAGGACAAGTACTAGGTTTGCAGAGAAGATCCCATTACCTTTCTGTAGACATGTCAGTTCTATAGAACCTCCCTTTTCTCTAGTGGCCAAGGGTCTTACAGACACTGGATTGGGTGTGAATCATCCAGTCAGACCCAGTGCAGGCCCCAAGCAACACCACTAGGAACTGAGCCAAAACTAGCATCATGCTTCATAAAATCTGCCCCACAGATACGCTTTTCTTGATGTGCATATTTTAATAATACATATTTAAATAACATTAAATTTGGGTTTTGATATGAAATTACCATACTATTAAATTATTAAGGTAAATTAGACTATCTCTGATATATTAGGTATACGATCCTTCCTATTCAGAATGCTAATCGTGTCAAACTTGATAATCTCACATACTTTTATTACCTGAGGATCCCCTGGACAAATGTGGGTTTATTGTTCCTATTAGAGTTACCACATCTGCACTACACAACTCAACTGCAATCAGCCCAACTCTTCCAATGAACATGTACATTTAGTGGAATCATGAGATGGGGACCAAAGGAGAAAAACAGTCTGGCATATTTCCATTATAGGAAATACTTGTTCATGGCTATGGATTTCACACAGGAAATATTATTTTAAATATTTAAAGTAAAAGTTATGTTTGGGGACTTAGCTCCTTATTGTGGAAACAGCAAAGAGCAAACCAGTTGTGATTGAGTTGCTTTACATATTTGCTTTCATATATTTGTAAAGAGGTTATATTGATGCTCCCTGTTGAAGGAAATTTGGCAATAACTAACAAAAGAGAAATTAATATACTCTTTGACTAAAAGGAATCCATCTTACAAAATTATTCACACCTGTGCACAAAGATATTTATATAAGAAAATGCAACGCATCATCGTTGCTCAATATGGGGGAAATGCATATTACTTATGTTCCTGTTGGTATTGGTATGGCAAAAATAATCATTATACATCATATTATGGAATATTATACTTAGCTATTAAAAACAGATCAATGTATATATGCTAATATGATAAACTTCACATAATATGCTGTGAAGGATAAAGAGCAAATTCTTTTATGAATATATATGTATATATTACATATAAAAATGTCTGAAATATACATATAAAACATTGGTAGTAATTTCTTATTTGCCTTCTGCTTTTTTGTTTGAAACTTTTACAGTAAGCATATATTATACCTATCATAAAAAAAAAGAACAGAAAAGGTAATTATTCCACAATAAATTATGGACTTTTAAGCTATCTAATCCATTTAATTAAAATATCTTTATATATTTGTGGAGCAACTACTGAGTCCAAGATACTGAACAGAGTGCTAAGCCAGTCAGACATGGCTCTTTTGTGGAGTTGCATTCTGGTGATTAAACTTGAATTTCAATTTCTCTTTCCCTGACACAGAAGGAGTTCAAGCATAGTCTTTATACTTATGCTTCTTATTACCTCATTAGTTTCTAATTTTTATCATTGAATAAAATAGCTTTTTGACATCATATCTATAAAAAGTTTTCCAGATTTTCCTCCAATTCCCCTAAATAAAGATTCCTCAAAATATGTTCTGGGCTTTCACCTTCTATTAAGTCTCTCCTTTCTCAATTACCTTGATTCAGATGCCTCCCTACTATTATTTATCTGTAGTTTTTAACGCATGCAAAAGTCAGGCTTGCTTGTACCACTACTTATCATTAAACATCTAAAATATATCTCTATCACCTTAAACACATGTTCAAAAGTAAACTTTTCACCTTCACAATCTCTCTTGCCTTCCTTATGGATGCATTCTTTTTTTTTAGTTTAAATTTTTTTTTGCTTTTTTAAATGCCATCAAATTCACAAACTCCAGGTTTAAAACTAAGAATCATTTTTGATCTCTTTGTTGACTCTGATATCCTATCAGTTTTCAATTCCTGTCAGTTCTCTCCTTGAAATATTTACTAGTCACAGCCCCTCCCCATTGCCACTGTCACAGAGCCTCTCCCCATTGCCACTGTCACAGGGCCTCTCCCCATTCTCACTGTCGTTGTCATAGTCAAGGCTCCCTTAGGCCTCTTGCAAACTTTTATACTTTTTTGCAAGCCTTCAATCCTTTTTTCGGGCACCAGTTTTTCCTTATTCACTTCATCTTGTTTGCTGATATGTCCAACAATTAAAAATGAAAACTCTTACTAAGCCTCTGGTTTTTGCAAGGCTATACTTAGATACTGAAGAATGAAAGGCAAATGAATCATAAACCATTCCTTTTCAGAAATCTGGTCATGTTCATTCCCTTTGCTAAAAACATGACAGACTTCCTGATCCCTCCTTAAGTAGTCCCAATCTTTTCTTAAAATATTGAAGGTCCCTCCATGCAGCTATGCAGTTTTCTCTCCTCAAGTAATGTTCAAATCCAACATCTAAAAATACTAGATAGAGCAAATAGAATCCAGTGCAAGAAAGATAGTCCGGACTTTCAGAGACATCATGGCCAGATCCCCTACCTCCTCCCACTAGACTCTCTCACTTTCAACTAGTCCCAGCCCAGCCTCACTACCAGTCTGGACAACCCTTTGATGCTTCAGATCAAAAGCCTGGGTTGGTTTTGTCCGTATGTCTGGGGAAGGGAACACTAAAGATTGGGAACATATTCAACATCGTTTAAACCCCAGATGAGTAAAATTTTAAGCGTAGATAAGGTCAGTCTGTTACCCCCAAGAAGAAACAAAAGAGCCAGGCACTGACCTGCAGAAGCCTCCCCAGTCACACTAATCTACCAACCTGAAGCTTATCATAGCCCTGCTTTCCTATTTTGATCATTGTGTTGTCCCTACTCTCTGCAAAGATCCTTCTTTGTCTTATCTGCAAATCTAAATCCTCAAGTTCAGCTCACGAGCTACCTGCTTACCAGGTAAGCAGGTAAGAATAATCTTCCCTGATTATTCAATTGCACATAATATTTTTTCCCTTGGCAATACCATCACTTTTACCTTTTATATGGCACTTATAATTTCACGTTGCGTTTCAGTTATTTAAATACAAATCTTATTTCCCTATTGCACTCTCAGCCACTTTATGGTTGGATTCACATCTCCTTCTGTGGATAGCTCCTTGCATGTACTGAATTTTTTTTTAAGGTAAATAAATAAATATAGTTTCCATTAGAAAATATATTATATCAAAATAGCTTCTTGAAAGAGAAAGTGATGTCATCTTCCTCTCTAACTTTGGTTTATCTTGCATTTTACCTCCTTCCTAGTCATGTACATTCTTAATGATTAAAATTTTCCTATCACCACTTCCTAAATTAGCCAATAACCCTGATTAAAATAATAATCAAAACCAAGATTTTTTTTAATCCAGACTTTTGATATATAGGCTTTTGATCGAGTCATAGAAAGAATGAAATAAACCATTTATTAAATTAGTATATAACAAGCACCTTCAAATTAAGGCTTTGATAGCATTTCTATTTGTTTCTTAGGTCTCTTTCATCTAGCATGAAAAAGTTTCAATGAAGAGACATGTTTCATAAAAGAAACTCTATATACCCATATTTTCTAAGCCAGATATAAAGAGATTTTCTTCACTTTGCCTAATACAGAGCCAATGAAGAAAAATAACATTTTACTGCGACTTCGTGACCTTTAAAAGGCTGGACTCTCCAAGCAGCCTTGCTAAACTAGGCTTGTTTTCATGAAGCAGTCTAAGTTTACATTCTCATTCACTTTGTTGGTTCTAATTTGTGAAACTAATAGATTTCCAGCAGAAAGCTTCAGCCTCGTCTGCCTTTCCAAGCACCTCTATAAAGCAGGAGCTGTGGGAGAATTATTTCTCTTTGTGCTTCTCAGCACAATGGCTGCATATATCTTGTTATGTACAAGACACTCTAAGGACCTACATTGTTTTTGAGCATGGGACTTTAGGGTGTTCTCTTGGACCTCTAGGATGGAAGGAGGTCACAAGAAGAAGAGATTTTTATATGAATGATACTCTTCAGACACCTAAAGATCTGAGGTCACCAAGCGGGACTTGGTCAATTGTTTGGAAAGAAACAATACCTGTATCAACAAAAGGGAAATGAGGCAGAAAAAACAAGAATTTTCCTCAAGACTGAAGTGTCATGACAAATATCTTGGGAGACAGACAAAGCTGGAATCGAGACCTGCATTTGTTGGACCATAAGTAAATTACATAATCTCTAAAAACTTCCACTATTTTGCACCACATTTTGGTGCAAAATATC
Source organism: Enhydra lutris kenyoni (assembly GCF_002288905.1). Lineage (NCBI taxonomy): Eukaryota > Metazoa > Chordata > Mammalia > Carnivora > Mustelidae > Enhydra > Enhydra lutris. Next base: position 23,242,319 of record NW_019154091.1, read on the forward strand.
ACCAAAATGAAAAGTGTTATGACAATGCAATGTGATAATTCATATAAAGTGCCTCATAATTTTCTTGATGTATTTCTCCGAAACTATTAATATTGTGAATATTTATACTGTAGAACTGAAGCTCCTTACAGCTGGCAGTGCTGACACTGACCCCGCCCCCCCAACAACCACCCTGCTTTGTGCTTTCCTAACAGATCTTCAATTTTGTGTACATCAAATACAATATCCATATGGCTGAGGGAACTGGTCTTCATGCCTCAACACTAGCAGTGGGTCTGACCTTTACAGAAGCAATTTCCATCAAGAAGAATAAATAAAGAAGAATAAAGCTGGCCACTGTTACTAACCTTTCATTGGGGGTTGGTTGGAGGCTTCTGGGACTCATCTTCCTCATTCATTAGAAAGAGGTATGGGAGGCTTCTCTTTTTATACCTCTGTTGTGAGCATAAAAGCATACAACCGTGTTTGCTACTGGCAGTCATCCCACTACCATGAAGGATCATTCAGGAAACCAGCACAGGATAAAGCCAGGGTCAAAGCCTATAGGTGGAAAACACATTGTCCTTGATGACATCACTATGTCATCACATCAGAAAGCTTTCCCTACTAATAGTCTTTTGATGATGTGAGTCAGTACATTTCTTTATTGTTTAAACTACTTTGATTTTGATTTCCTATTTATTGCAACTAGAAGAATTCTAACTTATATACTCTGTGGAGAATGGAGAATCTCATTTTAAACAAATATAAAAAATGAATTCAGTCATCATCTCAAACATTTTGACCTTTTAATTCCATCTCCAATTTGAATCCAGAGTAAGGGAAGGATATCCTCTTGCACTAAGAATCCTATAGTGCAAGATATCCTATAGTTAGAAGGGAATCTGAAGGAAGGGACAAGTCAATTACATGCCACTTCGTGAACAGGTATCTCTAACAATTTCTCTGCATCCTATAACCATTTACTATTCATTCAGATCTCTTAAAGTCATTTGCTTGAGCCATCCTAATATAGGAGGCATACAACTTTCTTAAAATGTGATCCCTGCACCATTATCCTTTTTCCACAAAACAAGCAAATGAATGGCCTTTCATTGCTCTTCCAATAAAACTTTATCTTTCCCATAGCTTTGATTATTATTTATGCTGATCATCTTCAAATGTTATCTCTAGCCTACATTTTTTTTTTAAGTCCCAAAGCTATACATTTACCTGCCTCCTGGAAATTTTACTTGCAATTTGGCAACTTAAATCTAGTGTCCGAAAGTGGATATTATTTTTTTCTCCAAAACGTAATCTCTTTTGCTATCCCCTTCTTAGTGAATACAATTATTCACCCAGTTTTACAAGTTATTCTGTATTCTTTCCAGAATCTTCCTTGTCACCAAACTCCGGTGATGACCAAGTACTGTCGATTATATCAGTTTATCATCTTTCTGGGCTATTGCCTTTCCTGCCTTTCCACTGCTTCTACTTAAGTCAGGCTTTCATCATTTTTTTTGGTTTATCTATCAAAATATGCATCTAATTTGTCAGATTGGCTCTAGTCTCTTTTCTCTTGTCATCCAGTGTCACCAAAGCAAACTCTTCATTCATCAAACCAATTCTCATACCATATTCTGTATCTCATCACCTGTTTAAAGTGTCTAAACAAAACGGATTTTTATTGTTGTTGTTGTTTTGGTTTTTTTTTTTTTTTTCAGTGTTATAAAACAGGTTTTTAAAGTGATCTATGCCTGGCTAGCTTTACAAGCTCAACTTTTGCAGGTTTCACTATCCACCTTTCATACCTGTCTTCTTACATCACAACTCTCTCAGCTCAAGATCCTGGTGTGCCCCCAAAACCATTGTCTACCTATCCCAACTATATCATTAGATCTTATTCATCTTGAATATGTATCATCTAGTTGACTGATGGCACAGAAGAGGTGGTCTATACTTGTTCATTAAGTTAATAATGAGTGGGCAACTTCCAAAATTATTAGTAACGATAGCAAATTCATAGTTAATCTACTCTAAATGAGGAAAATTTAATTTGTGTTTCATACATTGATGAAACAAATTGAAAACTAACCCAAAACTTCTGTCTCTAAAGGCACTCTGATAGGGAATTTGTTTTTCCTGAACACCAAAATTGAGACTACAACTCGGATATCTGATGATGTTTTACGTACAATGAAGCTTAAGAAACCAAAAGTATTAGTTGTGGATACCTAGACTACTGAGTAAGTAATTTATTGTTTGTTACCAGATCACTTCTTTTGCATCCTGTAGGGAATTTTTTAAAAAGATTTTATTTATTTATTTGAGAGACAGAAAGAGTGAGTGGGGGGAGGGGTAGAGGGAGATGGCAAGAATCTCAACAGACTCTGCCCTGTGCCCAGAGCCCAAAGCAGGGTTCGATCTCATGACTCTGGTATCATGACCTGAACTGAAACCAAGTCAGATGCTTAACCGACTAAACCACCCAGATGCCCCTTCTGTAAGTGATTTTAAAAACTCCTTTTAAACTATGGATTTTAAAACTAGTTAAATGTATGAATATAAATGAGACCTGATTTTTTACAGGATGCACTTATGAGAGCTTATGGAATGTAAATGATAAAGATCTGTCAAAGTAGGCAACTAGGTTATTTTCTTAAAACATCTATGGAATTCCCCTTTTAAAATAATTTTCACTGATGCAGTTCAAACCCCCAAAAGAACCAACACTCTTACTCTAGAAATACATTCTTTTTGATCAGTACAATTTTCTTTGCATTCACTAAACAGACCTAACTTACATGAATCTACTCTGTGTCTCACTAGGAATAAAATAGTGATCAAATGAGACAGAAACCCATGCCTTCAAGGTGTTTATCTTTTAATGTTGCTCAGTATCTACCTCATCTCTTCTGCTCCCTGAGTGCCTAGACAACACTCACACATATATGCACACACACATATGCATGTGTATATGCATACTGGATAGAATGTAAAGAGAACTCTGGATCATACGGATATTGATAACTTTAAGTAAAGAAAATCAATGAATTGTATTGATTAATATAAGTTTATGTTTTTCTTCTTATTAATCCAGTCATGAAATCTGCTTTACTGCTGTTATCCAACTTCAACAATGGGTTCGTTATATGTAATAGTACTCCCTGTGACTAAGAGAGAATAGTAAGAGGATAGTCATTTTTTTTTAGCAGTTGATGTAATCATACATATAAAATACATTTAAAATATAACAGGTTAATACTTTTTAACTCTTTTATTTATATTATAAATTCAAATATTTCATTATTCTAGCATAAGAAATTACTTGCAGCTCTGGTGACCCTGTGGTGGGTGATGTTATGTGGATAATACTATCAAAGTATTTCCTGACACACATAATAATGAAAAAGTGTGCAAAACACTTGACTGTCCCGCGGTAGTTGTTAATTGTCTTTGTATTACGGTAGTTGGTCCTTTAACAGAAGCTGATTGAGTTAATAACTGAATGTTTGGAATACTGATTCGCAGCTGGCTTTTTCTATGTGTTTGAATTTACCATGGTAACCATGAATTGGTTTTCTTACTGTGCTGTGTATTGCTTTAAATTAAACTGATGGGATTAATAAATGAATAGCAATTATAAAAGCTGTACAGCCAATGTTTCATTATCTTGGTTATTTTCTATTAAGCTCACATACAGACCCTCTAACTTCCCATCTGCCTATCACTGCCTATTATAGCTTATGCATGTTAAACATCAAATGCCTTAATCTATGTACTAATATGGACATCATTTTTACATTTTCATTACTTTTAATTCTAAAGAGTATTTGAGAAGACATAATGTTGAAACTACTACCTGTGTATATTTAAATAAGGATATTGAGAATTTGAGTAGTTCACTATAGTTTCACCATAATTTTTATTATTTTATCTTTTCTTTGAAGGCATAACACATTTATTTTGAAATATCACATTAATTCATTTATTTGTGATCTTTTGTGAAATAGTGGAATTACTCCTGTTTCATAGTCTAGCAAGTAGAGAATTAACTCTTTTATATTATTTGTCCGAGCCTGTCAGTAAATAGAAAGAACAAAGTGAAAATTTTCTATTTCATTTACTTCCAGTTTACCTTTAGAAAATATTTTTTTCTGTCAGGCACTACGAGAATTATTTCCTTGGATCAAAATTTTTATTGTTTTTGTTTCCTCTTCTAAAACTTTTAAAAACTTTCCATTACCTATATGATCCCTCCCAGTCTTTGGCCTGGAGTTCAATACCCTACATAAACTGACAAGTTTTCTGACCTTTTTTTTTTTTTTTTTTTTAAGTAAACCTAATGTAAGTTCTACTTACAGCAAAAATATAAGAAGATGTATATTCTAAAAAATAACTCTTTTATCAATATGAAGGATAAATTGGGGCTTAAACTTGAGGCAAGCAGACTGGCTGGGTTCTATTATTAGTTCATATGGGTTTCCAAAATAGAGAAAGCAAACCCCTATGGGACATGCTTCTTATAATGGTCTTTAACCATAGGGCATTTTTACATAGTGATAATTAAGAGGTATCAAATATCATATAGCTAATGAATTTAAGGGAGACATGATCTTATGATCACTTCATAGCTAGATCTTTTCTGATCCATGTCAAAAGGCCTTCTTCATACACACAAGTCATCTGGCAAATGTCCATTAACGATCACAGGAACAGGCAAAAACACTTATGCACCTTACTACTAAACCAAGAAAAAAGAGTTCATTTAGAATCTCACTAATCTTTAGTATATACTATAATTAAACTGTATTAGAATTATGTTTCTGTGGGGCACCTGAGCGACTCAGTTGGTTAGGCATCTGCCTTCAGCTCAGGTCATGATTCCAGGTCCTGGGATTGAGTCCCAAGTTGCTCCCTGCTCTGTGGGGAATCTGCTTCTCCTTCTGTCCCTCCTCCCACTTGTTCTCTCAATCTCTCTCTCTCAAATAAATAAAATGTTTTTAAAAATTTACATTTCTGTGTATATATGGGGGAAGGGGAGATTTTGTTTTGTTGTGCGTGTGTGTGTGTGTGTTTTCCTGTTATTCCAGGTGCAAAATTTCAGGGTAATTAAAGAATTCTACTTATGAAATCATGATGAAAACTTTATAAATAAGTCAATCCATTTAAATTTATCTCAACAGGTGAGTATCGAGGACCCACTGCACTCAATGCATAAAGAATGATTGATGGAACTGTTTTGACTTGAGAAAGAAGACATCAAGTTGAGTGGGGGGGTGGAGGTGTTATAAGAGTTTATGTAGTTTTTGAAAGAAGTATTTGTTCTTTTTTGTACTAGGTCATAAATGCAGAGCAATGAATGAAAGTTGTCCAAAGGCAACTGTCAGCTTAATATTAGAAAGAACTTAACAATTTAGAACTATCAAAAAATGAAATTGGGTGGGACGCCTGGGTGGCTCAATTGGTTAAGCATCTTCCTTCGGCTCAGGTCATGATCTCAGTGTCCTGGGATCAAGCCCACATTGGGCTCCCTGCTCAGCAGGGAATCTGCTTCTCCATCTTCCTCTGCCCCCATCCCTCCCCCAACAAGCCCATGTTCCTGCTCACTCTCTCTCAAATAAGCAAAATCTTAAAAAATAGTAAATTAAAAATAAAAATGAAGGGGTGCCTAGGTGTCTCAGATGTTAAGCCTCTGCCTTCAGCTCAGGTCATGATTCCAGGGTCCTGGGATCGAGCCCCACATTGGGGCTCCCTGCTCAGTGGGAAGCCTGCTTCTCCCTCTCCCACTTCCCCCTGCTTTTGTTCTCTCTTTCATCATCTCTCTCTCTCTGTCAAATAAATAAATACAATCTTTAAAAAAATAAATAAAAATGAAATGGGTAAGTGTGCCAAATCTCTGTTTAACTAGAGAAGAAATGGTCTCTTTTTTGAGCTACTATAATATGGATTCATGTATTGAGTTGAAGGTTGATTTAAATTATTTCTAGGCATGGTAACATGTACAGAACAAAAAACTGGGGGCTTGCATATCTGGCGCTGGCATGACCTTTACTAGATGATTGAATTAGGCTAGGTAATTCAACTTTGAATTTCAAATTCCTTCATCTCTCTTTTAGACATTACTTCCTTAACAATAAATTAATGATATTATATTCATACCTGAGCAGAAATAAAGGAAAATAATTCAATTGTCTTGAAAAAAATATGTAAGAAAAAGGGGACCAATTTGGATGTGTCTTCCTGATGAATTTTCAGTAGAATATTTGTAATTATAACTGTACCTTTTACAACTAGATATATGAGCATTCTGTATATGTGACAAGCACTGGTATTATTACAAAATTATTTTAAGCAATTCATAATTAGGTAACCTAAATATATTCACTTTGTACATTCCAATTTTGAAATTCCAGAAGAGTTTCTATTTTGATAAGATAAGAGTAGTTTATTTGACTTTTACGCATGTATCCATGTAAATCCTAATTGGATTTATGCCTCAGGGTTCTCATCAAAGATCAATTAAAAGCATTAACCATCTGATCTAAGGTGTCATCTGAGGAACATGAAATTAGCCTTTTCTCAGATCCTTCATTTAGTATTTTTTAGATTATCTCTATGAATTTATTGAGTCAAAATTTGTGTGTTATCTCTCCAAACAACTCAAACCACTTCAATAAAGCAATTTTATATTAAAATTATAATTGTTATTTATAACAGCCATCATGCTTTCTGTTCCCTTGTTCCGTGGAGACGAGATCTTTTAAGAATATCAGTGATTCCTCTAATCCCAGGCCATTCTCTAGGACTTGAGGGGGTTCATTCCAGAAATAAACAGTATTTGTTACAGTTCATTTCCCTGTTGCTTCTTTAGGGAAATGAATATAACACTTCAATGCCAGAAAAGAAAAAGCTGTGTGTGTGTGGTTGAGGGGGGTGGGGCTGGTAGTGGAGAAAAACAGCTACATTTTCAAATGTCAGTAAGCCCATATGGCATCTGACCTAGGAACAAATTGTCAGCTAGAATAACTCTCTGCCCCAGTCCATCAGTGAGACCTGACCTCCTGCTGCTCTTGCTGATGTGTAATAAAAAATGCTTTTGTGCTCTCTGAGTGGAATATTTTTCATTGAAAATATAGTGAATTTCACTCAACCTTAATCACCTAGAGCTATCAAGTGGATACTTTTAGAGTTTGATTGAGGGGAACTGATAATTCCCAGATAAGAGTGATATTTGAGGCAATTATTTGTTAACTACTTTTACCATTCTCTATCACAATACATAATCTTTGATATATCGAAAACATATTTCCTATGTTTGATCACCAAGACTTACAGCTCTGTATTATTAATCAATAGATAATATTACTACTTCATGTTTGTGTATTATTTATCCATGTGACTTTATATACATTATCCCAATTTATGCCCATTGCAATTTTTTTTAGTTATATAACGGGACCTCAGAAACCTAGTTTTTGAGGTCAAGGAACTGAGCCACACAGTTATAAAGTCACATAATACAAGGCAAGCAGTTACTGAATGGCCACACAAGGATGACAACAACAATGTTGAAAGCGACCTATATAAATTGTTTACTTACCATATGTGAAGCACTGGCTGAATATCCTCATTTTTGGTTTTTATCAAGATGTGGCAATGAAGTGTTGGACCACATACTGCAATTATCAATGGTACTAGGATCAGCTGTTTTTGAATTTGGGTAAATCTTCTAACTAGTTTCATGCCAGAGTTTCTCTATGTGCAATGCCCACCTAGGAAGTAGGGAGGAAAGAAAAAGTAAGTTGAAAAATGGTGAATGATTTTCTGGATAGCAAATAATAAAACATTTTATAAATATTCTTTTTTTTTTTTTTTGTCCTGTAGAAGAAGGACCATAAAACCAAGACTTTTATAAAAGTAATGCCCTTTATTTCTCTACCTTTAGAGTTAGTACAGCTTGTACTATTGGATGTTCAGTATAGCACAAGAGGTGCTGGAAAGAATGGATCCCAGTTGTCTCCCCAGCTTCCATTGCCTCCTTCTTTTGCCAAGAGTACCCTGTTAACTTCTAGGGATCCCCTTCCTCTTTTGCTGTTGTGCCCCAAATTTTATTGGCACTGACACAAGAATTGGAGCATATTTGACCCAATTTAGACTGCTGAGAATTATGAAGACAGATGAGGGTTTCTGAGACAGTTTTTCTTTTTTCTGGTTGTGTGATGTGCTGCTCTTGCAAGAGCAACAGCCTGGGTGGAACCACACCCTCCCTTTGGACTTTTTATTATGCAGATAATTTTAGCCTTTGTTGTTTTTTTTTTTTTTAAGCCAATTGGCTTGGTTTTGTTCCTTGGTTGCAGATAATAGCAAACGAAATGTTATAGTGGAGAATCCAATTTGAAGAGTGTTAGCAGATTACTCTGGCAGAAGTAACCTGTATTAGCTTTGATCTTAATTTACCTCTCTAATGTAATATGATGTGAGAATTATATCTGTACTACATCATAAATGTTTAATTTGTCTCTTCCATGCTGTAAATTCCAAGAAGTTAAAGAACACCTCCACTTGGTTTACTGCCAATGACCCAATATGGTACAGAGTAGGTGTTTACTGAATCTTCATAAAAAGCGGGGGGAAAAAAAGAGAAAAGGAAAATAGGTTCACTATTGTTCCTAATTCAGAGACAAAGAATAGGTACAGGAGACTAGGGTAGTATGAATGCTTTAAAAATAGAATAAAAATTGTACAATGGCTCAAAGAATACACATCATGATTTTCTTAAATGTTACCATAGAATACATTCTCTTTGAATAAAAACAAAATGTTCATAGGATTTTGAAACAAAATAAAAGTCACTTTAAAAAATTCTAGTCAGTCTGGATGCTTTAAATATATACAAGTTTACCCTTTTAGTTTTTCCAATGTGTAATATAGTACAAATAAATTACAAGTGTTGCATTCAACATTACAGTTTGTATCGAGTTTAGGATGACCTTATTAACAGCTACTTCAGATTTCAAAACTACCAGAGCAAGCAGGACTATATTTTTAAAATTCAGTTTTGATGCTTCAAAGTACTCTGTTTTAGTTTACCTTCCATCTCCCACAACAAAAGGACACTTCTCTGCTAGTGATGCTTGAAATGATATTCATCTAAATAACGTAAGACAAATATTGTTTTAACTTGATCTACAACAACTCCCTACAAAGAAAAATTGAGTTTTTCAAACACCTAATGGTCTGAATATAAACCATTTATTAACATATACTCAAATTTCCTTATTCAGTAAAAGAACCCCTTGGGAATATTCAGATATTTCCTATGATCCAAGATGTGAACCATTCTCATCCAAATTTACCTCTCTTAACTGTTTTGTGAGCATGCCCACAGTTAGACATGGTATTAGTTTTGAGTACATCATGAAATAAAAATATTGGTTTAGTTAATACCTATCTAAATGTATAAAAATGTTTTTTTGACAGTCACTTAAGGCTTAGTAGTTTATCTCTTCTCTACTTGCAATCCCCATTATCTTGGTATCTTAAGTGGACTTTCAACATTTTATCATTCATTTGTTTACAGATTGTTCTGATGAGTTAAATATTTATCTTAATCCATTTAGCAGAATGAATATGAAACTAGGTATGTATGTCAGAAACTTGTTACCTAACATTAAGTTTATGTTTAAAACATGTTAAATTTCATACAGCCAAGTATCTCTAAAGCAATAAATGGTTATAAATGATTAATAGTGACTAACAATCCTCCCTTAGCCATCAGGTCTTCTTTTGCCACTCAAAGCAGGTATGCGTGTGAAGAGGTATATATAGGACTAGATAGTAGGCCTGTGTTATTAAAATACAGCTCTCTGTAATGAAAAGAGAGGTTAACCAAAAATATATGGTTAATTCAACACATACTGAACTTCTTTCCACATGAGTTTCCTTTAGAACAATACTTGGAACTCTTAACATTATGTATTTTTAAAATATCTGAAGGTTTCTAGAAGTTTGGGGATGTATCAACACTGAAGGCCAGCACTGAGCATATGCTATCAGTGCTGTCCAACAGAAATTTCTCCAATAACAGAAATGTCTTGCATTTCCTAGTACAGTAGCCATTCGTCACAGATAGATAGCAAGGACAGAGAATATAGCTAGTAAGCTGAGGAACTGAATTCATTTAATTTTTATATTAAATTTATATTTAAATAGCTACATGCGACTGGTGGCAACTGCAGTAGACAGTGCATACAGTCAGCAATTACAGAAAGTCCCAGTCTTTGGAGCCAAACCCCATTCTCATTCTCCTTCTCACCTTTGTTTTCTACTAACTTTTCCTTTCTCTCTTTCTTGCTTTAGTGTTCTTCATTCTAAACATTGTATAGCACAATTTCATATGTGTTTAAAACTGTTATCCACTGGGTCAAGGCAAAGAATAAATTTAAGTCATAAATTTTACTTTTCTGAGCACTTAAAATCTAGTTAAGGAGTCAAATATCATATACATACAATAGCATATATACATATATCCATATCAAATTATTTTGTACATAATTAAAGTTGGAGGAAGAGAAGATTATTGCAAGTATAGTATCTCAGTATGGCTGAAGAATGGAGTATTAAAATGTTTCTTTAAAAACAAATTTGGGAGGGGGCAGATGGCAACAGAATAGGAGGACCCTAGGCTTGCCTCATTCTATGAATACAATCAGATAACTATCAAATCATCCCAAATATCCCAGAAATTAACCTAAAGGCTGGCCAAAAAAGACAAAACAAAACAAAAAACAAACAAAAAACCTCCACAATTAAAGGTAGAGAAGGGGCCACAGTAAAGAAGGTACAAAGTGCAGAGAAATGGTTTAAGGGAGAAACAAATCCTGGCTGCTGTGGAGGGAGGGAGCTATGGTCATAGAGAAGGGTGGGGGGTGCACACAAGGAATACACAAGAATATTTTCCCATAGTTGTTGGCTTAGAAAGTGAAAGGGGCTGACTTTTTAAGTTCTTGCAACCATCAGGACTTAAAGCCTGATTTAAGTGTCAATGGGCTGGACTCCAGGAGAGGCTAGAGGCACCAGACTACTCTTGGAGAAAAGGCAACCATCAGGGCTTAAAGCCTAATTTAAGTGTGTGTTGGACTCCAGGGGAGGCTAGAGGCACCAGGCCACTCTTGGAGAAAAGGCAGGCAAACAACCCAGGGACATACAGTGTGGAAACAGTGATCAGGAGAGCACCTTGGGCACATACTGGGGACATTATTTACTCTTCTTGGAACATGTCCCTAACAGGCAGCATTCATAGAGATACCTTTCTGAGAACAAAGGAGATGGTTAATGCCATTTCTCTCTCCAGCCCCTCAGCATAAACAGAGTCACCTTTAGGAAGCAGTGCAGTGCTGACACAGACTACCTAACTTGCTCACACTAAGCCCCATCCCTTCTGCATTCCTGTGGAACTGCCTTTTTTCAGTCACACTTACTTCAGTCCCAGTGTGATGGGCCCCTTCACCCAGAAGACCTGCCCAAACCTTCCCCGAGAAGACCTGCCCAAACCTTTGCTCACACTGTTTTCTGACTCGGGAGTTTTGTGGAGCCTCAGTTCTGGTGGTGGTGGTAACAGGTCTCATTTCACAAGCAAACCAGAGCATATCTATTTAAAACTCACAACATCTAGACCAAGGAACAAGCACTGCCCACAGAAGTAAAGGAAAACCTCTGTAGATGATTGGCCTGCAGGTACAGCAGCCAGGACACAACAACAGAACACATGCGGCATGCATTCCCTGAAGTGCCAAGCCATGAGCCCTATACAATCTCTTCATCATTTACTTTTAGGAGCAGGAGACATAACTGGCTTTTCTAACAGACAGAAGAAGGCAGAGACTTAGTCAAAATGAGAAGACAGAGGAATTTATTCCAAATGAAAGAACAAGATAAGGCCATGTCCAAAGATCTAACTGAAACAGACATAAGGTGGAGAACTTAAAGCAATGATAATAAGGATGCTCACTGGACTGAGAAAAGAATGAAAGACATCAGTGAAACCCTTATGAAACAGACACAAGAGTTGAGAAAAGAATCAATCAGAGATGAAGAGTATAATAAACAAGATTAGAAATACCTTGATGGAATGAACAGCAGGCTGGAAGAAGCAGAGGAATGAACTGATGATCTAGAAGATAAAGTAATCGAGGGGCACCTGGGTGACTCAGTTGGTTAAGTGTCTGACTCTTGATTTTGGCACAGGCTGTGATCTTAGGGTTGTAAGATCAAGCCCTATGTCGGGCTCCACATTGAGTATGGAGACTGCTTAAGATTCTTTTACTCTCTCTCCCTTGGTCCCTCCCTCAGCTCAAGAAGAAGAAGAAGAAGAAGACGGCGATGACAAAGAAGAAGAAGAAGACGATGATGACAAAGAAGAAGAAGGAGAAGGAGAAGGAGAAGATGAAGACAACAATGATGAAAAAGTAACAGAAAGCAATGAAGTTGAACAAAGAGAGAAAGAAGAATTATGCAAAGTGAGAATAGACTTAGGGATTTCAGTGACTCCAACCATTGTAGTAACATTTATATAATAGGAGTCCCAGAATAAAAAGAGAGAAATAAAAGGGTACAGAAAATTTATTTTAAGAAGTAATAGCTGAAAAATTTCCTAATCTGGGGAAGGAAATATATATCCAGACCCAGGATGCACAGAGAACCCCCAACAAAATCAAGAAAGGTGGATCCATACCAACACAATTTACAATTAAACTAGGAGATCATTGTAATAAGGACATAATCTTTAAAGCAGCAAGACAAAAGAAGACAGTTACTGGTGTGCCTGGGTGGCTCAGTCAGTTAAGCATCTGCCTTTGGCTCAGGTCATAATCTCAGGTCCTGGGATTGAGCCCCATGTTGGGGTTCTTGCTCAGTGGGGACTCTGATTCTCCCTCTCCCTCCTCCACCCTGCTCATGTTCTGTCTTTATCTATCTCGATCTCTCTCAAATAAACTTAAAAAAATCTGAAAAAGAAGAAGAAGAAAGGAAAAGAAGAAGAAGAAGAAGTAGTAGTAGAAGAAGAAGAAGAAGAGGAGGAGGAGGAGAAAGAAGAAGAAGAAGAAGGCGGCAGTTACTTATAAGGGAAAGCCCATAAGGCTAACAGCAAATTTTTCAACAGAAAGTCTCCAACCCAGAAGGACTGGTATGATATATTCAAAGGCCTGAGTGGGGAAAATCTGTAGCCAAGAATATTCTACCCAGCAAGACTAACAATCAAAATAGGAGAAATAAGGAGTTTCACAGACAAACAAAAATTAAAGGAGATTATGACCACTAAGCCAACACTGCAAGAAAAACTAAAAGGGATTCTGTGAGTGGAAAAGACCAAAAGTGACAGTATGAAGGTAGGAAACACAAAAGCAGTAAAAATGAATATTTCTATAAAAAATAAGTAAAAGAAATCACAAAATAAAAAGATGTAATATATGACAACATATACCTAAAATGTGGGAAGGACAGGAGTAAAGAATGGATTTAAACATAAATGACCATCAACTTAATATAGACTGCTATATGCATAAGATATTATATATAAATCTAATGTAACAACATCAAAACTTACTGATAAATGTGAAAAAAAAGAAAGATATCCAAATATATTAGTAAAGAAAACAAACTGTGAAAGAGAGAACAATAAGAAAAGATCAGAGAAAGTCTCCAAAAACAACCATAAAACAAGTAATAAAATGGCAATAAATACATATCTATCAATAATTACTTTGAATGTAAATGGAGTAAATGCTCCAATCAAAAGACAGGGTATCTGTATGGATTAAAAAAAAAAACAACAAAAACAAACAAACAAACAAAAACCAAAAAAAACCAAGATTCATCTATATGATGCCTATAAGAGGCTCATTTTAGACCTCAAGATTCCTGTAGACTGAATGTGAGGGAATGCAGAAACATTTATCATGCCAATGGTTGTCAAAAGAAAATCAGAATAGCGATACTTACATTGGACAAACTATGCTTTAAAACAAAGACTACAACAGGAGACAAGGAAGATCACTATATAATCATAAGGGAGACAATCTAACAAGAAGATGTAACAATTATAAATTGTATAAAATTGTATAAATTGTATAAAAAGTATTTATAAATTATAAATACTTATATGCCCTACATGGGAGCACCCAAATACATAAAATAATAACAAACATAAAGGAATTAATTGATCATAATACCATAATAGTAGGGAACTTTAACACCCCAGTTACAGGAATTGACAGGTCATCTAAACAGAAAATCAACAAGGAAATGATGGCTTTGAATGACACACTGAACCAGATAGATTTAACAGATATATTAAGATTTAATATATATATTCTGTTAAAACAGCAGAAAACACATTCTTTTCAAGTGCACATGGAACTTTCTCCCAAATAGATCACATACTAGGCCACAGAATAGTCCTCAACAAATTCAAGAAGATGGAAATCATACCGTGCCCTTCTCTGACCAAAATACTGTATGAAACCAGAAGTTGACCACAAGAAAAAAACTAGAAAGACCACCAATACATGAGTATTAAATAACATGCTACTAAACAATGAATGGGTCAAGCAGGAATTTTTTTAAAAAATGCATGGAAACAAATGAAAAAGAAAACACGGTGGACCAAAACTTTTGGGATGCAGCAAAAGTGGTTCTAAGAGCGAAATATATAGAAATACAGACCTAACTCAAGAAGAAAGAAAATCTCAAATAAAAACTTAACTTTACACCTAAAGGAGCTAGAAATAGAACAACAAATAAAACCTAAAGCCAGCAGAAGGAAGGAAATAATAAAGATTAGAGCAGAAATAAATGATACAGAAACTAAAACCACAACCAAACAAAAACATAGAATAGATCAATGAACCAGGAGCTGGTTCTTTGAAAAAATTAATAAAATTGGTAAACCATTAGCCAGACTTATCAAAAATAAAAGAGAAAGGACCCAAATAAATAAAATCACAAATGAGAGTGGAAAAATAACAACGCCACAGAAATATAAAACATTATAAAAGAATACTATGAAAAACTCTACACCAACAAATTGGACAACCTACAAGAAATGGATGAATTCCTAGAAACATTTAAATTACCAAAACTGAAACAAGAATAGGGAATTTGAATAGATCAATAAAGCAGCAAAGTAATGGAATCAGTAATCAAAAAACTCCCAAAAAACAAAAGTCCAAAACCTGATGACTTCATAGGCAAATACCATGACGCACTTAAAGAAGAGTTGATACATATTTTCTCAAACTGTTCCAGAAATAGAAGGAAAACTTGCATTCATTCTATGGGGCCAGCATTACTCTGATACCAAAACCAGATAAAGCCTCCACAAAAATAAGAATTATAGGCTAGTATCTTTGATGAAGATAGATGCAAAAATCCTCAACAAAATACTAGCAAATTGAGTCCAACAACACATTTAAAAAATCATTCACTGGGACACCTGGGTGGCTCAGTCAGTTAAGCAGCTGCCTTTGGCTCAGGTCATGATCCCAGGGTTCAAGGATCGAGTCCTTCTCCAGGCTCCCTGCTCAGCAGGGAGCCTGCTTCTCCCTCTCCTTCTGCCTGCCACTCCCCCTGCTTGTGCTCTCTCTCTCCTCTCTCTCTCTGTGTCTAATAAATACATACATAAATATATAAATAAATAAACAAACAAATAAATAAATCTTAAAAAAAAACTCATCACAATCAACTGGGATTTATTCCTGGGCTGCAAGGGTGGATCAGTATTCACAAATCAATCAATGTAATACAGCACATTAATAAGACAAAGGTTAAGAACCATATAATCATTTCAATAGTTGCAGAAAATGCATTTGACAAAGGACAACATCCATTTACAATAAAAAGCTTCAATAAAGTAGGTTTAGCGGGGATATGCATCAACTTAATAAAAGCCATACATGAAAAAACTCAGAGCTAACATCATCTTAAATGGGCTAAAGAGGGTACAAAAGTAAAATAAAATAATAATAATAATAAATAAAAACTGAGAGCTTTTCCCCTAAGGTCAGGAACAAGACATGGCACTCTCACCACTTTTATTCAACATAGCACTGGAAGGCCAAGTCTCAGCAATCAGGCAACAAAAAGAAATAAGAGACATCCAAATAAGCAAGGAAAAAGTAAAACTTTCACTGTTCACAGATGGCATGATACTGGATATAGAAAACCTGAAATACTCCACCAAAAAACTGCTAAAACTGATAAACGAATTCAGTAATGTTGCAGGATACAAAATCAATGTACAGAAATATGTTACATTTCTATGCACCAGTAATGAAACAGCAGAAAGAAAAATTAAGGAATCAATTGCATTTACAATTGTACCCCCAAAAATAAAATGCATGGGAATAAACTTAACCAAGGAGGTGAAAGATCCGTACTCTAAAAACTATAAAACACTGATGAAAGAAACTGAAGATGACATAAAGTAATGGAAAGGCATTCCATGCTCATGGATTGGAAGACCAAATACTGTTAAAATGTCAATACTACCCAAAGCAGTCTACACATTTAATGCAATCCCTACCAAAATACCAATAGCATTTTTTTTGCAGAGCTAGAACAAACAATCCTAAAATTTTTATGGAACCACAAAAGACCTTGAATAGCCAAAGCAATCATGAAAAAGAAAAGCAAATCTGGAAGCATCAAACTTCCAGACTTCAAGTTGTATTACAATGCTGTAGTAATCAAAACAGTATGGTACAGGCACAAAAATAGACACATAAATCAATAGAACAGAATAGAAAACCCAGAATAAATCCACAAGTATATGGCCATTTAATCTTTGACAAATCAGGAAAGAATATCCAGTGGGGGAAAGGACAGTCTCTTCAAGAAATGGTGTTTGGAAACTGGACAGCAACATGCAAAAGAACGAAATCAGATCATTGTTTTCCCTTTACACAATAAACTCAAAATGGATTAAAGACCTAAATATGAGGCCTGAAATTGCAGTAATCTCTCTCACATTGACCATAACTTTTTTCTAGATAGGTGTCCTAAAGCAAGAGAACCAAAAGAAAAAATAAACCTTTAGGACTACATTAAAATAAAAAGCTTCTGGGGTGCCTGGGTGGCTCAGTCATTAAGTGTCTGCCTTTGGCTCAGGTCATGATCCCAGAATTCTGGGATCGAGCCCCACATCAGGCTCCCTGCTCAGGGAGCCAGCTCAGCCAGAAGCCTGCTTCTCCTTCTCCCACTCCCCTTGCTTGTGTTCCCTCTCTCGCTATGTCTTTCTCTATCAAATAAATAAATAAAATACTTTTTAAAATTAAATAAATAAAATAAATAAAAAGCTTCTGCACAGCAAAGGAAACAATTGACAAAACTAAAAGAGAACCTATAGAATGGGGAAGATATTTGTAAATGACATATCTGATAAAGGGCTAGTATCCAAAATATATAAAGAACGTATACAAGTTAACACCCAAAACCCAAATATTCCAATTAAAAGATAGGCAAAAGACACAGACATTTTTCCAAAGAAGACATACAGATGGCCAACAGACATATGAAAAATGCTCAAAATCACTGATTATCACTGATTTTGAAATGCAAATCAAAACTACAATGAGATATCACTTCACACCTGTCACAATGATTAAAATCAACAACACAAGAAAAAATAGATGTTGGTAAGGACGTGGGAGATAGGGGAACCATCTTGTATTATTGCTAAAATGCAAACTGGCACAGCCACTGTGGAAAATGGTATGGAGTTTCCTCCAAAAGTTAAAAATAGAACTACCCTACTATCTAGCAATGGCACCAGTAGGTATTTACACATAGAATACAAAAATACCAATTCAAAGTGATATATGTCCCCCTGTTTTTATTGCAGCATTACTTACAATGGCCAAGATATGGAAGCAGCCCAAGTGTCCATAAACTGATGAATGGATAAGGGAGACATGGTATATTTATGCAGTGGAATATTATTTAGCCATAAAAAAGAGTGAGATCTTGCCCTTTGCATCAACATGGATGGAACTAGAGAGTATAATGCTAAGTGACATAAGTCAGTCAGAGAAAGCAAATACCCTATCATGTCACTCACATGTGGAATTTAAGAAACAAAGCAAATGAGCATAGGGGAAAAAGAGACAGAAAGAGGCAAGCCAAGAAACAGACTCTTAACTATAGAGAACAAACTGATGGTTACCAGAAGGGAAGGGGGTGGGAGGATGGGTAAAATAGATGTCAGGGATTCAGGAGTGCACTTGTTGTGATGAACATTGGGTATTGTGTGGAAGTGTTGATCAAATCACTATATTGTACATCTAAAACTAAAATTATGCTCCATGTTAACTAACTGGGTTTAAACAAAACCTTAAAAAAAAAAAAAAGAATATGTTTAGAAAAGTATTCAGGGAATATATCACAGAAGACCTCATAATGATGACTTCTTCCCATTAGACACAAGAAAAATATTCAAAGATTTCAAGCTGCATTATAATAGAGTTAGTTGTTTCTTCTTTTTTAAATTATTCTGGGAGTATGGATCTGCATTATAATAAGATAGTGTACTTCCACTCTCTCTCCACTGTGTTATAATTATCTATGTATATGTCTATCTCATCAGCTACAATCCAGATTATTGAGGGAAAAAATTAACATATTCATTTTAGTAATTAAAAAACCTGCCATGAT
Source organism: Enhydra lutris kenyoni (assembly GCF_002288905.1). Classification (NCBI taxonomy): domain Eukaryota; kingdom Metazoa; phylum Chordata; class Mammalia; order Carnivora; family Mustelidae; genus Enhydra; species Enhydra lutris. Next base: position 23,261,006 of record NW_019154091.1, read on the forward strand.
GTCAGGCTTACAGCAAGTACTCATACACTATTAGAGATTATTTCTTGAATGTATGCATCATATTCAAAGCTACAAATAAGTCTATGTAATCCTCAAATACTTTTAAAAAGATGCTAAGATTAAAACTCTAGCTTTCTTTTTTCCTTTTATATAGTAGGAACTAGTATGCAAATTTCAATTTCTGCATTAAACACGTTATCCTTTTTTTAGCAGCTATAGAGTGAGTTTTTAAACTTGAGGTATGAAAAAAAATCACAATCTAAGTTTACTATCCATAGGGGGTGGTCTTCCTCCTAACAATATCCATTCTTCATGTTCCACATCACAGGGGAAGGAATGAATGTGTTCATTTCTTTTACCTAGGTAGTAGGTACTTAAAGATTCCTTTTGACAAAAAAAAAAAAAAAAAAAAAGACAATGGATATATACAATTTAAGGTAAGCTAGACCAAGAGAGGCCAAGGAGGTCAGAAGAAACAGAATTAGAATGTGCTGTCTAAAATAATTATCCTTTCAGCCAAACGGCAGACAACAGAATATAGCTAAGCAGAGATACTCAACATGTCTGGTTTGGCCATCTAAAAGATATCATTCACAAGAGCAACATGCTACCTCCAGTAATGGTTACTTATTCTCCCAGTTTTTAAGAAATTTCTGTGTTAACTGAAATGGCACCCCTCCTTTTTTCCTTTTTTTTACAAGTGAACCTTAGCACCGCATGAAGACAATAAATCTCAGCCCTTAATTAGTCATGTAAGCAAAAGGCAGCTATACAGAACAATGTAAGGAAAATGCCTGGTTAGCACAGAACAGCAGAAAAATGGAGCCTCTAAGAATTCAATTCAGAGATGCCAAGTGAGTTGATTTAAAAAAAAAGAAATAGGGGTTTCCATGGCTAAATAGAGATAAATATCTCTCAACAGCAGGTGGTGCAATGCACAAAACATACAAAATGTAATTGTTTCTAAAGTACGTTTCTTATCCTTTAATTATAATGTGTTAGAATTACTTAAAATCATGTTTATAAAATGTATAAAGAATAATTCATAATACTTGCCCCAAGTGAAATTTTAGCCCAAAAATCAGGTCAGATGTACAAACTTTAATCATTAATGTGATAATTTAAGATGTGGTAATAGAGTTATATCCAGGATTCACTGAAGGCTGTAGAGGGAGTTTATTATCTAAATGCCCCTAGGCAGGAAGAATAGTAGGGAGGGCATCAGAGAAGAAGGAGCGTGTTAGTCATTTGATGGATGAATAATGACTTTCAAGCGATCAAGGGGAGAGAGTATTTCAGAGCAAACTGCATTAAAGCATAAGGATATATAAACCTTGAGAAGCATCTGGGGACTCCAAGTAGATTCATCTGGCTAAGCTATAAGGTATGATCATAGAGAGAACAACATGAACTTTGAAGTCAAACAAGCTCAGAGCTCGGACCCACCACTGAGTAGCTGAGTGATTTTGAGCATACGAAATAACTTATCTGGGTCTCATTTGTTAGAAAGAGAGAATGATATTCACTTTACAGGGATTCTGTGAATAGAAAACAAAACAGGCATCTACAATATTTTCTTAGTATCTGGGTGATAAGATTCTCCTCGTCATCATCACCTTCAGATGGAGCAGTAAGGTTCCGGAAGGCTTATACTGACTATACATGTATCAACTGCACAGAAACACAATTATAAGAGAATATTATGAAAAACTATATGCCAACATATTGGACAATCTGGAAGAAATGGATACATTTCTAGAAACGTATAACTACCAAAACCAAAATAGGAAGAAAGACAAAACCTGAACAGACCAAAAACCAGCAAAGAAATTAAATCAGCAATCAAAAAACTCCCAAAAAACAAAAGTCTGAATCCAGATGGTTTAACAGATGAATTCTACCAAACATTTAAAGAAGAATTAATACCTATTCTTCTCAAACTTTTCCACAAAATAGAAATGGAAGGGAAACCTGCAAATTCATTCTAGGAGGCCAGCGTTCCTTGATACGAAAACCAGGCAAAGACTGCCGTAAAAAAAAAAAAAAAAAAAGAGAGAAGATCCCTGATGAACATGGATTCGAAACTTCTCAATAAAATACTAGCAAATCGAATCCAACACTACATTGAAAGAATCATTCACCATGATCAAGTGGGATTCATTCCTACCCTGTAAGTTGTGGTTCAATATTTGCAAATCAATTAACCTGATACACCAACACCTTAATAAAGGGAAGGATAAGAACCATAGGATCCTTTCAAGAGATGCAGACCATATTCATAGATACATTTTAAGATTTAAAGCAGAGAAAAATGAAGCCAGTTTCATGTTTTAGGAAAATCACTGTGATGCAATCAAGGAAGATGGGAAGTACGGCCCCTGAAAACAGGGAAAACAGCAAGCAGATGGTGGCACGAGCCCTGGAAATACAAATCCAGAACTGAGACACCGAATGTTGAGATGGAGAGAGAGGATGTTACCTTATTTATTTCTCCCCCTTTCTTTTCTTTCTTTCTTTCTTTTTTTTCTTTCCCATGCAAAACCTCAGCAGTTTGAAAGCCTTCAAATACAAAGTCAACATTACAGTTGCTGTGGTTACAATGGGAAAGAAAAACAAACAAAACACTGTACATCTTTTTTTTTTTTTAATTTTATTTTTTATAAACATATAATATATTTTTATCCCCAGGGGTACAGGTCTGTGAATCGCCAGGTTTACACACTTCACAGCACTCATCATAGCACATACCCTCCCCAATGTCCATAATCCCACCCCCCCAACCCCCTTCCCCCCATTAACCCTCAGTTTGTTTTGTGAGATTAAGAGTCACTTATGGTTTGTCTCCCTCCTGATCCCATCTTGTTTCATTTTTTTCCTTCTCTACCCCCCAAACCCCCACCTTGCCCCTCAAATTCTTCATATCAGGGAGATCGTATGATAATTGTTTTTCTCTGATTGACTTATTTCTTTCAGCATAATACCCTCAAGTTCCAGCCACATTGTTGCAAATGGCAAGATTTCATTTCTTTTGATGGCACGTAGTATTCCATTGTATATATTATTTTGGTTATTTTTAAAGTGATAGATGAATGGATTTCCAATTAATTGGATGTATCAGTGAGGACTTCAAGGTTTGGGGCCTGAATGGTTGGTTGGTTGTTGTAGGCATTAACTGGGATGAGGAATAGTCTAAATAAAGGAGTTATGAGAGGGCAGATTAGGAGGTTAATTTTAAGATAAAATTTAAATACTGAGCTAGAGATATCCAAAAGGCAGTAGAGTATATAGGAGTCTAGAGAGTTCAGGAGGGACTACAGACTAGAAAGAAAACACTTGGGAATCATCAGCATATAAACTATTTAAAACCTTGTCATTGGGTGTGGTCACCAAAAGCCTAGGTAGATGGAGAATAGGCCCAAAAGCTGAGCTTGGAGGCACAGTTCAGGAATTGAGGAGGTGAGAAGGAACAGCACAAGATATTAAGAAGCAGCCTATAACATAGGAAAGAAGTCATGAGAACTTGGTGTATTTCCAGGAGAAAAAGAAACCAACTGTGACAAGAACAAGACTGAGCACTGACTTTTGGATTTAGCAATGGGGGTATCATTGCAGACATGGCAAGAGTGGTTTTTGAGGAGGGGATGCAAGCCTTACTGTAGTGAGTTTTTTAAAAAATGGAGAGTAATAGAGTATTCTAACTATATAACTCTATCTAATAGAGTATTCTAACTATAGAAATCTCCTTCAAGAGATGTTGCTCTAAAGGGGAGCAGAGAAGGAGGGAAGCTGTAGGAGTGAAAAATGGAGTAGAGAAAGGGCTTAGTTAAAATGGAAAAAATAACATGTTTATGTGGAGATACACTATCTTGTTAAATAATACTAACAACTGTGTGGAATAGACAGCAATTGCTCCTATTTTACAGAGAAGAAAAGAGAGTGAGAGCAAGACTGAGTCAGATTATGAGTTTGTCCAAGTCTTGCCATTGAATTAGTGTTAACAGGATTTACTGCCCGATCCTTTGAACTCCCAAGCCTCTACTCACGTGCTACACCAAGGAGTCTTTCACTGTGAGAAGAGAACACGGGATTCTTATCCCTGTGGTGAACAACCAGGAACCCTCAGTATATAAGTGATCCTGACTTATCTAATCATAAGCTCACCATTTATACTATCATTGATGTATATATTTCATTTCCAGGAATGACTTGTGTATCCATAATTCTCTTTTAATATGGTATCAGGCACAAAACACTGCTTGTATTTATTGTTCATAATAGTTACTGTTTGTGACTCTGAAATAAAAAAATAATTATATCAATTTTTAGAAAAAATGGCTACTTAGTAGAAACAGTAGCAGTAAATCTTGCATAGTAAGGTGATACAACGTATCTAAACTCCTGAACATTTTTATTTTTAATGTTCTTTTACTTAAATCTTTTATTTTATTTTAATGAGTTATATTCTTTTTAAGAATTAATATGAATACATACTACTTAGTAATACTGGAGACTCAGGTTCATATTCTTTCACAAAATGGTATAATAAAATTTTAGCTATGAAGATACAAATCTTTGTATGCTATTAATGTCTCACGATTTTGTCTATTGTTTAACAATAGACATTATAAGAGAAATAAACATATAGGAGAAATTATTCTTCATATTTTGTTTCCTTGGTACAAATTAACCAGCACGTATTTATTTTGATGTGATAATATCTATAGGTCTTAAATAAGTATGCATAGAAAGAAAAATAATACTATAGATAGAATATATTTTTGTTCTCACTACAGATATCTAATACTTTATTTATCCCTTTAAAAGTTAAATATATTATGGTATTTATCTGAAAACTAATTAATTCATTTTTTCCCTCCAACATCATTGAATTAGACTACCCTACTGGTGGAGAGTGTGGAATACCAAAAGAAAATCATTTGAGATGGTTTAAATTCATACTTGTGAAAATTAATGACTGTGAAAGGAGAAAAACATGCTTCCAGCAAAGAAGCGAACACAGAGATAATTAGAGTGCATTCAATAATATAAAACTAATATTTTATGACTCATATTCATGTTCTTCCATTTGATGATCATTTCAAAGCTTGGTAAAGGATATGTTACCAATTAGTTTCTTTGAAAAGTACAGCCAACTGAAAAGAAACTATCAAACAATGGACAAAAGTTATAGGAGACATAGAAAATGTTCAGGTAATAATGTATTTTTTTTATGATATAAATAAGGTTTCTTTTGATCGCAAAAATCACATGATGTCAAAATACAGTCAGTCCTACGTTTATGTACTCTATGCATAACAAAAATGTTTAGAAAAATAATTATTTCTCCTTTTCTTTTGATCATAAAAATGATGCATATATGAATATAAGAGTATATTTAATTTTGTTTTCTTTTTAGCTTTTGACCACCTTCGCCTGCTACCATATTTAAATCTCTTGATTTAAATAATACACATGAAATTATATAAAGGCAAAACTAAATACTACCTCACACATTCGCTCATTTCCCTTCCCATAGAACTATGAGACAACCACTGTTAAATATTTTCATGTGCTAATATTCTCACACTTTTCTTTTCCTTTGGAGTCAGTAAATATAAACCAAACTCTTTCTTTTGTACCTCTGTTATCTCTAACGCACATATATATTTATAATACACACACAATTTTACAAAAATGTGATCATATATACAATTTGGTGCTGCTTTCTTTTATGTAGTTGTTCTTCCATATTGCTTCTCTCCATTCTATACCTCCAGATCTCCCTTTCACCACAATCCTAACCAGAAGCCATAGGTGAAGTGTCTAAATCATCTGAGTATAAAAATCTATTTTCCATACCCTTAGAGGCATGGGCATGTAAGTGAACTTGCATAGGATATTTCACATTATTTATAAGAGTATACTCAAAATAACGGGCATGCCCCTCTGTGTGTTATCTTTTCTCAGCAATAGCTTGTGAATGTTGCAGATCACTCCATGTCATCTGAGTCAGCTTCATTCTTTTACATAGCTATGTAATATTCTACATCATAAATACCCCATTATTTATTCAACCAAACTTGCATAATTCTACTTTTATAAATTAGGGGAAGCATGTTCATTTTTGAAAGATTTTGAAATACTAATTTAGTAAAGTATTTGCCCAGGTGCTCATGTTTGAATATTCTTTTCCCTTGTCAAGGAGGATCTTCAGTCATCAGGCTTAAACCCACCCTGGAGTGACAGGAAAGGGACTGTATGAAATTTTAAAAGTAGATCAAACATTTGCAGATAAACCAGAATTGACTTCAATCAAACTTCATCTCCAAATCTTATGACCCAATGTAAAATAAGACTGTTGTAAAATGAAAAAAAAAACAAAAAACAAAAAAAAAACTGTCAGCCTAGAATCTACTTCAAAAAATTCAAATAGCTATTTAGATTTCTTAAGTCTCTCGGTTTCTCAGAAGGCACCAGCATGTGCTTTTTGAAATTCCTCTTTTCCCCGTTTTAAATTCCGTGCTCATTTGTACTTAACTTTTAAAATACTATCACATTAATTGAGGAAATTGAGCATATAGGCATATCAGAGTTCATTAAAATGAAGAGTTAGAGATTCTAATCATTTTATTCATTGCTGAAGTAATAATTTTGATGTAAAATTATATAATCCAGTTTTAACAAAATTTCAAAGGAACTTGTTAGTGGTTTACTAAATTAAAAGTGTGTGTGTAGAGCATGACAGAGAAGTTAAGTTGTCATATTTTACAATTCTGTCCCTGCCGTTTGCCATCTGAATAAATTTAAGCAAAGCATTTTTCCTCCATCCAGAAGTTGAATAAACTCTACTCAGTTGTCAGAGTAGAAATATATGTGGATCTGCTTCATATATCTACAGATAGTAAATGAAGAACAGTGTTACAAGGCAATCATTTCAGAAAGGATATCAGAAAGCTATTAATTATTCATCACTTCATTTAAAACATGCATCCCTAATATTTCTAGGTAACATAAGTGGGACTAGAAGTAGGAAAGAGAGTGGACCAAACAATAATGAATAAAGCAAAGAGCCTCCCCTTTAAGGCCTTTTGCATCACATGTGAATATAAAATGTAGAAAATTAAATGTGTTCTCATGTGAATTTCCTAATTCAACATTATCTTCTGTGTACTAGTCAGTCACCACATTCCTCTAGTGATAAGGGACTACAAGAGGCCACACCTAATGCAGTGTGTGTTTATGTATTACCTACGGGAAGAGTGGTATTCAGTCAGAGGGAATAAAATAAAAGCTCTAAACACAAGGATAATTTACTTCATCTCTTTGAGTCTCCTCTTTAAACATAAAAATGTGGCAAATATCACCTTTCTTACAGTGTTATTTGAGGAATGAAATTAAAAGACACAGTACCCATCTACCTATTGTTTATTGTACATATATGTATCTATCTATCTATTCATCCATCCATCCAATCATCCATGCCATATAATGGACAATGAGTGCTAAGCCAGACTTCTCTTTCTAAATAAATCACTTTAATTCTTATTGTATAATAAAGGATAGTGTTTAATAAAATGAACATATAAAGGGGAGGCCTATGCTGGATTACTTAATAGGCAAACCAACCAGACATTTTAGTCACTAATAAAGACACATAATGTTTTTTTTTTTTAATGTAATTATTTTAAAAAAAAATAAATAAAAGGCATCAGAATTCTTTCTTGTTCCTGGAGATGCGACAGACTTTAGTTGGATTTTCTTACACATATTTTTGTGATTTGTTATTGTTAGATGCTGTAATCTTTTCAGGTTTTAGGGTGTCTAAGTGACTCAATCTGGCCCTGGGGAAAGAACATTTATTTTATGCTATAGAAAAGAACTATGCTTTATTCTAATTCCCAAATACTGGGTGGATATATGAATAGAAATATTTTATAAGCTTGAATTTTGTTGAAAGCTTTAGTATAAATGTTTAACTACTGCCTCACTGGTCAGAGGGAAAGTCTTGATTGGAAAATTTTTGCTGATTTTTATTCCCACCATGGCTGATTTCAAAATGCCAATATGATGCCCCTGAACACAGGGCTGGGTCAGGAATAGATACTAACAGCCAGCTACCATGGATTGGTGCAAGCCAACTTCAGCATACCGGAGGTTGGAATATACTACTTATGAAATCTCTTACTTGATAATCTGGCAGAGTTCTCAAGTTATCTGCTTCGCTTTTTCAATTGAAGCTAAATCTCTTCTACAACATTTCCGCCTACTGAAGTCAAGTTTATTTTTAAACACTTTCAAAAACTCAGAGAATGGACTTCCCCAGGCAGCCATCTATACACTTTCTGGACATTCTTAACTAACAGATATTTCTTTCTTATACGGAGCCAAATCTGCTTTGAAAAGCCTGATACTAATGAGTCTTAATTTAAAAATATCTACTCTTGATTTTCAAATATATTTAACATATATAATCTCTTTTGTTCCTAAAGACTTTTTCAATGATTAAAAAAAAAGACATTTAAAGTTCTTCCATAATCAACCAAATATCCAAATTTGCCCCAAATTCCAAAGCAATCTAAAAATGCTACCTCACATTCTATTTCCTTATACAACAAACTCTGGACTTTGAGGTTTTTTTCTCCTTTTTATTTCCCTAGGTTCTATCATTTGAGACTTATAAACCAAATTATTGCTATAGTTTATGTTTTTAATTTGAATTTTAGTTTTAGGCACTGTACATCCATTTTGGGCCTTCAAAATGATAGTAACTAAAATTTGTTTTCACTTATATGCTATGACTATACAACATTATCACTCGATCTTTACATTGTGAAGTATTCTTTACTTTATTCTTTACTTTGTGAAGTATCCTGGTTTTACTCTTTTTTTTGTCAATTTATGTTGTCAACCACAGCATATACTTTATATTCCATAGATTATAATATTTGTTTTTGGGGACGCCTGGGTGGCTCAGTTGGTTGGGCAGCTGCCTTCGGCTCAGGTCATGATCCCAGCGTCCTGGGATGGAGTCCCACATCGGGCTCCTTGCTCATCAGGGGGCCTGCTTCTCCCTCTGCCTCTGCCTGCCATTCTGTCTGCCTGTGCTCGCTCTCTCTCCCTCTCTCTCTGACAAATAAATTAAAAAAAAAAAAAATTTGTTTTTAAATGTTTGTTGTTGTAAATTGGGTGATTGTCTTTGAAATTTTATTTATAATTTTATTTTAAAATTTACAATTTTAAATAACATTTTTTATTATAAAAGTAAAGCTGGATAAGAGGGAAATCATGGGAAATGAAAAAGAAAGAAAAGAAAGAAAGAGAGAAAGATTGACTTAGAGATACATTATCCTAAGATGATATTTTAGTGAACTTTTAAAATTTATTTTATGTACATATCTTAATAATAATTGTGATTATTCATACCCAAATTACACATATTTATTTTTAAATGTCTATTTTCACATTTGTCTTCCTCCACTTGGGCTACTATAACAAGATGCCATGGAATAGGTGCTTTCACCACAGACATTTATTTCTCACAGTTCTGTCAGGAAGATCAAGGTGTCAGCAGTTTGATTCCTAGAAAGCGCCCTCTTTCTGAGTTACAAATGGCTGTCTTCTCACTGCTCTGCTTTTCCTCCCTCTTCTGATAAGGGCCCTAATCTCCTTGGGGGGCTCCATCCTCATAACCTCATCCAAACCTAATTACCTTCCATAGGCCCAACCTCCTAACACGACCACATTGGAGGTGAGGGTGTCAACATATAAATTTTCTGGGAACGTGAACATTCAGTCCATAGGAATATTATAAAAGTGATACATGTTTATTGTCTAAACTTTGGAAAATACACCCCAAAAAGTTGAAATAAACAAAAATCATCCAGAATCCTTTGACTCTTTGCTAACCAGTGCTGTCCCTATTTAGATGGTAAAGCTAAGAAAGATCTTCAAGCCCTATTTTATGTCAATATTCCTATTCTTTCTTATTTTTGGTTCTTTATTCAGGTTCCTGAAATAAATCTGAAAGATTTCTTTACCAATGTATATTTATGGCATATTTTTTGGCTTTCATTTGACCTTCACAAATGAGTGATTATTCGGATGGGAAGAGTCTTACGAGTGTACTCCCAACCCCTAACCAAAACGCACACACACATACACACACATAAACCACACATACACACACATCTCTGGACACTTAGGTTTTTAATCTTTATTATTACTAAGAAGAAATTTGAAAAAAAAAGAAGAAATTTGAAAGTCTAATTTATGTTCCTTTAATGAGATAACTTTTCTGAAATGTAGCTGACTGTATTCATCCATAAGTGGCAAAATATTTTATATTGGCATAACATTTATGCCAAATTTTATATTTTTATATACATATTTTATATTTTATAAATTTTTATATTTATAGTGGCAAAATATTTATATATAAAATGTTTCTTGGTGTGCAACTTTAGAGCCACCAGAAAGTAATTAAGCCCTAACAATACCTTGAATTTAGCCTGGTGAGATCCATTTTGAACTTCTGACTTCCAAAAACCATAAGAAAATATATTTCGGTTGTTTCAAGCCATGAAGTTTATGGTAATGTTACAGAAGAAATAGGAAACTAATACATATGGGTACTTCTATAAGAACCCATAGTCTTGCTGAATTGAAGTTAGAAATATGAATTAAAGGAAGACAGGCCATTAGAAACTTAAGAAGCCAAACACTAAGGGAAGGAGCGGTGCTTACCCGAAGAGAGCTCTGGAATTCTGCAGAGATTCCTCTTAATTAAATCTTGTGATGAGTAATGACTGGTACCTACCTAAAAGAAACTACCACTGATCAGGAAAAGGGCCACTAAAAAGCAATAAGCTGAAAACTTTCTAGCACTCCCACAGGGTTGGGAATAGTTTGCTTTTCCACCAGTCACTGTGGAGAGATGTACAACACACAGGACATCAGAGAGAGTCCTCAGGGAGTTATGACCTCAGAAGCCATTCTTTTACCACATGGAATTAAACTGGGAATCAAAAACTGTATCAAAGACATCTGTAAAATTCCTAAGTCTCTGGAAACTAAACAAAAGACATAAATGTAATATGGGTCAAAGAAAAAATCATCAGTTATTTTGAACTGGGTGATTTAGAACACAAATATCAAAATTTATTCAATTCAGCTAAAATAGTACTTAGTAAAAAACTTATCAAAAAACACTTGTACGAGAAAATATGAAAGGTCTAATATTCATAATCTAACTTTCCACATTTACAATCTAGAAAAGAAATGAAACTTAAAGCAAGAAGAACCAACAGAAAACACAAAACAACAAAAATAAATAAAACTAAAAGTTGTTTCTTTGAAAGAGCAATAAGTGTTTTTAACAATAAAATTAACATACCTCTAATTACAATACCAAAAATGAGAGGGGATGATCCCTAAATAACCTGTAGACATTTAAAAAAATAATAAGAAAAAAATTTGTCACCAACCTTTTGGTAATCAGACTGACAGCTTAGGTGAAAAGAATAAAATCTTTGAAAGACACCAACTTAATGTTCATTCAAGAATATATAGATAACCTCTATGATGCTGTATCTCTTAAATAAATAAATTAATAATTCAAAGCCTTCCCACAGTGAAAAAGCTCAGGCCTAGCTGCCTTCAATGGTGACTTCTACAGAACATTAGGAAGAAATAAATACCAGTTCCTCACAAACTCTTCCAGAAAAGAGAAGAGGAGAGGATATTTTCTGACACATTTTATGAGGTCAGCATTATCCTGATACCAAAATCTGATAGCTCTCACAAGAAAAGAAACCAAGAGACCAATATGTCTGTCTTAAACATAGATGCAAAGGTCTTAACAAATTATTGGCAAACTGAATTCAGAAAAATATAAAAAAGATGACATATTATATCCAAATGGGTTTATTACATGGATTCAAGGTTGTTTAATATTAAAAAATCAATCAAAATAATTTATTTTTTGTATATATTTTTATATAATTTACCATATAAGTATTTAAAAAAAAAAGTCTTATACCCTCTAAAAAAGATCATAGACTAAAAAATCATTGATAAAATTCCATTAGGTGCTTATGATAAACTTCTCAGTAAACCAGGAATACAAGAAACATCTTCGATCTGATAGAGGATATCCATGAGAACCTAGAGCTAACCTCATATTTAAGTGTGAAATACTGAATGCTATTCCCCCAAGATCAAGAGTAAGATAAGGAGTTTTCTTCTTACTATTTCTATTCAACATTTTCCCAGGGGTCCTAGCTAGTGAAATAAAGCCAAAAAAAAAAAAAAAGAAGAAGAAGAAGAACCGAAAGGCATAGAAATTGATACAGAAGAAGTAAAACTGCCTTAATTTGTAAACAATATTACCATATTTGAAGAAAACCCCAGGATGTCTGTTAAAAAGTTACTAGAAAAGATAAGTAAATTTGTGAGAACACAGAATACATCAATATACAAAAATCAACTATATTCCATGAACTAACAAAAATATTAAAAATGCCATTGTAATTTTTAATAAATGACAAGCAACAAATTCTAATAAATATGAAATGCCTAGCATGAATTAACAAAGTGCAAAAGTTGTATTTTGAAATCTACAAAAGACTGGTCAGAGAAATTAAATAAGTGAAGATACACATCATGATTATGGATTAGAAGACAGTTATTTAAGATATGTGTTCTCCCCAAATTTATTTTATAAATAAAATAAATCAAATGAATAAATTTATATATATATTCACATAAAGATGAATAAATCATGCAATCTCAATAGAAGTTCCCAGAGTCTTTTTGTAGAAATCGACAAGCAGATTCTAAATGCTACCTGAAAATTTAAAGGACCTAGAAGTGTCAAAACAATTTTAAAGGCAGAACAAAACTGGAGGACTTATGCTGACTGATTCCAAGACAACAAAAGACACAATAATCAAGACCATGTATTATTGAGATAAAGAAAGGAATATAGGTCAGAGGAGAAAAGAGTGTTCAGAAACAGACCTACACACATAATGCTTTATTTTATTTCTGGCTCAAGAATCTTTTATGTTTGTTTTAGTTTTTCTTCTGTGTTCGTGTGAGGGGTGGGGAAAGTTAAAATGAGTGCTGAATTTCAGTAATCATTTTGGGGGGCATTTATCTTGATAACTACATAATCTTCCTCTGTCATTAGTTTTGTACAGAAATACATCTGTGTGAGTAGACTTCTGATTTTATTCCATTCCAAACAAGTCCTGTCTCTGAGGCTGACCTCCACTGATGTATCATTTCTAGGCCTATGAAATTCTCCTAGAACTTTAGTCACTGACAGTTTTGAAGGCCAAGTTTCTCAGAAGTTTGGTGTTTTTCACTCTGAAGCATCAAGACAGCAAAGCATTAAGAGCCCGGCCATTGGCATCAGTCAGCCCTGAGAAGGAGTCCTGTTTCTTCTGCTTACCAGAGGCTTGTCCTTGGATGAGGTACTTAATTTTCCTCAGCCTCTCTAAAATTTGGGGATTCAAACCACAGATCTCACAAGTTTCTTTTTAAGAATTAAATGAGATAAAGAGATCATTCAGATAAAATACAAAGGAAGGTGTATATTAAATGCCAAATGAAAAATAGTTAGGATTATCATTTTATTGTTTCCACTGCTGCTGCCGAAAAGCACCCACCTACACTTTCTCTCAGATGACAAACCCCTAAGACCATGTTTATACTTTGGCAAGCAAACTGTGAGCTGGAATTCATTGTCTATGTGTTTACTTTTATGGCCGAGCATCTTTGTACAAGGCAAGGATTCCATAAACCTACAAATGGTTAGGAGGTGGCCCAGTGGCACAACAAGACAAAATTGGCCGAAAGCAAAAACTTTACATAGTCACAGCCTCTCTTCTGTTCTATGCCCATGCTAAAACCAAAAGGATCACTCTCCTTTTCTATCTGATCTCAGGGCTTTTGGCAAAAGAAGGACAAGTTTTTTTTTTGTTTTTTTGTTTTTTTTTTTTTGGAAAAAAGGCGTTTTGGAAAGTGCAAACCACTCCAGAAAGAGCCGCCTCCTCTAACTTCAGAACATGAGCGGAGACCCAGGATTCTTGAGGGAAGCACCAATGCCTTCTCATGCCTCAGACCTGAGCTGGAGTGAGGGACAGGAAGAAAAAGCAGAGCGGGTAAGGATTCTGAGAGGGAGAGGAATGGTAGGATTTCTGTTTTGATTATACTTCATCACATTTGAAAAGCAAATAAGAATTAAACATTGTATGTGAAGCTTATTGATGTTAATCTAGATTACAAATTATATTTTACATTAGTTTGTATTATGTGTGTATAAAGAACTTCTGTCAAACATCAAATAAATCCTAGATGTTCACACTTTGTAGTTTCTTAAATAAATTAAAAAAAAAAAAGGAAAAGAAACAAACGAGAGGAACATAGGGGAAGGAAAGAAAAATGAGACTGAGAGAGACAAACCATAAGAGACTCTTAATGACAGACAACAAACTGAGGGTTGCTGGAGGGAAGGGTGCGGGATGGGCTAAATGGGTGATAGGGATTAAGGAGGGCACTTATTTTTTTAATTTATTTTTTTGAAAGAACTTACTTGTTTATTTGAGACAGAGAGAGAGAGAGAGAGCACAAGCAGGGGGAGCAGCAAGCAGAGGGAGAAGGAGGCTCCCCGCTGAGCAGGGAGCCCGACCCATGCCAAAGGCAGCCGCTTAACAGACTGAGCCACTCAGGCACCCACCCCCTACCCCCCGGAAGGCACTTATTTTAATGAGCACTGGTGTTATATACATGGGAGGAATCACTAAATTCTACTCTTGAAACTAATATTACTCTATATTTTAGCTAACAAATTTAAATTTTAAAAATGATGTGAAAGAGTTAAAACATTAAAAAGTATTATCATGTAACAACAAAAGAGATACATATATGATATATTAAAGGTAAAATGTACCCTAACTTTTAAAAAAGTTATTACTTTGATGTATCTTCCATCCATGGGTAACCTTGAATTGAAAAATATAACTCCTTTGGAAAAAAAATTAAAAGATACACATCTACGTATTTGATTACTGTTTCACATTAGATAAACTCATGTATTTGATCATCTGTACTAAATCCAGAGTCATGGCAAACCTGGGATCCAGCCGTCCAGCCCTTGTCTCCCCTCTCTCCCACCCCGAGGGTGGCTTTGAGAGCCCATCATTAGCCGTTTGGGGTTACAATACTTTCACCCATAAACCTGAAGTAATACACTATTTTGGATCTGTTTCAGTTGGATTCTGATCTGCCCTAGCCAACTTCATTATTTACTTCTTTTTTCCTTCTAAATTAGAAGGAAAATAAAACTCTCTCCTGCCACTCTGATCCTATCTGATACCACTACATGGTATTTTCTTCCCCATTAGTATCTACATTTACTTCTTGTTACCATGGCAACCAACCACTTTTAGCAAAATCCTTGATACCAGGTTTCTCATTTTCAACAGATAATCTGCATTGTGTGTTTTGTTTTTTTTTTCTCCCGGTTTCAGGCCTGAAATTTCAGTATAATCCAACTTACGCTTCTCTAACAGAAATTTATTTTTAAGTCTCTCTTAAGAAATTGTAGATTTGTTTATAAAATAGCATCACGTTTTCAAACAAACATAAGAGATTCATAAACCTATCCACATTCTGTTTCCAGAAAAAAAAACAGTCCAGTGGCCAAGGAGTCCTTTTTATTTCTAGAAACAAATATTCTGTGGCTTCTAGAATTTATACATCTGATTTTATATTCCAATAACTGCTGATTTTAAAACTAGCACCGTGACTCATTTTTGGTTTTTAGTTCACTAGCTAACCCCATTCTATGTAAAAACAGAGAACTTAAAGACAGAAATTAGTTTTGTTCCTTATAGGACAACTTATACAATTTTCTCCGAAATTTTACTGAAATTCAACTCCTTTGTTATTTGGGGATTTATTTCAATTGTCCAGATGCTATATACCCTATCTAATCAGGTATGCTAAAATTATTGCTCAGATTAGAGAATCATTATGTTTGATTTACAAGTCATTGTGTTTGATTTACTATTTGATTTACAAGTTAGAATTTCAGTAGTTTTGTTTTCCAAGAAGTACAACAGTTTATTTTTAACCACAACAGAGAGATGAGCAGAATTTTTCAAGAATAATGTGAGCTCTCAGAGCAAATAGCCTCTTCTGAGAAAATGGTTTATATGGACAAGTATGATGATTGGATTTTTATAAAGAACTATGAAGCTACTTACCATAAAAGAGAGAAAAGTAGGAGCATAAGGAAATCGTAATTTAGGTTTATATAATACAATATAAAGGACAGTGAAGTAACAGACTAAACTTGCACAGAAAAATGCCAAAAGCATCCCCTATATTATTAGGATATACAACCTTCATAATTTTAAATGTTTTCTGACATTTCAGACAACTTTTAAAAGGCAGAAAGATATTGTGAATTTATAAATAAGTATTTCATAAGAAAAATACTCTAAAACACTATTTCTGTACAGTTTAAATAGAGATTTAGACTAAATAATGCCTAGATATCTAGGGTTTTTTTTTTTCATATCAATGTTCTAGATGTTTTGTTACATAATGACAGGTAAACTGACGTTTCCAGTTATCATCAGGGATGGAATATCTGGACATGGAAAATACCTGTCCTTTGAGGTCAGGGGTCCAAAACAGGCAACGGTGTGATTTGGCACACTTTGTATTTATTTCTGTCTCATCTGTGGATCTACGAGTCTGAGAGATGACCTTCCTTACCTGCCAAATCCTCACACATTAGTCACTAAGGACTTACTGGGGAAAATAAATGCAGCTTTGTACTTTTCACTGTTCTAATGTGGCCTGAAAAATCTTTGCAGTAATTATCTTCTTCCTAAAAATTTCACATAGATTATTTTACATATTTTATGTTGGATATTTTTGTATAAATTTATATCAAACCCAGATTTCCTGCAGTAATATCAGACAGGATTGTTTTGTGATGGAAGGACACTTGGATATGAAAACAGAATGCACAAATAGATTAGCTTTCATCCACATTTTTAAAAAGATTTTTATTTATTCATTTGACAGAGGGAGAGAGATCACAAGTAGTCAGAGAGGCAGGCAGAGAGAGAGAGAGAAGGAAGCAGGGTTCCTGCTGAGCAGAGAGCCCGATGGGGGGCTCAATCCCAGGGCCCTGGAATCATGACCTGAGCTGAAGGCAGAGGCTTTAACCCACTGAGCCACCCAGGCACCCCTCATCCACATTTCTTCAAGTGCAAAAGAGTTGCTAGACATTCTCTAGAAGGACTCTTGACTTCTCACCACTCCTTCCTTCCATTGTTCCACTCAGAAAGAGAGAAATATAAATCTGGTGGATCATATTTCTTACAGTGAGATAGATTGCAGTTGTGATGGTTGGAATTTTCAAAAGGTAAAGGATCAAAGGTAAATAATAATCAGATAGAATGGTCTCTTCTCATTCATTTCAAAGTGACTGGAATGATAACCACTAACCTTTTTTCTCTCCTTTGGGTCACATTCTCACCTGCCTTGTGGCAGAGAATACTTTACAACATTTGGTGTTCAACAACAACAGAAAGAGATGATTACGGTTTAATATCCTTACAAATATTCCCCCCGTGGAGCTATAGATAGACAAACAGAGCTTTCTGAAAGCTTTACTAGAATTTTGGTGCTAGCCTAGGTTTTAGCTCCATTTCATTTGGTTGGAAGAATTTTCTCAAGATGAAAAAGAAAAAAACAAAGAAATATTCAAAACCTCAGAAATTTTGGAATTGTTAAAGAAGAAAAATATTAAAAATATTATCGTTGTCTGAAAATTTTCCTGATCATTTCCTTTCTTTTGCATTTATTCTTAAAATATTTATTGAGTTCCTACAAACACTAAAATTTTTCATAAAGTGGCTTTCATTAAGTTTATAATTTAGAATAGAGAGAGTCTGGATATAAATAAATAGCTGAATAAATAACTAAATTAGCATATGATTATGAGTTGTGTTAATTAAGCTTACATACAAAGAAAAACAATAGAAACTGATGGGGGAGCCTGCTTAGATAAGATGGTCGGGGAAAATCAAAATGTGACTATGATACTTACTCCAGGCCTAAAGGTTGAGAGAACAAAGCAGGACAGGAGCAGCCCAGGTAGAGGGAGAAGCTGTGGCAGAAGCCCTTAAGTTAAGAAAAGTCCTGAAATGACCAAGAAACTGAAAGACCAGTCAGTTGGAGCAAAGTGGCCAGGAGGAAAATTGTAGGAAGTGGTTTGGTAGAGAAAGGCCATACCAGGTAATTTCAACTATTCTAAACACAATGGGAAGCCCTTGAATTTTTTGAGAGAGTTCTTATTTCTGCCATCAGGCTGTTTACCTATTTCAGTACTAATAAAATCATATATTTCCCATAACATATTGTACCCTCCTGAGCAAGCCTGACCTTCTTTAAGCTTTTTTTCACGAAGATTTTATTTATTTATTTGAGAGAGAGAAAAAAGAGAGAGCACAAGCAAAGGGAGCAACAGAGGGGGAGGGAGAAGCAGATTCCCAGCTGAGCAGGTAGGTCTCTACCCTCCACCTGGGACTCAATCCCAGGACCCCAAGATCATGACCTGAGCTAAAGGCAGACACTTAGCTGACTGAGCCACCCAGGCACCCCCACAAATATTATTCTAAGTCCAATCACCACATTTTCCTTGGTAGTATAGGTTATAACAATAATTTTTAAATAGTAGTTGTTGAAGTTCAATCCAATTCCTCCTAACAATAACTGCAATAAATAAGATATCTTAAACTTCTTTAAAAAGCAATATTTTCTGGGAGGCTTGTTTATCCAAATTAGCCTTCTCATCATTTCCCCCTGGATTGAAAAGTGGAAAAGACATCTAAAGACTGCATGTGAAATGTCAGAGGGGCCTTTGTTGTGATGAGCACTGGGGGTGGTATGGAGGTGTTGGGTCACTGAATTCTACTCCAGAAACCCAATATTGCACTATGTGTCAACTAACTAAAATTTAAATAATAATTTTAAAAAGTCAGTAGAAATCATTCCAGGAGAGGGCAGATAGAGCACATCTCAGCAGGTTCAAGGCCCTACCTAATTGGGAAAAGGCAATAATAAGTGCTAAATATAATTAAAAGCTGAAGTAAAACAAGGAAGAACAATATGAGCATGGAGGGAGGATCAGGAAAAATCCTGTTTTTTATTGCTACCATCTGAACACATTTCCCACAGAGTAAGAAAAACATGAAATATTTGAGCATTTCACAATAACATTAATAAATGGTGTTCCAAAGTTGGTCTCTTGAGAACTCTATTCAATCTTTCGCATTGAAGAGTCTGCCTTTGTCAAATAAAAGCAAATCATTAGATGATTAAATGAATGTGTGTGCACACACCCACGTGGGTAGTTTATATGTATTTGTTTCCGACCTTCCCTAAATCCTTTTACACAATAGAGGCAGAATAAAGCACACTGTAGTCCCGTTGGACCATCTCTAGCACTCAATACAATAATTCCCTCTTCTAAGAAACCAGGATGCTGTGAGACTGATTTGAACCATGCATTTGACCCCTTTACAGAACAACATATCCCCTCCGGCTCCCCTTCGTGTAGTCTGTGCTTGGCTTGTAGTTAGCATTTAGCTAGGGCGGGTCGAAGCAGTTGAGAATTGGGTAGAGCATTCCTTTTTAGAGCCCTTTGGTGTAAACTTCCTTAAGAATCTCGATTTGGCTTTGACATTTGGACCTTAGAAAAAGAAGCAAATTCCATGTCTTTGGTCTCATCATGAAGCATTCGATACACATCCCTTTAGCCTGGTCCTAAAAAAAAAAAAAAGCCCTGAATTAAAGTCAAAGACAGATGTTTGCCTCATATCTCACTTGACTGCTTAAAAAAAAGAATTATTTCACACAAAAGGTTGTGCAGTTGAAATAGATCGATACACAGAAGCGTAAAATCTATCTTCCTGTTTGACCAAATTCCTAAGATTAATTAGCATGGGGGACTTAAGAATCCTTTAGATACTTTTTTTGTTTTGCTCAAAGGTCAAGAGAGACTTTGGTTTTCTGAGGGGGTGGCACAAACCCCGCTTTGTTGTGAATTGACACAGAGTTCATCAAAGTTAACTGGCAAAACACTGCACTGTGAAGCTATGCCCAACAGCTTTCTGCCTCCTAAATAAAAAATATATATGAGAACGGAACAAGATCCGTTGCCCTATGAAGACAGTAGAGAAGTAAGACAGTTCATCCAGCTTTAAGAAAGTGTCTGGTTTGAAGACTAGAATTGGGAAGAGCCAGTTGGTAGAGGGGTCATTCAAACAAAGGGAAAATGCATCTCTTTACTATACATTTATTGACTACTTCTTCTGAGACCTTTAATTGGGTTTTCCAGAAAAATCAGTCCACCTCTGTTGGCAAAATGTAAAGAAGTAATAATAAAATTGGAACTTGAAATCTAAATGTATTTTTCTCTTATCAGTGGGTTTAGATTACCTCGAGTTTCTGCCAACCAGAAATTAGTGAGGGCCTAAGTTAACAATCATTAATTCCAAAAGAATTTGATTTGTTTCCACTCGTAGTCAAAGTTATTAATGCTATCTCAAGGTAAGGCTATCATATAACTAACTCTCTTCCCAATCTTGACCACATAAAACTTATTCTGTCCAAAATTTCATCATAAACTGTTAGAATACCCACTTATGAGGATGGTGGAATAGTAAGATAATAATATCCTTGTGTTTTTATTTTAAAATTGGCCAGAGAATGCCTGATATGTAGTAGGTTCCATGCAAGGGACTCCAAATTCAAAGATGGGGTCTTTTAAAAAAGAGATCAGAGACTAATGGAGAGTTCTAATTGGCCTCATCTAATAGCTAGCATCAGGGATTCAGGAAATTCACTCAATTAAACTCAAGAAAAAGCAGGTTTAGTGTAAGGATACTGTTTTAATATCATTATCATATGTAATATGTATATTCTCTTAACATATTTTACATAAATCATATATGCATAATATATAATATATGTCTGATAATTTCTTGTGATGCATATGTAATATATTTTTTATTTTTAAATGTTTAAAGATTTATGTATTTATTTGAGAGAGAGAAAGCTCAAATGGGAGGGGCAGAGGGATAGGGAGAGAGAATCTCAGGCAGGCTGCTCACTCTGTGCAGAGCCTGACACAGGGCTTGATCCCATAACACTGAGATCATGACCTGAACTGAAACCAAGAGGCTGCACCACCCAGGCATCACTGTAATACATTTTAGGCAGCAGGAGCTGACAGACACAGCCCAGAGGTGGCTTGTGCTTTGTTCTCCCCCACCTCTTTCCTTCCTTTTTTCTGTTTTCTAAGCATATTCTCTTTCATCTTCCTTCTGCCTACTAGAATCTTTATCTTCTATACTTCCTTCCCACCCTCTCAAAGCTTTTGTTTTTATGAGGCTTTGCATCCATTTATTTACTCAACAAACATTTCTTAAATATATACTATGTGCAGGCATGGTCTGTGGAATGCCAAATAGAAGTGACATGGATGTTAAAAAAAAATTGCACTCATTAAATATGGCAAGATAGCTATTATTCAAGTTACTGTGTGGGGGAGAGGACTTCATTATAGAACTGACCTCAAACCCATTGAAACAAAAGGCAGAAGAGTTTTTAGGCACTGGAGTGAACTAGGGGAAAAGTACTAGAAGAAGTGAAGGGGGATGTACGTTTGTCAATGGGATTGGGTCACCTGTGTTTGCTAATTGGTGCTTACCTACATTAGGCTCCTACTGTCCAACACAGAGTGGGAGAGAGGAGTTAAATTTTTCTTGATGATTATGTTTCAAAGGGATGACTCCCCGGTCTTTGAGAGAGACATCCGTGTGGTGTGCGTGGGTTATAAAACTGGCAAGAGGCTGAGAGAAAATTTACATTACAAAGGAGCAGATAAAAAATTTACAGTTGCAAGTTTTCTAAAGTGAATGCTCTAAGAAAAGGGAGGTCAGGGGCCTAAAGTCAGAAATAAACTTGTCTAAAGTTTAGTTAAGCTAAGGGGGAATTTAAGATTGTTGGTCAGAGATATAGCAGGCAGAAAGTTAGGCACTAATCCCTGCTCTCTTGATTCTTATATTCTAGGAGACTATATTAATAAAAAAAGATAGAATGTAAGTAAATAAAACAGTGTATCTGATTAAGCACTATAGTAGAAAGCAAAGCAGGGAAGAAGGCAGGGGATGGCAGCGGGGAGGAGTTCAGTCTTAAAAACAGGGTCATAGATGTCCTCACTAATAGATTAACCTTGAACAAAGTTCTGAGGGGAGTAAGGTTAAGCCAAGGAAATATTTAAGGAAAAGAGAATTCCAGGGAGAGGTAAGAACCAGTGCAAAATCTCTGAGTGAGGAGCATGTTTAATGGGAGTACTGACACCAATGAGAAGAGCAGTAGATGAAGTCTACCAGACCATGTAGGGACCTTGAGGTCATACCAGGGACTCTGACTTATCTTTGTAAGTGAGGGCCACAGAGGAAGGGTAATCTGTGACTAACAGTATAAAAGCATTGGTCTGGCTACTGCATTAGTAAAAGTGTTGCTGGGAGGGGTAAAGGCAGAAGTTGGGAGAAGGAGGATACATCTAGGAGACATTTGGAATCTGCAGTTAAGGAAAGGAGTGTGAGCAGGAGATTAAAATGTGTGAATGATCAGTGTAGGGGTGTTATATAAAACCACCTGACTGGATGAATATACTAACAAGAAAAGTATAGACAAGGAAAAGAATTTCCTTAATGCATGAAAACAGGGAGAAAATGGCAGGACAACTCCCAAAGAGGGTCACAAAGTTGAAGTTTGGTCTCCTGCAGGACAGGTGGAGAAAGTGTTTCATGGGAGAGGGCTTGACCAGCGGTATAAAACCACTGAATCATCAAGGAAGAGAATGACCGAAGCTCAGCTCTTCAGTAGTGGAATAAAAGCTTGACTGGAGAGGGTTCAGGGAACTCGAGAACTGTTCTTTTCGAGGTTCGAGATTCTGTTATTACATCTACTACAGATGATTTTATTCTAGAAATTTTGCCACAAAAGGGAGAAGAGAAATAGGAATACTATATATATCTTTTTAGACAGAAGAAATTATAGGATAGGTGTATGCTGATGAGAATGATTTATTAGAGTAGAGAACAATAAAGTAAGAGAAAAGGAGAGAATCACTGATATTCTTGAATACATGAGAAAGGGTAGAATGGAGTGTACTGGTGGAGAACTGGCCTTCCACAAGCATTGTCAGTAAGTACAGCTGTGGTGAAGTTGGCGTTGTGGGTATGGATGTAGGCAGGTGAGCAGATACAGAGATAGGAACTTGTGAAAGTTCTCCCAGAAATTCTTTCACCTGCAAGTTATGACTCAGTTCCTTGTGACTGGGTTTGCCCAGAGAACGTGATCAGCCTAGCTCAAAGGTTGATACCTGGTATGCCACTGGTCGTAAGTTATAGATCACTTTCGATCCTTTGTATTCTTTAGATGAACGGTCCTCCTGTTAGCTAAACATTCCTGGATGGAAGACCTTACTAGGAGAACAGAATTGTGCTCCAACTCATAGATCTTTATACAGCAGGGATGAAGGGAGAACAGTTTTTCTTGGAAGAGTTTATGACTGGTAGGTTCTGTAAATATGCCTTCTGTGTGAAGAAAGTAAAATATAAGCACATATAGAGATAACAAAGTGCCATGGGCTATGACATAAATCATTATTAAATATAGAGCTTAAATAAACTCAGGAGAGGAGAAAGTCATAGCAGAATGCCATCACGGCAGAGAAGAGCTGAGTCTGGAAAGCCTAGTGCTAATTTTCAAAAAGATATCCCAGGAATAGAAAAAAATATATATATCTGAGCCATAAACTAGAGATAGAGCACATTCCAGGAGCTGCAATTTGTTTAACATAGCAGGTGCATAAAGAAGTAGGCCGGGGCACAGGAAATGAGCTGAGAAACCAGTTTAGCAAGAAATAAAGAGGTAAGGGCACAAGACTCTTCATACACACGCAAAAAATTTTTGAGTTTTTTTTGGTGTGTGTGACAGGTAGCTAACAATGGTTTTTAGTTATATTTGCATTTTATAAAGATCTTTCTGGAATCAGAATGCAGTTAAATTGCAGGTGAAGAAGAATGGAAATTATCTGGAATAGTTCAAGTGTAAAGGGATAGGAACTAAACTGAAATGGAAGCAGTAGGGATGAGAGTTGAAGAACAATCTAAGAGCAGGATGTGGTTAATGGATTTCTTGATCAGGGAAAGGATAGAGTCTAGATAGACCACGTCAGTGAAAGCCTGAACCACTTAAGGTGCTTAAAATGTGGAGCTTCAAAGGGGTGCCTGGGTGGCTCAGTTGGTTAAGCATCTGACTCTCGGTTTTGGCTCAGTTCATCATCTCACTGGTCATGGCATTGAGACCCTCATCAGGCTCCACGCTCAGTGGGGAGTCTGCTTGAAGACACTCTCCCTCTGCCCTCCTCCCACTCTTTCTTTCTCTTTCTTAAATTAGTAAATAAATATTTTTTTAAAAATATGGAGCTTCATAGAATAAACACAGTGATGGAAGCATCTTACCTGCAAATGTTTGCTTACCAAAAAGAATTCATGAAGGATAAAAAATTACCCAAGTAAATTATTGTTTAGAATTTAGACCCTAGATAGAAAAATACAAGACAAGAAACCTTTGTAAACTCAATTTTATAGACACAATGCTGACTAATTATTTTCATATTAAGACAGGAATCCTTTAATCATTGGAGTAATCCCTTAGAAACATTTAGTAAGGGGCGCCTGGGTGGCTCAGTGGGTTAAAGCCTCCGTCAGCTCAGGTCATGATCCCAGGGTCCTGGGATCGAGCCCTGCATCGGGCTCTCTGCTCGGCAGGGAGCCTGCTTCCCCCTCTCTCTCTGCCTGCTTCTCTGCCTACTTGTGATCTCTGTCAAATAAATAAAGGAAATCTTTTTTTTTTTTTTAAGATTTTATTTATTTATTTGAGAGAGAGCGACAGAGAGAGGTCACAGGTAGGCAGAGGGGGGCAGCAGGCTCCCCGCTGAGCAGAGAGCCCGATGCAGGCCTCCATCCCAGACCCTGAGATCATGACCTGAGCCAAAGGCAGAGGCTCAACCCACTGAGCCACCCAGGTGCCCAATAAATGAAATCTTTAAACAAACAAACAAACAAACAAACAAACAAACAAAAAACACACTTAGTAATAATGATGATACTTAATATTTTGAACTATGTATGCATTTTTCTTTTTAATTCTCACAATATTTCTCTGGGGTACTAAGAGTACTTCATTGTACAGATGAGAGATTAGAGACATGGAATGGTTAAGAAACTAGTTCAAGAAGTAATTATAGTGCTAGGATTTCTTCTCTGATATAGATAAGCAAAAGCTTTTAGAAGTCATCAATAAATTTTAAGCATGTAAAGTTGTCAGGAGACCAAAGAGTTTACAACCACTCTACTAAGTAAGCTGAAAACTTTAATTTACGACTTTACATAGAAAAACAGATTTGTATTTGGAACATGACTCGGCGAGCAGACCGGAAACAGGCTAGGAGATTGCTGTCCCAGGGAGAGTTTAAGGGAGTTTATTTTACAAGAAAAACTAGGAGGAGAGGTTATTTTCTAATTTTAATTATTAAACAGATTTAAATTAAGTATAAAATGTTCTATTTATATTGATTCCTACTCTAGCATAAATGGTTTTGAAGGTTCTAATATATTCATTACACTTAAGAAAAAGCAGTCAAGTAACAATAAAAGCTCACTGCAGATGTTCAGCTGGGAAAAAATGAAGATGGGTAGAAACCGTTTCAATATCTTAAGGGTGTTCGTGTGGAAGAAAGAATTAAACGTATCTGCTCTAGTAAACATAATGAGTTCCAGTGGTTGGAATTTGCAGAGAGGCAGATTTCAGAACTTTGTGACATTAGAACTGTGGAAAAACAGAACGAGATGCCTTATTTAAATGTCAATTCCTTGAAAATAGCTACTATTTATAATGCAGACTCTACACAAGACACAGTACTAGGCACTTGACATGGTATCAATTCATTTCACTTTGAAAATAACCCCAACTGATAGGCATTATTACATCCCTATTTTATAAATTAAGAAACAGGCTTAAGAGTATATCTCTTCACTAACCTACCCAGGTTACTCAGCAAACAAATGACAGAGGCAGGATTCTAACTTGGGTCCTCTGATTCCCCTACTGGAGTTTTTGCCACTAGCCTTTCCACCCAATGTGTGATAGCAGCTGTGGAGACTATTGTGACAGAGTGGATTAAAAGCTCTTCTGCAATTCTTTTCAAGAAGTTAATATTTTTGAGCTACTCAGGGAGGGGATTTTGCTATTTATCTTTATATTCTCAAAGCTTTTCACAATGCCTAGAGCAGTTTATTTTCAATAAGTAGGTGTTAAATTAATAATTGAGAATGTTATGATTATAAAGAAGGAATGCAAAGCACTGCTTAGAAAAGTTGTTGATATGTTATTTTTAATCATCCTAATGATTAAGAATTATATTTAGAATTTGTGAATATTACTTGGTTTGGCTAAGTTAAAAATAACTGAAAATCAATAATATTGTCAAAAAACTTTCAATTTATCAATTCCACATAGATATGACCTTGGGCCCAGGGGGAGTGAGTCTTTAAGTGTTTCATTAAATTGTTTTTGTATGTTGAACTGATATGAATGGGTTTGCATACTGGAAAAGCCAGAGCAAGTCTTTCCCTGATGTGTTTTCCTCAGAAATGGAGTTGTATGAATAAGTTATTAGCTATTTTCAGCTTCCATGAACATCATTCAAGTGGCTCTTGCAGGGTTAGAAAGGGAGAGATCTACAAAGTACTTAAAAAATGATGTGGATTATCTCCAAATTCTGTACTTTATTGTGGCTACGGTTTTAGCCTGTTAAGACAGTCTGATAGAAGAGAAATATCAAAATAGGAGTCAGAAAGATTTGTCCAGTTCTTTCTTTACTACCAGCTACTGTTGAACTGTGGCTACCAGATTCATTATAATATACAGTTAAAATGTGACACTCATTTACCCTGTAGAAATAGAAATAAGCAGAACATCGGAAACCTTTGCTGTCCATTTGTGCCTATTATATGCATCACCTGAAGCTTGATTCCCTGCATTGCTAGGAATGGGCTAACTCCTACCCCACTCTTCTTAAGCATTGTGGCACAACCAGTTGTAAATTTCAGATGTTCAGACATGACCATTGAGATGAAACATAAAAGCATTTAAGCTCAGGAAGCCACTTAGTTTTCCCACTTGGAGTGAAGCCCTCTATAATTTCTTATGCAAATTTATGCATACAACATGCAAATGTTATGGTCTCTAGATTCTCTGACAATATCTGTAGCCTTATTGCATCATGATCAAGGTTGGTCTGGGGTTTCACTGAGCAGATTTGGATTATAAAACCTGGGGCCAACATTTTGGCTGCCTGTCTAAAGTGATGGCAAGTAACCTTTAGTGACAGGTTTCTGAAGGTAGATATGCCACCTTGAAACTTAAGAAATATTAATAAAATTAATTTTTGCACATGTTTTGGTGAAAGATAATTTCGCTAATACATATGTGTATTTTTAATTTTTTTAAGGTTTTTTTTTTTTAGATTTAATTTTATTTTTTCAGTGTTCCAAGATTCATTGTTTATGTACCGCACTCAATTCTCCATGCAATACGTGCCCTCCTTAATACCCAACACCAGGCTCACCTATCCCCAACCCCCGCCCCTCCAAAACCCTCAGTTTGTTTCTCAGAGTCCACAGTGTCTCATGCTTCATCTCCCCCTCTGATTTCCCCCAACTCACTTTTCCTTTCCTTCTGCTAATGTCCTCCATGTTATTCCTTATGCTTCATAAGTAAGTGGAACCATATGATAATTGACTCTCTCTGCTTGACTTCTTTCACTCAGCATAATCTCCTCCAGTCCCGTCTATGTTGATACGAAAGTTAGTTATTCATCCTTTCTTTTGGAGGTGTAATATTCCATTGTATATATGGACCATACTTTCTTTCTCTATTCATCTGTTGAAGGACATCTTGGCTCTTTCCACAGTTTGGCAATTGTGGCCATTGCTGCTATGAACATTGGGGTACAGATGGCCCTTCTTTTCACTACATCAGTATCTTTGGGGTAAATACCCAGTAGTGCAATTGCAGTCCTGTTTAAATTTCTGATAAGGGAAAAATATTTGAAAGAGCACAGTGCTCAGCTGTGCAGAGAATTATGTATCTGCAATTTAGCAAAATTGAAAACAAACAAGCAAAAATCAGTACACATATGCACTGTTCTTCTTAAAATCCAATTTGGCAGATATGTTTAACTTTGGTGACAAGGATTTCTAAAAAGGCCCAAGAAGCAACCATGCAACTTAGAGATAGAAATTAAAGAGTTGGGGTGAAGGAAAGTCCCTCCCTTCTGCTGAATGTTCTGGGTGGCAACTATCTGAATTTCTATTAAGATACACATGCTGAGTTGTGTATCACAGCTTATTTAATAGTATTATCAGATTGAAGGTACTTTAGACCCGAATATATCAATACAAAACAGTCATTTGTAACAAATTTCATTTTGCTTAGTGAAAAATGATGATATAGTTGGGCAAGCATGGAAACTGCATCCCTCAAATTATAGATCACTTGGATTAGAACGGGTCCCACAGTGGCATTTTCTAAGTCACTCTGCTGGTCCTTGACCTCTTCTGCATACAGTAGCAAATCTCAGTGGACGGCTGCCTAAGCCCTCTTTTGTGCCCTCCCCCTTCAAGTACACACTTGTTATTATCTATCTGCTTCCCAGGTGATGCGTGCTCTTAACTTGTGCTTGCTTCCCAGCCATGGGCCCACTACAAGTCAAAGGAGCACTAATGACACCAAGGGACAAAGGAGGACAACACCCGAATGCTTATGGCACAGGGCACAAGTGCTTAATGTGAATTTTAAGTACAGTTCAGCTTACAACACTTTATTTTTGCAAGCTCTATTGCTCTAGCACAGACCTCTCTTCTTCTTTACAATAGGGAATTCAATTTATGTCCAATATGTCACTTTACTCAGCCATACTTTATAGCCACAAGGCATTTTATGTCATTTAGGGAACCTAGGATACAAGGGGCAAATCTATAAATTAGCTTTGAGTTCTTTAATGTGTCCCTCCTTTCCCCAAAATATCTCCATTGCACTGATATTCTAATCTGTATAACTTTCATTTAAAAAAAAAAAAAAGAAAGAAAAAAAGAAAAAAGAAAAAAGATCTGACAGCTTGAACACATCTAGAAGCTGATACCCTATATTTGGCCTGAATTCAAATGCTTAGAAAATAACTGAAATCTAGATATTTCCTCTGTCGTGTTGCTAAAATTCCCATGGAACTGGCAGGCTTACTTTAGCATCTGTTGAAATAAACAAAACTCAATGTAATACGGAAATATTAAAAATGAATTTTTAAATAAGTATTTAATAATGTTTGAGGAGCTGGTTATTCCAGTCAGTGGGTTTATAATGCAAGTGTATTTAAAAGTGGCAGAAACGTTTTCCTATTTTAGGTTCCTATCTTAATTAACAAAAACATTCACATTAGAGCATTTATCCCCAACTATCAAATCAGGGGGAATTGGAAAGATAGTGGTAGTAGGGTTATAAAATTGTCCTAAATCAAGGCTTGAAGATGACTGGAATTGCTGCTAATTCTCAAGATATTTCCATCACAGTAAGAATGTCAATAGAGTTTTAAAATACCATTTTCTTTGAAGGACTCTAGTTGAGAAGCAACACGAATCTAAGAGGTGACAACTTCGCTTCCAGCATCTGATTTTGGATCTTTCAGTCATTCCCTCCTCTTATCTACTCCCTAAATGTCTGTCTAGAGCCTGGACTTTGGTGAGTATGCTTGGTTGACACCAAAGACTGCTACCATTGTCCAGTATTAGTTCTGTCATCCCTGACACATGGGCCTACCTCTTCGACTTGTAGTTGATACCTCCAGGGAAGCCCCAAATATGAAGGCATCTAATAAGCCTCCAACTCCACATACTACTAAATACCTCTGCAATAAGTGTGAATCTGCTAAATTTCAACAGTGACTATTTCAGTCTTCTCAATTCTTAGAGCATAATATGTTCTCATTAGAACACCATCTGAATATATATATTCTTAAATTTTGTGTACCTAATTTCCAGATGCTCAGACATTTTAAAAATCCTTACCACCTCCATTTCCATCTGAACCCAAATACTTAACATTTACATAATATGTTTGTATGTGTGTGTGTGTGTGTGTGTGTGTGTGTCTGTGTGTGTATTTTTCTCCCCTCAAAGAACATTGCCCCAATTAGCCAAGTAGTGTTCAAAACACTCTTATGGAATGTTTTCAGATATAGAAAATGAGGTTTATTTCAAAGCCACTGGAAGATTCATTGGATGATTTGGCATCAGACTTCCTTTCAATCTCAAACAGTACTTTTGCCATCACAAAAGAAATACTTTCTTTCAGTGAATGATGTTGCATATGAATAGGATTCCTTAGACCTTCACAGAGAATGCAACATGCTGTATATCTAGCCTCAAAGACTATTCAGAGATGATTAATGGTAACCAAATCATATGAGCTTTTATAGTCATCAGGAGTAATATTTGTTCAAAGGGCATCCAATTCCTGGCATTCATGACTCATTCATTTATCACATACTTACTGACCACCTACTATGGGACTGGCATATTAACCTGCCAAAAGAATTTACTGACCGTATAATAATCACTACCTTTTTAAACACATTAAAGAGTTTTAAACATATTACCTCATTTAATGCTAACTTCAATCAGGTAAAATAGGTTTATTAGTCAGTGTTCTCCTGAGAAAATGAAACAATACAATATGGTATATATGTATATAAGTGGGTACACACATACACATATACACATGCACAGAATATGAGACAGAGAGAGGGAAGGGGAGGGGATGGGGAATTGAAGAGGAAGAGAGGGGGGTTGAAGATGGGGAGAGGGGAGGGGAATGGAGGGAAGAGGAGGGGAGAAGAGAGGAGAGGTTTTAAGGAACTGGTTCACACAATTGGAGCTAAATCTGAAATGCTCAGGGATGGCCAGCAGGCTGAAAATCCAGGGAAGAACTGATGTTGCCACCTTGAGTGCGAAATCTGCCCACTAGAAACCCAGAAAGGGTTTTTATTTTGCAGTCTTGAGATAGAATTGTTTTTTCTTCAGGAAACATTAGTCATTTCTCTTAAGGTCTGCCTACATATTGGAAGGTAATCTGTTTTCCTCAAGTCTACTTACCTAAATATTAACCGCATCTGAAACATGCTTCACAGGAGCACCTGGGTTAGTGTTTGAACAAACGACTAGACACTATAACCCTTGGCAAGTTGACATAAGGTTAATCATCACAGTTGGTATTGTTATATTTTATACATAAAGATGTTGAAGCTCAGAGAGATATTTACCCAGATTCACTCAGATAATAATTGAGAAGTTGGGAATTTGGGCTAGATTTGTCCAAAAACCAATATGTTTTCCTCTATATCACAGTATATGGTGGTATGTTACAAAATCAAAAATATTGTCTTACCATTTTAAGCATTTAAGATTACTTTGAGTGGGGGATGCCTGGGGATACAGTTTACTCATTCATCTATCCAAAATTTTAATTGAGAATCTACTATATAAAGTGCATTGTGTTAGGAATTGGAGATAGAACAGTGAACAAAACAGACAATGGCCCTTCTCCCTAGCAGGGAAAAAGAACAATGAACAAATAAATATCAGAGTTACCTGTATCAAATACTACAAAGAAAAATAAAACCATGTAAGGATGATGGGGATAATTCTCCATGGTAGCGAATACTTGAGCAAACACCTGAATGAAGTAAGAGCATAAACCATGTAAATATCTAGAGAAAAACATCAGTTTCAGTTAAAAGGGAGAACAAGTGCAATAGCCCTAAGATAGATCAATGGTTGACATACTTCAGGAACAGCAGGAGACCAAAGTGGCTGGAGAAGAAAGATTTAAGCAGGCATATGGAATAATAGATTCAACAAAGTACAAACGGAACATAAGTGTTCTAAAGGCAGAGGGAATACAAGAGTGGTTAGTTTAGGAGCATTTAGTAAGGAAAAGATTCTTGAAAAGCGAGTTCTAAGCAGAATGTTTGAAATTAGCAAAATTAAAAATAAAAAAAGCAGAAATGAGTTAGGTAAATACACGGAATCGGTTATCAGATTCTGTACATCAGGTGAAAATGAAGATACATGAACATGAATAATGAGTGAGACAGAGAATGTCTATTGTGGACAAAACATGTGGGAGATTGGAAGTCTAGGGAATAACAGAGGAGAGAAGACAAATGAGTACATATGCAGGCTGAATGTGTGTTATTTAGGCAGGTGTCAAAAAACCAAACTTGGTGTAAGTTGATTAAAAGGAAGTTAATGGAGAACTCAAATACACAAACTTCAATTTTGTATAAAAGGAAGAGGTGGTCGGGCACCTGGGTGGCTCAGTGGGTTAAAGCCTCTGCCTTCAGCTCAGGTCATGATCCCAGGATCCTGGGATCAAGCTCCACATTGGGCTCTCTGCTCAGCAGGGAGCCTGCTTCCCTTCCTCTCTCTCTCTCTGCCTGCCTCTCTTCCTACTTGTGATCTCTGCCTGTCAAATGAATAAATAAAATTAAAAAAAAAAAAAAAAGGAAGATGTGGTCATTGTAGGTGTTCACAGTGGGAGGCTAGGCTGAAAGAAATATTTTAAGATTATTAATAATAAAAAGTAATAATTATGAGTGCTTTCTCCATGTTTGGCAGGTTTAATGCAGCATCTCTTTTATTTCCTTTTAACAATCATTAGGACATGAGATACTATTATTATATCTTTATTAGAAATGAGGAAGTTAAGATAAAGAAATATTAAAAAGAGATACTGCCCAAAGTTACATAGCTAATACATGGCTGAGCTGGCATTTGAACTCTATTTGGCTCCAGAGCCCAAGCTTTAACTAATAGTGGCTTCCAAGGAGTTGAGCAACCCCATTTATGACATAGCCTCATAATCTCTACGGCATATAGTAGGTTCAAAATCGTGTCTGCTAAATTGAAAGAAAATGTAATTATATTAAATGGGATAGAAAAAGGTAAAGAATTTTGAATATAAAATATAGTGGTATTCCTGGTAAGCAATGATGGTCTGAGCTAATAAAAAAAATGCAGCCATGGACACAGAAAAAGAGAGGCACTATAATTAATAAAACATGGCAATAGATTTGATTTAGAAGGTAAAGGAGTGAAAAATTAAAGATAATGCCAATGTTGGAAGTTTACTATTAACAAATTGGCCCGGAGAAAAATACAATCATTTATCATTTCTTCTATCAAACATAGATTCAATCTCATTTAATCCTCCAAACCCTGTGAGGTTTCTAAAGAATTATTTCCATTTTATAAAAAGCATAGGTCAAGTATATGCCCTAAAGCTACACTGATAGCAAGTGGCAAAGCCAAGTTCAAATGTGGTGTGTCTGAATTCAAGAGCCATGCTCTTTTTGTTCTTCATGCTAGCTCAACTTTTCGACAGGTTGGTTCTCAGCATTTAGAGGATTCTCCAAATACTGCCACAAGATCGTCCAGATATTTATGCCAGAAAGGCACTGAAATTCAAGGCTGAAATGCATATTCAGAAATTACCAGTAAATCATATAACTCAATGTGCTTACAAAAAGAAAAAAAAAAAAGTTTAGAAAGGGAAGAGGGGTGGTCCAGAAGTGATACTGGGGTGGCTGGTCTAGGATGAGCTCCAGCCGGTGATGCAGAGCAAAGAAGACAGAGAAGCTGTAACTCTTCAGCATGTGAGTTCTCCAAAGCAACAAATTCCAAAGCCTTAGCAATGGAATGACACCTCCACTGCGCAGTTTCAGCTGTGTCCCCTGCATAAGCGAACACCATCTGCCACGGAGGCGGAACACTGGTGAATTGGAATAGCAGTCCAGGCTCATTTTTGAAAACTTGGCAATGACTTTACATGGCAATGTGACTCAAGTTTGCAGGGATGTAAGAGCTTCCTTGGACAAGCCAACTTACTGTACACCCTCAAACAGAAAACAAACAACCAACCTTCCCAATTCGCAAAAGATTTCCTATGGCATTATCTTAAGAAACAAATCTTCAAAACAATAACCTAGGTTCTAAATAACCCATTCGTAAAACTGATTTGATATGATTCCATCATACAACATTAATTAGTGGGTGGTATAGGTGAAGGAGATAGTGGGGAATTTGGAGGGGAAGGCCTGACTCAGAATATGGGTGGCCACACCTGTTTCATGGCACAATGATCTCTTTTAAATGGGCTAATTTATTCTTTGGCATTCAATTCTGACTTTAGAATATTCTACAACATAACAAACCAAAATAAGACATGCATTTAAGATATAAGTGGAATTTCTTGAAAACTGTTTGATCTTGCTTCTTAAAGATAAACCCAAAGGAGTGAAATCATCCATTTCCAGCAGCAGACAGCTGTAACATACAGTAAATATTTATTTTCCAGTCTTTCCCACTTTTTAGAGGGACAGCCAGCAAGTCTCTGGGGGACCAAAAGGTGGGCTTATATGAGGAACGCACCCCAGACTGCCAACACTGGCTTGCTTAAACCCCTAAAGTGCCATTTGAGCAGATGGAAAATTCTGCTCCCCTTAGAAACTACTCATCCATCCCTGGGGCTTAATTGTCCCAGGGTTGTGGCCATCTGCCAGACTTATTCACAACAAATGCTTGCTTAA
Source organism: Enhydra lutris kenyoni (assembly GCF_002288905.1). Lineage (NCBI taxonomy): Eukaryota > Metazoa > Chordata > Mammalia > Carnivora > Mustelidae > Enhydra > Enhydra lutris. The sequence goes on from NW_019154091.1 coordinate 23,295,876, forward strand.
AAAAATGGGATACTGGGACGCCTGGGTGGCTCAGTTGGTTAAGCAGCTGCCTTCGGCTCGGATCATGATCCCAATGTCCTGGGATCGAGTCCCGCATCGGGCTCCTTGCTCGGCAGGGAGCCTGCTTCTCCCTCTGCCTCTGCCTGCCACTCTGTCTGCCTGTGCTTGCTCTCTCTCTCTCTCTGACAAATAAATAAACAAAATCTTTAAAAAAAAAAAATGGGATACTGAAATCTCACAGCTTCCTCAGGACACGGTCAAAGAGCATATGCAATTGAAAATTAAAGCTCGAATCTTATATCCTCCAGTCCTACTACTGAAGTTTCTGCAACAGCAGAGACAAGAGAGATTGATGAGGTGGGTTGAGTTGTTGACATATAAACTGAAGGCGAGGGAACATTTCAAGGGGAGAGGGTGAAGAATTCTAGGATCTACTAGAAATTGAAAGCTTAGGAAACAATGACATTTTCAGACAAAACCATTCATTCAGTATCCGTGGTGAGAACTACCGGTCATTTAGGTTTACATTAACAAAGCTTTAAGTAGGGAAGTGAGAGACAGAGAGAGAGAGAGAGAGAGAAAATGATCATTAATGAAAATATTTTTTAATAGGTTAAGTCCTTTTAATAATATGTGAGTATTAAGAGTAGGACAATCTTGAAGCTGCTCCCATGAGCAACTTAGAACATGGACCTCTGCCCACAGAAGTGGAAATGCCTGCAATAGAAGGAACTAACCGAAGTTGTCATTTCAGCAAAGAATAGGATATTTGGTTGTTCATGAATGAACAACTTCATAATCCATTTTCAGTCTGCTTTAACAGAGCTAAGAAAATTGACATGAGCCCAGATATTTTGTCTTCTTTAGAAATAAATAAGTTTAGTGGTTTTTAAAATAGAGCAGAGATTGAAATTAAAGTTAAGACAAATTAAAAATAAAAATAAATTAAAATTAGAAATACACACTGAAACCCACTAAGTACTCTAATTCTATGAAGGAGTTAGGTGACAAACTGTAATGATGAAACCCTAGTACTTCATTGCCAAACATTTCTAAAGGAGTTGTGTTTTTCTTTCTTTCCTTTTTCTTCTCTTATTTCCTGGTAAATTCCTGGCTCTTTCTCCACCTGAAAACTGAAGACCTGGTCATAGTACAATTTCAGTGGCACATATATTCTCAGCTCATCAACTCTTATTGATTATTGGTCCTTCTCTCAGTTATTGGTCGTCATTTTAATGATCATTCATTTTGGTTGTACGTAAGTTTTCTGCATCAGCTTTAGTAAACGGACTTTATAAGGTAGACTTCTGCTATTTTACTGCAATAATTTTAGAGCATCTGCTAAGAGCTCCTACTCCTTGTTAAACTCATAGCAGCAACTATAGGTAGCATAGCTCTTTGAGGAAAACAACTGTTGCTTATTTGGGTTGCCTAGGAAAACAGCCCATGTGGAACTATAGGGAGTGACCCAACCTTCCCACATTTCGCTTTCTTTTAGGGCTTTGTCCTTTTATCCACATGAATTCTCATATGCCCTAAAAGTTTCATAAATCAAAATGATCAAATAGAAAACACTCCGTTAGATTATGTGAAGGATGTAAATTTCAATGAACTATGGTTTGTACACTTTAAGGAGTTTATAATCTACTTGTGACGACAGACATGCATACAATTAATGGAATAAGTAAATAAAGGTCTTAAGAGAGAAATTATGAAATGTAGGGTCCTAAATATATTACTATAATATAAAAATCTGAATTTCATGTGTGAGTCTGATTCTGAAGGCGTTCCCAAAGAGGAACTTACCAAACTATTTTCCTAAAGATCATTTTCTTTTTTTTTTTTTAAAGATTTTATTTATTTGACAGAGAGAGATCACAAGTGGGCAGAGAGATAAGCAGAGAGAGAGAGAAGAGGAAGCAGGCTCCCTGCAGAGCAGACAGCCCGATGCGGGACTTGGTCCCAGGACCCTGAGATCATGACCTGAGCTGAAGGCAGAGGCTTAACCCACTGAGCCACCCAGGTGCCCCCTAAAGATCATTTTCAATTTAGAAATATATTCCCTTTTTTCTTCCACACATATGATTTTGTTATTCTACATTCTGAAGTAAATAAGTAAACCCTGGTGATGATACAGTGTTAAATTTCTATTCATTAGAATATTATTCATATTATACAACATCAAATTTATATTAATTTTTATATATCATGGGGTATTCCATTATAAAGTATATTTTGTTCAAGTTCATTTATACCGTTTAGGATACCAGAGGTATAAAATCAATTTTTTTTCTACTGTTCTAAAAGATTTATAGAACTAAGGCAAATACTAATTAATTGTACATATTATTAACTTATTTCCCTAATTTTAACTGAATAGCTCATTTTTTATTTTAGGAAAGTATCAAGAAGATGTTAAATGGAAACTTTAGTTTTCTTTCAAAAAGCAAGGCAAAGTTCCTAAGTTTTCTCCCAAATGTGTCTGCCCTAATTCTGTCCTGCTTTTTGTAGTAGGAGGACAGTTTGGTTTTCCTACCTATTAATTATTTGACTTGTTTGTGGAGACTCTCAGTGAGACTGTTAGTGAGAATACAGTCAGGGCTTCTTTGGATAAAAGTGTGATGACTGCATGTGACAGTTTCACAACTAAGAGACTAAATATGTGAGACAAATGTACCACAAAAATTCTAAAGTCCTTCTACATTATAATCAATACTCTGACTAGTAGGTATAACCTACAATTACTCAACCTTTAGCCTGAAAGATTTAACTGCTGTAAAATCTTCATTAAGAAATTCATTTCCGTAACTAAAATCAACAACACAAGAAAGAACAGGTGTTGGCGAGGATGGGGAGAAAATGGAACCCTCTTGACTGTTTGTAGGAATGCAAACTGGCATAGCTACTATGGAAAACAGTATGAAGTTTCCTCAAAAAGTCAAAAATTGAACTACCCTATGATCCAGCAATTGTACTACTGGGTATTTACCCAAAGAACACAAAATACTAAATCAATGGGATACATGCACCCTGATGTTTATAGCAGCATTATTTATAATAGTCAAGGTATGGAAACAAACCAAATGTCCATCAATTGGTGAATGGATAAAGAAGATGTGATAGGTATATTTATACAGTGGAATATTACTCTGTGATTAAAAAAAAGATAGAAACATTGCTATTTTCAATGACAGGGACAGAGCTAGAGACTATAATGGTAAGTGACATAAGTCATTCACAGAAAGACAAATACCATATGATTTCACTCATATGTGGAATTTAAGAAACAAAACAAATGAACATAGGGGGAGAAAAGAGAGGCAAACCAAGAAATAGACTCTTAACTATAGAGAACAAACTGATGGTTACCACTGGGTATATGAGGGGGGAATGGGCTAAATGGGTGATGAGTATTAAGGAGGGCACTTGTGATGAGCACTGGGTGTTGTATATAAATGATGAATCACTAAATTCTATATCTGAAAGTAATATTACACCATATGTTAACTAACTGGAATTTAAATTAAAACAAAAAAAGAAAGAAATTCACAGGCACCTGGGTGGTGTCAATTGGTTAAATGTCCCACTCTTGGGACATTTAACTTTATAATCTTTAAAATAAATAAATCATAAATAAATAAATAAATAAATAAATAAATAAATCTTTAAAGAGAGAGAGAAAAAAGAAAGGGAAAAAAAAGGAAAGAAAATAAAAGAAAAGAGAAGAAAAGAAATTCAGGAGTGCCTGAGTGGCTCAGGTGGTTGAACGACCAACTCTTGGTTTCAGCCCAGATCATGATCTCAGGGTTCTGGGATCAAGCCCAGCATCAGGCTCCAGGCTCAGCAGGAATCTGCTTGAGATTCTCTCCCTCTGCCTCTCCCCTGGCTCACATGTTCTCTCTCTCTCTAAAATAAATCAATCTTTAAAAAGAAAAAAAGAAATTCATTTCTGCCTCTATAGACTGAGGCAGACTTCTTGGGCAATAGGGCTCCAGGAGAGTAATTATAGCCACTATCAGCTTTCAATATGATATACAGGCATACCTTGTTTTACTGTGCTTTGCTTTATGCACTTCTTACAAATTGAACATTTGTGGCAACCCTATGTCAAGCATTTTCCAATAGCATTTGCTCATTTCATGTCTCTGTGCTATAGTTTATTAATTCTCACAAGATTTCACATTTTCATTATTATTATATTTGTTATGGCGATCTATAATCAGTGATTATGACCCACTGAAAGCTTAGATGATAGCTAACATTTTTATAATAAAGTATTATTTAATTAAGATTCATACTTTTCTTATACGTAATGCTATTGCACACTAGAATAGAGTACAGTAGAGTGTAAACATAACTTTTATATGCACTGGGAAACCAAATATTCACTTGAGTCACTTTATTGTGATATTCACTTTTTGCACTAGTCTGGAACTGAATCCCCAGTATCTCAGAGGTAAGCCTGTATTTCATACTGGCAAATGATTTAGTTAGTCCTTTAGTGGGTGTTCAGAAAGAAAATTAAATTTACAACATTAGAAGTCAAATAATCTCTTCCTCAAGCCCCATGGTATGCCCATGATAAGTGAAGTCCTACAAATAATTCAAGCTCTATCTGTTATAATGGCAGCCAGGATTCAATTTAGCAATATCTCAGGGAACTAAAGGAACTCACGTGCTCTCACCTAGCGGTGTAGGGACAAGGCTCTTTTTTGGCCTCAGAGCATGACTCAGTTCCTGTCCAATGTGTACACCTGTTGCATCTCAAGGCCAAGATGATTGTTCTTCAGAAGTCTTTGCCAGTAAATCTTTGCTTGACTCTTTAGCTATGTTTCATGAGCTCTTTGATATGGGTTCCATTATTCCCTTCATCAGTTTCTCCAGCTGCATCCACAGGACATTTGGTGATGAGCTTGTTTTGAACATGGTTGTAGAGAAAATGGATGTTTTAAAGGTCAAGATTACTAAGAAGTGTTTTATTTTAGTTCAGATGTGACTGCCATGGTGGTGGATTATTACTTCTGCCACTCCCCTGTCTCTAGCTGACACAATTTGGGTGATATTTATATGGCTTTCACCTATGAGAGCATGAAAATTTAGGAAAAACACTGAGCTTCTAAAGTCAAGGCTGTCCATGATATTGTAACCCAAAGTTTCATAACAGCTATAAAACTCATTTACAGGTCAGCTTGGGCACTTCTCTCTTTCTCCCAAACTTACCAGAAACAGAGAAAGTATGTCTCATCATTTCAGGGCCTCACACAAGCCTGACAGAACCAATATAAAGGGAATGTACAGAGCAGGAGAGAAAAGAGTCACAGCTTTGTCCTGCAAGTGTACACTCTGAGCAGTTGTGGAGAGAAAAAGACAAATATTCTCAATCAGCACAAAAGGAAATAGCCATTCCAAAATAACAGTGACAGAAGCTAGATTAACTGTTACAAACTTATTTTCATTGCCAAGACTCCATGGAATCTCCCCTTAGCAAGGTAATCAATGAGATCTTGAGTACTTAACCCAAAGGTTGCTTTTAATTCCTCAGTTTACTTAATTTCTTTAAGGAGAGTAGGGCTTTTCTCTATCCTCTTAAGTCCTTGTATTAGGAGAGTTCTGAAATGTTTTCCATCACCCTATAAATTCTTCATTGATTGCAAATCTTCTAATAGTTGAAATTCCTGTTTAAGCATTGATAGCTCCCTAATCTAAATGTTCACCAGAGAACTCTCTCCTCAGCCCAGAATGCTGTCCCAGACTTGTTATGACACAGCTCCATCTGCATGCCTCACATATGCCCCCAAACTATCATTTTTTCACCCAATTCCAATCTGCTCCTTTCTCTGTGGTCCACTAGAAAATGGACCATTAGAAAATGGCATTTATTCACACTACTGGCTGCTAAAGATCCCCTGGCACACAAGACAGATGTGGTCCCTGCCTTCCTTCAGCTTCAATCCAATAGTAAAGATAAATTTTAACAAGAAATAGCAGATATTAAGACTGTTGGAAAAGGTAAAGTACATAGAACATATATATGGGACACATAATTATTAGGGATGGCAGTGGGTCATCACTGATTGTCCCCTTACTTATTACCCCCAATCTAGTACCAAGGCATGTAACTTATAGCTCCTTATATACTTAAATCCCCTCATTGCCCTCTAATCCCACAACCCCCATCTCAGCTCAGGCCATCATCACCTTGCCCTTAAATCACAACAAACAACTCCTTCACAGCCTTCCATTCTTACCTTCCTTGTCTTCTTCGTGTCTTAAAATGTAATAAAAACTCAGAAAATCATTGTTATCACTCAGATATACAGAAAAACTCTTTTGGTTGTGATTAGAGAACCATCCTAAGACATTTCAGTCATCTGATTGAAGAGCAGTTGAGTGTACACCAAATGGCCAGCTGTTGACAGAAAGCCTGAGAAAGCATCTGTCATGTATTGTTAACAAAGCAAAGTACAACCTTCTCTGCCACACAAGGAAAAGGAGAAACACTCAGCTGGCAGGAAGGCAACTTCACACACCCACAATGTTGTCACCTCTCTGAGTCTAATTAGAAACTTAAATCCAGAATAGCATGAAACAAATTAGATTTTCCCATCTAAAGATGCCACAGTTGTTTCATGTTTTAATAGCAGCAGCACAGAAGTTAGTTGTGAGATATATCCAGATAAAGTGAACACCTACAGCTTGCTATATACAGGAATGCATAGAAGGAACGGCTGTTCCTGTCTGTTCCCTAAATGCCCCCATTAAAGCCAGTGACACTCTTGAATGTTGCTGGAACTCCCCAATTCAGAAGGCAGATGGACGATAGACTGCCCAAAGGAAGATCTTTAATTTTAAGCTGGTCCTAACCTTGATTGACCAATGCATATTTTTGGAGAATTCACCGAGCTGGCAAAGGAGTGGCCTACTCTCAACCCATGGCTAGAATCAATTACATAAATATATCTTCTCTCTCAACTCTATGCTAAGCTCCAATCTCACATATGATACTTAGACCAACAATTTATTGAGCACCTACCACGCAAGAGTCCCTATGCATTTGGTCAATCAACTGACTCAGCATTTATTGAGTACCTACTCTGTTCCAGACCAGCTCTAAATACTGAGATACAGAATTAAACAAAGGAGACTTAGTCATTATTCTCAAACAGGAGACAATTCAGTTGGGCAGATAGACCATAAATAATTATTTTAATATTTAATCCTCATATTTAATCCTCAAAACAAATTTTGAGGTAGTTTAAACTTATTTTTACCAGTTACCGAAATAAGATTTTAAGACACACAACTAATGAATCATTGAACAACACATCAAAAACTAACGATATACTATATGTTGGGTAATTAAACTAACTAACTAACTAACTAACTAACTAACTAAATAAATAAATAAATAAGTTGCTTAAAGTCATGCAGGTGGATAGGTGGTGAGAGGGCACGATATGCAAGTCACCTAAACTTCACAGACTGCAATCCTTAATGCTGGGTTACGTGGTCTAGTGCTCAAAAATGCATCACATCTAACATATGGCAGCCTAAACACATTGTATCTTTTCTTTGGAACTGCCCCAAATTTCTCCCTCAGCAAATAGCAACATCACCTATTTTGTTTTTCCAAACCATAAATTTGACAATTATCACGGATCCTGCTTTCTTTTCCATCTCAATCATAAAATCTCTTATCAACTATCATGGATATCCACCTGCCTAAATCTTTCATGTACCTTCTTTTTCATTCATACTGCCATTCTGTGTTTTAAATTTTCTTTCCTTTTTCCCTGAGTGGTTGTGATGGTTCCCTCCACTCTGTGCCTTTAAATAATCCCTGTCCTCCCTCCAAACAATCATCTACTGTGCCAACCGAACAAACTTTTCAAAATATAAATTCAATCATGTCACACTTCTGCAGAGTCCCCACTCCCTAAACAAAAGATTTATTTTCAGAATCCATCAACCTCTTTAGAAGCTAATGTCTGTCTGCCTTTTCCTCAGTTCCTTCCACGCCTTTATTCTCTATTTCAGTCTCTCTGCAGTACTTCTAATTCTCCAAATACATCCTGGCCCTTCCCACCTCTGTGCACACATACACTTTGTCCTCTCTGCATGAAGGTAATCTCCTGAATCTTTCTTGAGTGAGCATTTACTTATTCTTCAAAACTCAGCTTAAGAATCAATTCCTTTTGGAAGTCACGTTCTCATCCCACTTCCCAATATTACAGCTCAACCCTTTTGGGTCTTGTTTCACTTTGTGGATACATACATACCATGCATAAGTTCCATAAAAAAACACTGGTAATGTGCCTGTCTCCAATGATAAGCTGAGCTTCTCCAGATCAATCTTAATCAATATCATTATGAGTCTTACAAGAGAACAAAGTAGGGTGCGTTTCAAAGCATATGTGAGCTGTAGTCAGAAAATCATTTTTCAAAGCCCACACTCTTCCACTTAATATCTGTGACCACAATGGCCATTCAAGTTCTTACCTGAAGTTGCCTCCTCTATTAAGAAGTAAATGATAATGATGACAAGTAAGTTGTAAAAAGGTGAAATGAGACTCAACATATGAAAGCATCTTTTCCCCTTTAAAATGTTGTAAATGTCTTACTTTCCCACGCCCACAAGAGCTCCTTGGGAGCAGACCCCATATTTTGATAGCTTTGTACTATTTTTTTTTTCCTTCTTCACAGTCACACATAGCTTAGTACTGATCTGGGACACAGTTTAGATTTCATAAAATACATTTTTTTAAACTAGTAGTAAGAGAAGTAATGCTTTGCTTTAAAATTTGTAGAGAATTTTTTCTACAGAATTTCCCCCGGAAAGGGAAAATACAAAGAAGCATGAAAACTTAAAAACTAAACGTAGCACATTAATTAAATGGTGATTAAAAAGAGTAAGAGCACAGAAATAATGAAAGTCAATCATGTCTATTATAGTGTGTCTTTGGTGGCTTTTTTGGAGGGGGCACAATTAAAAAAGACAGCAATTTGAATTTTCTCAGAGTTTGACATGGGCAGAATTGAGAAGCAGACAATTTATTCTTTTAATTTTTGCCTCTAAGTCTGTAGCCCTTTTCACCACTTAGAAACCCTTCCTCTCATTTGGAAGTTACTGGAGTCTTGCTTTCAGGTGTCTTCCTAGAACTGGCATTCCTAAAGATTTCTCATTACCTCTGACTTCCCCTCCTTCTCCCTCAGCTATGTTTCTGTCTCCATGTTATTTTTAGCAATTTATGATATAAAAACTACTATATCCATCAACTCAAGTAAAAACATCTGTTAGAAACACCATGCATGCTAGATTTTAGGAAATCTGTTATGGGTAAGATACAGTCCTTGTTTCTAGGTAGCTCAACACTGTTTTCAGGAGTATAGATAAATTGATATTCAGTCAGATAAGTACACGATGAAACACAGAGCAAAGCATTGTGAAAACTCACCAGAAAAGGGCAGCTCACCAGACTGAAGGATATGAGGAAGGTGCCACAGAAGAATTATTTTCAGGTGGGTTTTGGAGGGGGCTTACAAGTTGTCTGATAAAGTCCACAGTGGGCAGGAAGGGGAGAGCAGATGCATTCCAGGCCGAGAGAACTGCATTTTCAAAGGCCTAGAGATAAGATATAACAGATTTAGAAGATAGCTGGAAGATGAATATGTTTTAAAAGCTTCTGAACTCAGCTGAGGATGTTTCCAGTGATAGGATATTGGACTACTTAAGAGAGTACAACGGGGAAGTTTGGATTATGTGTATAAGGAATATATTTGGTCTAAGGGAAACCACAACATGTATTACTGCTTAAACTTATCCCCCCAGTTCTTCTTCAGCCATCCACCCCCCTCCAGCCAGGCATGTGTCTCCTCTGTCCATGTGTTCCAGCACCATCGCCAATCTAATAACTGGTTAACCTCGTATCTGTCTCTTGCATGTATCCAATCTCATCCATCCTGCTCTCTCTATACTGCCTAGCAAGACTTTATAAACCTGTCATATTGAACAGATGAGATGAAATGAACTCATTTCATTCAATGCTAAGGAACAATAATAAACATCTTCATTGTAATGGAACATAGCATTTATGCTTTATACTTATTAACTTTTTAAATACCCACTGACGTGGGTGTTATTATCTTTCTCACAAAACTCCAAAACAGGAAAATTTTCATCTTGTTTCTTGTGCAATATTTAATTGTGTTAAAACACTATTACTTTTATTTCTTAACCTACATTCTGGTGTCAATTTATTTGAAAATAGGATGCTTCTTTTTCAAGTGTGTGGAACCTCTTTGCATTTGTGTATGTGTTTGTGAAAATCACCTTTACTAGACACATTATACTAAATGATTCCTCCAGAGAAGGAAATAAATGCAAAGTTTTTGAAATGATGATCATACATTACAAATTTCTCTGTGTCTGTTGCAGGAACAGTGAATACTGTGTGTCATGTCAACAGTGCAGATTTTGTTTTCTGCAGACATACAGCAGAATAGGAGGTACCAAAACACGTAATTTCTTATAACCTGTCTACAGAGTTTCTTGGAGTCAAGGATGCAGGAATTTCAGGGTTAAGGCTCCTCAGAGTCATCTTAAATGCCATAGGTTCTTACCTCTTCTGTAATGTGTATTTCTACGGCATTCTCTTTGCTTTACAGGAAATGTGTAAGTGTGTTACAATTTCATCATTGAGAAACACCTATTTGTTTTTTTTTTTTTGATCATTTAGGGCTCAAACTAATGTTTAGGTTATCACTGAAAAGAGACTCATGGGCAAACTAATAGGTTATAATCTCATCAATATTTTTCAAACTATAAGGGAAATCAAACATTTTAATCCTAAATGTATCCACTTAAATGTAATATCAACATTAATTATAATTTGTGATTATCTATTTGTTGATGCAATTCATCTTGGAGAATAAATATACTTTTTCTCCATCATGATCATATTTTATTGTTTTGTTTACTCTTTATACATTTTTATTTAAAATATTCTATAATTCAATGTTAGATTTTTTTTCTTAATTATCTAAATAGATGAGACATAACTTTGCTTTCACTGAAACTTACCCATGGTTTTATGGATTCATCATCATTACCCTCCTTAAAAGATATATATATGTACTCTCTCAATAAAGGCATGAGGTTCCTGTTGGGTAAGACCAGTTAACTGTTTTATTCAACTTCTAAAACTACCTGGGGAACCTCTAAACAAGCCTGTGTTTTCCTTAGGTATGGACCTATTCCCCAGGACTCTGTTGTCTACTGAGAAAGATAAAATTAGTATAGACATTAAACTTGATGAGAACCTATGCAAATTTCATCATCAAATAGAGTTAAATGAAACAATTGAGTTCCTCTATGGTTTAGGAGCTACCCCAAAATTAACCAAAATACTCCTGCCCTCCAAATCTTCTCAAATTTTGAAAAAAAAAAAAAAAACTTATTCCCAGTAGATTAAAGAAAAATGGATTCTTAAAGCTGTAATGGACCTAGGAGTCCTCAAGCATAAAACAACAAGGACTCTTTATGAAAACTGTCCAATTGGTAATGAGCTCTTATTTAACTACTTTCTTTAATGCCATTTGGTGAAGGAGAACTCAATGCTTCCTGAGATGGTCAGTTTCATTTGAAAAGCTCTAATTGTGAAAGAGTTCTTAATGTTCCAATCTAACTTACTGTAGTTTTCAAGACAAACGAAGTGATTTGGTCTCTTTTCCATTCAGCAGCTTTTAATGCAGAAGGATATCTATCTTTCAGAACAAAAGTACATATCTGATAACCTCTAAATCTGTTTATTATGAATTTGTTATTTAATAAGGAAGGAGTCTCTATTTCAAAATATAATATACATTATTGGAAAGGTAGTCCAAGGACCATAAATATATTGACTTACTTTGAAGAAAAAAATTAAAATCACACTGAAAATCTTACACAGTTAATAAATAAATACATATAAAAAAAGACATCTCAGATCAATGGAAAAGCAGGTAATAAATGGATTTGTAATATACAGTTAGCAAAACAGAAAAGTTTCCTTGTGGTTCTTATAGTATCATATACCAAATAGATTGAATTTTAACTAAGTACCCAAAGGTAAACAGTAAACTTTAGCCAAACAACAAAAAAATACTGCCTATTAAATATCTTCTGTATAAGAATTTTCTTAATCTAGAAGCAAGAGGAAAAATCTCAAAGGATTCAAATCTACAGATTAAAAGGTATAAAAATTGTAAGTTTTTGCATGTAAAAACAAATACCAGAATTAAAAGGCAAAGAGAGTAGGAAAAACAGGGGCAACAAATATGATAGACCAAAGGTCAACCTCTTTATTTTATAGAAAAGTTCTTAAAATTAATAGAAGAAAAGATATCTCAAAAGACAAATGGGCAAATGAACATACTTTCCAAAAGCAGAAATACAAATAAGAAACAATCATAAGGGAAACATTCATTCATACAAGTAATCCGATGCAAATCAAAATAACAACAGAAAACACATTTGCCTATTAGCAATAATTCAACATTATAAAATTTAAGCTGGTAGAACCTTTATTGTACATTGGCATAGTCCTTTTGAATTTGTGTTTGGCGTGATGTATCAAAACAATAAATATATGCATGTAGTGGTGTAATAACTGTTTCAGATTTTCCTCAGGAAATAATCTAAATATGGAAAAAGGTGATATTCATTAATGCCCATCACAGTATATATTTATAATAGTCAAAGCAATTTAAAATAATGCAAAATAAATCAGTATTAAACATAAGTATAAACGAATGGGTTATTATTATGATGTGTAGTAGGTTAATTATAACTAATAAAACACAAGGATGTGAGAACATCAGTCATGCAGATGGATGAAGGCACATTCTCAGTAGTGGATCGCTGAGTGCACATCGCTGACCCAAGAACAAGCCTGGAATATCCATGGAAGAGAACAAACACTACTGTGCTGGCGTCCTGAGAGCCAGGGAAGAACGTTAGAAAATGAAGCAGGAGAGGCTATACATGCGCAGAGCTGGGGAAAGGAGATCCTGAAGAGTCTTAATGAACAGTCTTGTTACTTAGGGATTATTATCCTGAGTGAGGGGCTAGCGATTAGAGGGTTTTGAAAAGTCATGAGGTCTGACTAATTTATATATTAAAAATTTTTCCATGTCTGCACAAGGGCGAGGGAGAGAGTACAGTGAAGATGGAGATTTTTGAACAACCTGGTGACAAATGATGAAGACCTCAACAAAAGGTAGTAGCATAGAAGGGATGGTGAGAAGTGGGCAAATCATGGATATTTTGAAGATGGAGACTGACAGAATAATGGTAGGAATCTGAGAAAAAGAGCAGGGAGGATAGTACCAAGTTTATTTGTGGGTTTATGAACAGAAAAGTTGATAAAAGTTTACATTTATGATTTGAAAAGTAATACTCTTAGAAAACTTGTTAGAAAGGACCTCTCTTAACCAGCTAAATGGTAACCCCACTTTAATTAAAGCAAATATCAGACTTAACAGTGAAATACTGACAGCCTTCCCTTTATGAGAGGACTAAAAATTACTTCTATCATCAACATTTCTACTCGACATTTAGCAAAGAGGTCTTTATCACACAACAGAGCAATAAAATAAATAGACTCAGGATTGGATGGAAAAGACAAAACTCTCACTGTTCAGTGATGGTATCTGTACTTCATGATTGTGATCTGCACTATCAAAAGAGTATATAAGTAAATTATTAGAATTTATAAGAGAGATTAGCAGGATGACCAGAGAAAAATAAAAATATAAACACCTATTGCTTTTCTATAAACCATCAAAAACTAGTTAGAATATGAAATTTTAAAAATATACCATTTATAATGTAATCAGAAATGCAAACTTCCTCTGATATATCTGTAAATAAAATTATAAAATTTAATTGAGAGGCCTTAAGGAAGACCTAAATAGATATACCGTGTTTGTGACAGGAAACCTGAAATATTGAAAAATGTCACTGTTCTCTGTATTATCTTATGGATTCAATGCAATCTTAAACAAAATCCTTACTTTTTTGGGTTAAATTTGACAATAAATTTGACAATAAATTTGAATTTATTGTATAAAACAGCAAAAAAAGTCTAAATATCCAAGACATCCATAAAGAAGAAGGAAGGACGGGGCACCTGAGTGGCTCAGTGGGTTAAAGCCTCTGCCATCGGCTCAGGTCATGATCCCAGGGTCCTGGGATTGAGCCCCACGTCAGGCTCTCTGCTCAGCAGAGAGCCTGCTTCCCTTCTTCTCTCTCTCTGTTTGCCTCCCTGCCTACTTGAGATCTCTGTCTATCAAATAAATAAATAAAATCTTTTAAAAAAGAAGAAGAAGAAGAAGAAGGAAGGAAGGAAGGAAGATGCATTGCACTAACATACAACAAAGATTTTTATAAAAATATAGTAATTGGAACAGTGTGATGATAGTCCTGAGCTAGACATATAGGCAAAAAGGAACATAATTAGGAAGCCAGAAATTGATCCACACATACAGAGACATAATACATGACAGAAATGGCATTCCAGATTAGTAGGAAAAGGCAGCCTTTTCTATAAATGTTCAGGGAAATGATGCATCCACATGGAAGAAGAATGAAATTAAATACTTATTCCATGCCTTGCATAAAAATTAGTTCCATGTGGACTCAAGACCTAAATGTGAACAGCCCATGAGAATTGCAACCGTCGTTAAGTGTGGTGCCCAGACGTAAAAAAGGTGTCCTCAGATATTAGCCACCAGACGATGTACCACCAACCAACAGGCCAACAAATTTCTCAAACCCAAATAGACAGAACTAAACAGATCAGTTAATAAAAGCAACTGAGGAAGTTCCTCACAGGGTTTTGAAAATATCGCCCAAGGCAAAGTGTGCCCAAGGGATTTGTGAAGAAACTTTTAGAACCTGTTCTACGGCGTACTTACTGAGACAGAGACGATGCTCATCTTCTCCCTATGAAATCTTTTTACAGATTTACAATGTAAATTTGAAAGGAGAGATACCATAAACAGTAGTGTTTGTAATCACAAAACAAATTTCCACCAAAAATTAGAGATTTCAAATCTGATCCCAAAACCAAAACACTCCCCTAAAATATCCTACTTTCTGGGATACAAAGTAAACAATACTTGGAGCTCAGAGAAGTCAGTGCTGAGACCCACGGAGACTTACTCCATAGACCACTGAGTGAGAGGCTCAGAGGACCTCTGGAATACACAGTTTCTGAGGTAAGTCTTTTTGACAATGGCAATGAGGAAGTCTTGAGTGGATCTCAGGGGACTCATCAGAAGTTCCCCAAGTTCGGTGAATACCCCAAAACATCATCAGACCCCTTGTTAATAAAGAAAAGCTAAACTTATTAGAGTCACTGCACTAAGGGAATACCCTTCCTTAGCGAGGTCTTAGCAGTGATTCAGAAGGTGGGAGTCAGAAGAGGGATATTTGTAAGATCTTGGGGTTTTGGCACAAGTGGTTTAATGTGAGGATTTCAAGTCAGGGAACTAACTGGATTTTGCAGTTAGTGATATCATTTCTAGCTTAATAAACATAGCAAAGTGGTAATCTACAATTGTCCTAGGCAGTTATCTCATAGAAATTTTTGCATAAGTTTTCTAAAGCAGGCAGTGGTGTCATTCATTGGTTGATAGTTTTATTTTTCTTGAGCAAAGATTTCCTGGAACACACAATTAAATCATGTTGATAACATTTAGTTCTAATAGCTATGCTTGATGCAACTATAGTTCTTATCTCCAAATACTAAAAGGAATATGAGACTGTTTATGTAATGCTCAAAAGGAAACAAAATAATTTTGTGGCTTATAGGTTCATACGTTGGTGGCAGAATTACTCATTTATTTCATACACTGGTGGCAGAATTACTCAATTATTTAGAAATAATTCTAAAGAATTATTTAGAACAACAAAGAAACCAGGATAATGGTTACGTCTGGGATGAATTAGAAGGTGTTGACCTAAAAGGGGCACTTACAGGATGCCTGGGTGGCTCAGCCAGTTAAACATCTGGCTTTGGCTCAGGGTCCTAGGACTTGATCCACAAGGAATCCACAAGGATCCACATTGGGCTCCTTGCTCAGTGGGGAGCCTGCTTCTTTCTCTCCCACTAATTCTGTGCTGCTTCCCCTAATTGTGCACGCGCTCGCTCTCTCTCTGACAAATAAATAAATAAAATCTTTAAAAAAATACAATAAAAAGGGCACTTGAAAATTTTCTAGAATTCTGACATATTCAATTTCATGCCCTTGGTGGTAATTATACTAATATTTGCTTTATAACAATTCTTTAAACTGTATTTATATGTAATACACTCTGCTGAATGTATGTTATCTTAACAATTTTAAATTCATTAAAATGCATGTTCTAAATTCAAAGTTATATCCTTGTATTCCATTTGATGTCTAAATTCCAGTTTTAACTTCCATTTTTTCCATTCTTTTGTAACTGAATGACGTTGATGTTACTTACTTTTCTCTTCCTTTTCCATAAAAACTGAATAATAATATTATCACTTTTGTGAAGATTAAATAAAATGTGTAACTTAAATGGTACTTGTTTTTCATTACATTGTTAATAATAATGATGATATCCCTTCACATTTCTAAGTAACCCTCTCATATTCTGTATATTGATACATAGAGTTCTGAAAGCATTTCTTTCTTTCTTCTCACTTATTTTCACTTTTGAATTACTAGAGGTTTCTCCTGTGTATGACTGAAAGTAATTCATCTCTGAGAGTTACTTTCTGAGAATTAATTATTCGTTCTTCTACCTTACTAGCTGGTTAGTCTCAGATTCCTTAGCTGGTTCCTGCTCATATATCCCCAACTTCTTCATACTGAAGCATCACAAGAGTCAGTGTTTGAGCCTCTTCTCTTTGATATCAAGATTAGCTTATCCAGTCTCCTGGCTTTAAATACTGTCTATAAGCTGATTTATATCTCAGTCCTAGACCTTCCATTCACTAAGTCCCCAAATCTTGGAGTTATATTAACTTCTCTCATATTTTTTTCATATCCCACATTAGATCCATGAACAAATATTTCTATTATTGACTTCAAAATATATCCAGAATCCAACGCATCTCCTCATCTCCACTGCTATCCCCTTAGTGAAGTCACAGTTTTCTCTCACCCAGATATTTTAATAGTACCCTAACTGGCCTCTGTTTTCACATCATTCTATTTCAATTTGTTCCTAACACAATGGCCAGAATGATCCTGTGGTATCATCAAGACATGAGGTCGTGTTTTTCCTTCTGTTCAAAACCCTTCCCAAATTTCCCTTTTTACTCAAGCTTAAAGCCAAAACTTTTTAATTACATATAATCACCACCTAATTTGTAAGTATACCTCCTTACACATGCACAAATACACACACACACACACACACACACACACAGAGCGCTGCTCATCTCCCTTCTCTGATATATTTTTCTTCAGGATCTGTTCCTCACCCTCCAACCTTAGCTCTCTGACTTCATCTCCCTATTTGTTCCCCTGTAGCTCACTCTGCTACAGCCACACTTCCCTTTTCCACAATATCCAGGGCACCCTCCTAAGTCCCTGCAGCTTCATCTACTTAGATCCTCTGATCTCGGGTTTGCACACGGCTCATCCCCTCACCTTCTTTAGTCTTTGCTCAAACATCGCCTTCTCAACCAGACCTTCTTCAACTGCCTGATTTGTAATTGCAATTCTCTCCAACCCACATTCCCAGCATTTCTTATCCCACTTTTATGGTTGAATTTTCTCCAGACTCTATTTAATATATTATATGGTATTACACAATATAATTTAGTTATTTTTATAAATGTCTATTTACACCTACACATTAAGAGTGTAGGCATTTTCACTTTTGTCCACTGCTATTTCCTAAGAATATAGAATGCAGCCTGGTACATATTAGGCATTCAATAAATATTTGTCAAATGAATGAAAATATCTAACCTCTCTCACTGTGTATGATGTCTCAGTTTTATCTGGAAGCATATATATATTTATATAGATATAGATAGATATAGTTGAGACAAATCCCATCTTCCCCACAATATGTAGTCACATTATCTGGCACTATGACTATCACTTGCTATTTATTTCCCATGTCCTTTTTTCTACCAGAGTATCATAGTTAAACTGGAAGGAGAGAGAGAAATATCTGCCATGCATTCCTGTCATTCAAGTTGAGTTCGCATCTTCACAATCCTTAAAATATCTCCTAGATTTGTCCTAATGGCATCATTCATCTTGTGTCAGGGGTAGTCATTACTACATAGGACTACATGACTACTGTCAGGACTAGGACTACATGACTACTGTCAGCATAACTGATACTTTAAATAGGTTTCTTCCTCAACAAATGTATAACCTCCTGGAAATTGGCCAGTTCAGAGACTGGTTAAAAATAAAACAAAGATCTCCAAAGTTTTAAAAGTAGCTAGTGTCTTAGTCTGCTATCACAGAAGATCATGAACTGGATGGCTTACATACAACAGAAATTTGTTCCTCACGGTTTCAGAAGTTAAAGGGTCCAAGATCAGAGTGCCAGCATAGAAGGGTTTGGTAAGAGCTCTCTTCTGCTTGCAGATCGCTCACTTCTCCCTATGTCCTCACCTGGTGGAAGGGGTGAGGAGACCACTCCAGAGAACCCTCCTCTTTTATAAGGGAAATAATCCTATTCATAAGGGTTCCATTCTCATGACCTACCCACCTATCAAAGGCGCCATCTCCTAATACCATCATGCTGGAATTTAGGGTCTCAACATATGAATTTGGTGGGGAACAAACTTTCAGTCTACAGCAAGAGTTTATTAACTTCCTGGATAAAGGAAAATTTCAGGGTCTTTTAAGTGTTAGAAGGAGAGGGTTCATGGTGGTTTTGCCAATTAAGGAGTGAAAATTTGCATTCCAGTTATGACTCCAATGAGTTTATCTCTTTGAACACAGTTAATTAAAACAGATTCCATTGTTAATGGTTTAGGAAAGTCTTCATTTGGTTTTGGTAAAGGTCTAGTATCCCAGAGTCTCTCAAAGTTCATTGTCCTTTATCAGCTTCAGTTGATTTGAACCTGTTATGATGAAACACACATCTAATTTTTACTGACACCCTAAACAAATGTAGCTGTGAGCAAAAGTTTTTCTTTTACATTTCCTGTGGTTGTCTATCTCATTTTCAGCACTGAGACAACAAACACTACACTATATATATTATTCTTAAGGTTAAAATTTTTGCCTTTTCTATTATAGAAAATTAGCTTTTTCTTTTTCCTATAAACATGGGTTCAACTTTTTTTGGAGAAGAATAATAACTTTGTTCATTCATTTACTCTTTAATACATTCCATATGTCGTAGATGCCAGACACAATGCTTTTTACCTACTTTTTAATTAGCTAGAGTTTCTTCGTATTGTCTCATTCTCTACTATGCCTTCTTCTCTTTGTTAATTTCTTATAACTAATTGTGTTATCCTCTCTACCTTCCATTTGGTGACTTCTTACTTGAATTACTTCCTGAACAGAAATTATTACTAATAAGTCTAATAAGTCTAATAAGTCTGCATAGTGAGAGCCTTTCAACAAAACTACTCATATTCTTGAAGAAGAGTACATTTTTTATTTAATACAGTTATATAGGGAAGAATATATTTAACAGGAAAACTGACCTCTCAAACTTATGTAGGCCATCAGTTAGCAACATCTCTTAACAATTAGAGATTATTATACAATTTTATTCATTCAACATTCACCAAGAAATAAATAAGTGCCATACATTCTGTTAAACTCTAGGGACATTCATCTAGACCTACTTTTTTTGTGGCTCTGCAATCAGACAACTACAAAGCAAATTATGAGGCCAGATTTCTTATTTGTTCCCTTTGTTCTCCTCAGGCCAGGTTTCTGGGACTTCTGGCTCTCCTTACTAGAATTTTTTCATTGCCAGGGGTTAAAGTTCAGGAATTATGAGTAGCTATTAGTGGACCCAAAGACATCTAAAAATATGTATTTTAAAATAATATATTAGACTTTATTCTACTAATCAGAAAATGAGAGACCTAAATTTGTGGCTATGTGTTAGCCTTGTGGCTAACCTTTAACTTTGCGTACTACTCAACTATTATTATTCCTTGCCACTCAAATTTTGTTCCACAGACCTGCAGCATCAGCCATATCTGGGATTTTATTAGAAATGTAGACTCTGTGGTGATCCTCAGACCTACTAAATCATAATACACATTTTCACAAAATCCTCAGGTGATTTGTATGTACATGAAAATTTGAGAAGCCACTGTAAATCACTTTGACTTTTTGAGCCCTTCCTTGTAAGTGATTAAAGTTCTTTCCCCTACATAGTTATGTTATTAATTTCAGTGAAAATAAAAGAATAGGAAAAGAAAGAAATCAAATTTTGAATCCAGAGAGACCAGAATCAAGCTTTGTTAGATAAGGTAGATAAATAGAAGGTTTTAATGGAATCATGGTAAAGATAAGTGGCAAAATTATTTAAAAGTTTTGCTACCTGTTGACATTATTAAAAATGCCTTCAAAGCAATTGGAAATTATCATACAAGAAAAATGTAACCTGCCAGTCAGGAGCCTTTGAACACTTATAGCTAGTTGACGTTCACCCCTCCAGGTATCAAATGCAATTACCGTTTTACTTGGGGCACAATTTAACTTGAATTTGACATATTGAACATAGAGAGAATCACGGACAGCAAAGGCATGAAGAAGTCCATTTCAAGGGAGAGCATCTTTCATTCAGAACTGGAGTGCACAGGACACTGGCCCACTGAGATGAGCCTGAATCACACTGCTGATCTGTCACAGAGGTGAAATTAATGAACCTCAAATCCTATAAAACCATGGTTAAGTAAGTGTGTGATGTGGGGAAGTAGCTTACAGTGAAATTCGTCCTGGCACCATACTAAACAAAATAAAACAAAACAAAACCAGAAAATAAAGGTCTCATTTATTAGTGTTATTTCTTAACCCTAAGAAAAATAATTTGGGGCCTGTGTTTTATCAACTCCAAACCTGGATTCTGGCTCTTTCTAACTAGAGTTTGTTAATTTCCCAGGGTTGAGGTTTAGTAATTATGAAGATGGTGCATCTGAAAATGTTTTGTAGGGGTGCCATAGTGGCTCCGTTAAGTGTCTGACTCTTGCTTTTGGCTCAGGTCATATTCTAAGGATCCTGAGATTACGCCCCACATCAGGTTTGTCACTGAGCTGGAACCTGTTTGAGATTCTCTTCTCTCTGTCTCTCCCTCTGTTCCCTCCCCTGCTCATACAGTCTCTCTCTTAAAAAAAAAAGAAATGCTTTGTAGCAGACAGAAATGGATTAATCTGACATACTATTCATTATTAGGCATAAGCATCTTTTTATTTCAAAATTTGACTTAATTTTTCTGTAAAATAAGTCTTCTTATTGTGGAAAATATAGCTCAAACTATGCAAAGGTCAAGCAAATCTGTTATTGATTATTGACTCCAGTTCTCCAGCATGTCTCCACAATAAGGTTTCCTATGTTCACTCAATAGAACATCTGTATTTTTTTATGCTGCATCCAATTGTCTTAAAACAGAAATAAGATCATTTATATGACACATAAATCACTTACATCCACAAATCTCTACTTTTGAATGCTTAGGCAACTGTAATTTAAAGTTCTAACTGCTCTGTTTTTACAAAAATAAGCAAAAAAATATACTTGTAATATTCTAGTCACTATCTCCAAACTATAAAATGAATTTACTGAAGCACAGTGTATTGATGTCATATGGAGACATTTGAAAAGTATGGGATTAGTTATTGTTATGCTTTTAAAGACTATTCTAACTGAATTTGTTTTGTGGCTTTTTGTGGATACACATATACGTATGCGTGCATATGGATATAAATATAACAGCTAAAACTTTCTTCTTGCTAATTCTAGGTAGCACTACTTGCATTTAGTGTGACAGAGATTGGCCACTTGTTCAATGACTCAATTCCCTTTTCTCCTTGGCACTTCCTAGAGTTCTTTTTATAGATGTTAGTTAGAAATGTCTGCTTAACTGAGTTCTATGCTGAAGAATGCAGAGTCTCTATTAACTTGGATTCCTGAATGACTGTCTGGAGCAGAAATCCCCTCATGTACACATACTCCACACATTTACTCTCTCACATACCCACTACACATTCACCCCACCCTCTCCCTGACAAACTGTCAATTGGAATTTATGTGGGCAAGAAATAGACCTCCATGATGTTCAACTACTGAGATTTGGGAATTTACTTGGTAGTATAGGTAGCACTACTTTCTCTGGTACAGAATAAACATGCATCTGAGAACAAACGTGTAAATTCCAAGAAATTCCTTCTTATTAATTGTTCTTAACCATATTCCTCTCTTTCCCAATACACATTTCTTTTTAATCTAGAGTAATGTGAACAAAAAGGGAAGAATAAGGAAGAAATAAGAGTGAAGATAGTATGGAGAAAGGAGATATGTGAGTACAAGACCTGATCTTGTCCAATTACCCATTGGTCTATAGAAGTCTGTAGGTCCCAAACCTCAGGAAGCTCTGCTTATTATGAGACTCTTAAAGGCCATCCTCTGTTGCTAATACTCATGTGCTGCTCTCACTCCTACCATTCTGTCTTGTCTGGCTAGCTGCTCAAGAAAAAATGTTTTCCCTACAACATATCAACAGGACAACCTGTGCAAGTACAGCTTGAACCTCAGAAGGTCTGTTGCTCTACTCTCTATACCCTGTTAATGATATCTGTCTTGATTATTATAATAATCCCATGGGGAAAAAATAAACTTCAGTAAATTTTGAGACTCTTAGATCTTAATCTCCCTTAAAGATAGTTAGTTTCTCTATGTCTCTGAATATGATAACATAGAGATTCAAACAATTATTTGGGGCTGGTTAATTTTTGGTACTATCTTTGGCATTGGATACATAGGGAAATAAGGCACATCTATTCATGAGAAGCTTTCAGTCTTTTACAAGCAGTCAAGTACATAAGCAATTCACTCCAGTACATGATGAGTTCTATAAGGGAGGTGTCTGTAGAAACTCAGATAAAGATTAAAAAGTGATTCTGGAAGAAGAATCAAGGAAAACTACAGGAGGTGATATTTGTACTAAGCCTTTTAAAATGGGAAGAATTTACAAAGCAGAGAAGAAAGTGAAAAAGTGTCCTGGAAATATGGAAGATCATGAGAAAAGGAATAGAAACAAAAGGAACAAGAAATATTTTCATCATCAAAGAATACATATTGCTAAGGGGAGAGGTTTTGAGTTTGCTTTGAAAAGGATTTTATGGCAAGCGTGTCCAGGCCTTGGCTTGCATGTTAAGAAAGCTCTGTAAGAAATGAGTGCACACGAGAAGGAGGAAGCAAGATGGTGAGGAGTGGCAGACTGAAATATCATTAGGTCCCAGGAGTTAAGCTAGATATTTATCAAACCATTCTAAACATCTACAAACTCAAAAGGAGATAGAAGAGAAGAAGAAGAGCAATTCTAGGAACAGAAAATCGACCACTTTCTGGAAGGTAGGATGTGCAGAGACGTGAATACAAAACGATGTGAAGATAGACCGTGGGGGGAGAGGCCAGCTCCCAGCAAGCCATTGAACAGTAGAGCACAAAAACAGAAGTTTTAGATGTCTGCTCCACTGAGCGACATCACTCCAGAGATTAAGCGGGGGTGGAGCCCTTGCAGGGACAGTATGGTCTCAGGACCCGTGGGGTCACAGAAAGACCAGGGGTGTCTGAGTGTGGCAGAGCTTCCAGGTATCCAAGTTGGGAAGCTGGCTACAGAGATGAAGCTGAGCAGTGAGCTCTCAGCTTGGGGTTCCCTTAAACCATGATCTAAGGCACAGTCATACCACTGCTCTTCTTGCAGGAACCCCACAAGGGGCAAATCCAGAGAGACTCCCTGGAATTCCCAGCAGGAATCTGCTGGGTTTGGAGACTCCAAATGGGGCTGTGCGCCAGAGATAGAAATGCTTGGTCATAGGCTGAGTGAGCAAGGAGTGTGGCTGGAGACCAGGGAGACGGAAGGGATTGACTGCTTTTCTCTGAGGGCACACTGAGGAGTGGGGCTCTGAGCTCTCGGCTCCTCCAGGCTGGAGATTGGGAGGCCACCATTTTCTTTCCCATCCTCCAAACCTCTGCAGAAAGCAGAGTAACAAAAGATACCAAGAGCAAACCCAAGCAGATTACTTAGCCTGGCCCCTGACAAGGGTAGTGCAGTTCCACCTTGGACAAAGACACTTGAGAATCACTGCAACAGGCCCCTCCCCAAGAAGATCAGCAAGAACATCCAGCCAAGACCAAGTTCACTGATCAACAAGAACTGTGGAACTCCAGAGCTAATGGAAAGCAAGGCATAGAATTCATGGCTTTTCCCCCCACGATCCCTTAGTCTTGTAAAGTTAAATTTTTTTTATTTTATTTCTTTATTCAATTTTTTAAACTTTTTCCTCCTGTAACAGTTTTTAACTATTTTTTTTAACTTTTTCCTCCTGTAATGTTTTTTTTAACTATTTTATCTTAAAATACCTTTTTAAAAGAATCTTTAAAATTTTTCATTGTTATAGTCATATTTTATCCCTTCATTGTATTTAACATTTTTTTTTTTGTATACATACAGGATTTTTTTTTTCTTTAAAATTTTGGGTTACAATTTCTTCTAATAGATCAAAATATACCCTAAATCCAGCACATGGCTTTGTTCTAGTCTCAAGCCTGATCACATTCTCTCCTCTTTTTTTTTTTTTCCTTTTCCAACCAACTTATCTTATCAATTCCTTTTTTAGAATACTTCTTTTATTTTCATCTTTATACTCATATTCCATCCCTTCATTGTGTTTACCCTTATTTTTTTTATATATAAGTTTTTCTTTCTTTAACATTTTGGGAGGTAGTTTCTTCTAAGAGACCAGAATACACCCAAAATCAAGTGGGTGGCTCTGTTCTACTCACCAGTCTAAATATATTTTTCCCCCTTTCTCCCTTTCTTCTCCCGCCAATTTCAGGTCTCTTCTGATTGATTAACATATATTTTTCTGGGGTCTTTGCCATCCTTTTAGTATTTTAGTCTCTAATTCATATATTCTTATCTGGATAAAATGACAAGGTGGAAAAACTCACCACAAAAAAGAAGAAGAAGAACAACAACAACAACAACAAGAGGCAGTACTGACAGCTAGGGACCTAATCAATATGGACATTGGTAATATGTCAGAACTAGAGTTCAGAAAGATGATTAGCAAGGTGCTAGCTGGGCTCAAAAAAGGCATGGAATATATCAGAGAATCCCTTTCTGGAGAAATAAGAGGACTAAAATCTAACCAAGCTGAAATCAAAAAAGCTATTAATGAGGTGCCATCAAAATTGGAGGCTCTTACTGCTATGATAAATGAGGCAGAAAAGAGAATTAGTGATATAGAAGACCAAATGACAGAAAATAAAGAAGCTGAGCAAAAGAGAGACAAACAACTACTGGGCCATGACGGGAGAATTCAAGAGATAAGTGATACCATAAGACAAAACAATATTAGAATAATTGGGATCCCAGAAGAAGAAGAAAGAGGGAGAGGGGCAGAAGGTATATTGGAGCAAATTATGCACATCCCCTATATGGCCAAGGGAAAAAGCATCAAAATCCAGAAGGCACAGAGAATCCTCCTCAAAAATCAATACAAATAGGTCCACACCCTGTCATCTAATAGTACAACTTACAAGTCTTAGTGACAAAGAGAAAATCCTGAAAGCAGCGTGGGACAAGATGTCTGTAACATACAATCCTAGAAATATTAGTTTGGCAGCAGACTTAACCACAGAGACCTGGCAGGCCAGAAAGAACTGGCATGATATATTCAGAGCACTAAATGAGAAAAATATGCAGCCAAGAATACTATATCCAGCCAGGCTGTCATTGAAATAGAAGGAAAGATAAAAAGTTTTCAGCACAAACAAATACTAAAAGAATTTGCAAACACCAAACCAGCCTTACAGGAAATATTGAAAGGGTTCCTCTAAGCAAAGAGAGAGCCTGAAAGTAGTAGACCAGAAAGGAAAAGAGACAATACACAGTAACAGTCACCTTACAGGCAATACAATGGCACTAAATTCATATCTTTCAATAGTTACCCTGATTGTAAATGGGTTAAATGCCCCAATCAAAAGACACGGGGTATCAGAATGGATTGAAAAAATATAAGACCCATCAATATGCTCTCTATAAGAAACTCATTTTAGACCCAAAGACATCTCCAGATTTAAAGTGAGGGGGTGGAAAATAATTTACCATGCTAATGGACATCCAAAGAAAGCTAGAGTGGCAATCCTTATATCAGATAAATTAGGTTTTAGGCCAAAGACTATAAGAGATGAGGAAGGGCACTATATCGAACCCAAAGGGTCTGTCCAACAAGAAGATTTAACAATTTTAAATACTTATGCCCCTAACATGGGAGCAGCCAACTATATAAACCAATAATAATAAAATCAAAGCAACACATTGACAATAATACAATAATAGTAGGGGACTTTAGCACCCCCTCACTGAAATGGAAAGATCATCCAAGCAAAAGATCAACAAGGAAATAATGGCCGTAAATGACACACTGGACCAGATGGAAATCATAGATATATTCAGAACATTCCATCTCAAAGTACAGAATACACATTCTTCTCTAGTGCATATGGAACATTCCACAGAATAGATCATATCCTGGGTCACAAATCAGGTCTCAACCAATATCAAAAGACTGGGACCATACCCTGCATAATTTCAGACCACAATGCTCTGAAGCTAGAACTCAATCACAAGAGGAAATTTGGAAAGAACCCAAATACATGGAGGCCAAAGAGCATCCTACTAAAGAATGAATGGGTCAACCAGGAAATTAAAGAAGAATTGAAAAAATTCATGGAAACAAATGAAAATGAATGCACAACTGTTCAAAATCTTTGGGACACAGCAAAGAGTGTCCTGAGGGGAAAGTATATAGCAATGCAAGCCTTTCTCAAGAAACAAGAAAGGTCTCAAGTATACAACCTAACTCTACACCTAAATGAGCTAGAGAAAGAAGAGCAAAGAAAGCCTAAGCCCAGCTGGAGAAGAGAAATAATAAAGATCAGAGTAGAAATCAATGAAATAGAAACCAAAAGAACAGTAGAATAAATCAACAAAACTAGGAGCTGGTTCTTTGAAAGAATTAATAAGATTGATAAATGCCTGGCCAGACTTAGCCAAAAAAAAAAAGAGAGAGAGAGAGAGAAAGGACCCAAATAAATAAAATCATGAGTGAAAGAGGAGAGATCACAACCAATACCAAAGAAATACAAACAATTATAAGAACATATAATGAGCAACTATATACCAGCAAATTTGACAATCTGGAAGTAATGGATGCATTCCTAGAGACACGTAACTACCAAAACTGAACCAGGAAGAAATAGCCAATAGGATCCAACAATACATTAAAAGGATTATTCACCACAACCAAGTGGGACTTATTCCAGGGCTGCAAGGTTAGTTCAACATCCACAAATCAATCGATGTGATACAATACATTAATAAAAGAAAGGACAAGAACCATATGATACTCTCAATAGATGCTGAAAAAGCATTTGACAAAGTACAGTATCCTTTCTCAATCAAAACTCTTCAAATTGTAGAGATAGAGGGTACATACCTCAATATCATCAAAGCCACCCATGAAAAACCCACTGCAAATATTATTCTCAATGCTGAAAAGCTGAGAGCTTCTCCACTAAGATCAGGAACACGGCGGGGATGTCCACTATCACCACTGCTATTCAACATAGTATTAGAAGTCCTAGCCTCAGCAATCAGACAACAAAAAGAAATAAAAGGCATCCAAATTGGCAAAGAAGAAGTCAAACTCTCACTCTTTGCAGATAATATAATACTTTATGTGGAAAACCCAAAAAACTCCTCTCCCAATCTGCTAGAATTTGTACAGGAATTCAGTAAAGTGTCAGGATATAAAATCAACCACAGAAATCAGTTGCATTTCTATACACCAGCAGCAAGACAGAAGAAAGAGAAGTTAAGGAGTTAATCCCATTTACAATTGCATCCAAAACCATAATAAACCTAGGAATAAATCTAATCAAAGAGGCAAAGAATCTGTACTCAGAAAATTATAAAGTACTCGCAAAAGAAATTGAGGAAGACACAAAAAAATGGAAAAATGTTCCATGCTCATAGATTGGAGGAACAAATATTGTGTAAATGTCTATGCTACCTAAAGCAATCTACACATTTAATGCAATCCTTATCAAAATACCATCAAATTTTTCCAAAGAAATGGAAGAAATAATCCTAAAATTTATATGGAACCAGAAAAGACCCCAGATAGCCAGAGCAATGTTGAAATAGAATGCCAAAGTTGGTGGCATCACAATTCCAGACTTCAAGCTCTATTACAAAGCTGTCATCATCAAGACAGTATGGTACAGGCACAAAAACAGACACATAGATCAATGGAACAGAATAGAGAGCACAGAAATGGCCCTCAACTCTATGGTCAACCAATCTTCAACAAAGCAGGAAATAATGTCCAACGATAAAAAGACAGTCTCTTCAACAAATGGTGTTGGGAAAATTGGACAGTCACATGCAGAAAAATGAAGCTGGACAATTTCCTTACACCACACACAAAAATAGACTCCAAATGGATGAAAGACCTCAATGTGAGAAAGGAATCCATCAAAATCTTTGAGGGGAACACAGGCAGCAACCTCTTTGACCTCAACCACAGTAAATTCTTCCCAGAAACATCACCAAAGGCAAGGGAAGCAAGGGCAAATATGAACTATTGGGACTTCATCAAGATCAAAAGTTTTTGCATAGCAAAGGAAGCAGTCAACAAAACCAAAAGACAACTGACAGAATGGGAGAAGATATTCGCAAATGACATATCAGATAAAGGGCTAGTATCCAAAATCCATAAGGAACTTATCAAACTCAACACCCAAAGAACAAATAATCCAATCAAGAAATGGGCAGAAGACATGAACAGACATTTCTGCAAAGAAGACATCCAGACGGCCAACAGACACATGAAAGTGCTCCACATCACTTGGCATCAGGGAAATATAAATCAAAACCACATTGAGAAATCACCTCACACCAGTCAGAATGGCTAAAATTAACAAGTCAGGAAATGATAGATGTTGGTGAGGGTGCAGAGAAAGAGGAACCCTCCTACACTGTTGGTGGGAATGCAAGCTGGTGCAACCACTCTGGAAAACAGGATGAGTTTCCACAAAAAGTTAAAAATAGAGCTACCCTATGACCCAGCAATCACACCACTGGGTATTTACCCTAAAGATACAAATATAGTGATCTGAAGGGGCACATGTACCCGAATGTTTATAGCAGCAATGGCCACAATAGCCAAAATATGGAAAGAACCTAGAATGTCCATCAACAGATAAATGGATAAAGAAGTGGTATATATATATGCAGTGGAATACTATGCAACTGTCAAAAGAAATGAAATCTTGCCATTTGCAATGACATGGATGGAACTAGAGGGTATTATGCTGAGCGAAATAAATCAATCAGAGAAAGACCATTATCATATGATCTCTCTGATATGAGGAATTTGAGAGGCAGGGCAGAGTTCTTGGGGGGGTAGGGAAGGAAAAAAATGAAAAAAGATAGGATTGGGAGGGAGATGAACCATAAGAGACTCAATCTCACAAAACAAACTATGGGTTGGTGGGGGGTGAGGGAGTAGGGAGAGGATGGTTGGGATATGGACATTGAGAAGAGTATGTGCTATGGTGAGTGCTGTAAAATGTGTAAACCTGATGATTCACAGACTTGTATCCCTGGGAAAATAATACATTATATGTTAATAAAAATAATTTTAAAAAAGAATTGGGCACATGCTACAGATATGTCTTAGACTATGACGTAGAAAGGGAGATAATGAGAGACTGGGTAAGAGGGTCAATTAGAAGTTGATTTCAACCATCCAGAAAATGATGATTGCACCAGTGGAGTTAGTGAGGAGTACACAGAGATTATTTATGATATAGATTAGACAGGATATGGCTACAACTTAAATATAAAAAGAGTCAAATATGGCTACATCTCTACAAGGTGATTTAGAGTCATGGGAGCAAAATGATCAGCATTCAATATTACTGACATTAGGCCACAAGAACATCTAGAAAAGGGAAATGATGACCAGCATTGTTTCAAATGATACCAAGAGAACAAATATGATCTATGATAAGGTAGAATTATGTCTAAGGTTAATGTAAATTATTAATAGATTTTAGAAGGGGCTAGAAGATATCCTTTATATATAGATATACTTTTACATTTAATTTCCAGATAAAATTGCTACTATTTTTGCCTAATGCAGAAAAAAACTTACACTATACAATTACATATATAAGAGAAAGAGCCTGGTATACTAAGACTTAAACAACCCCAATAGTTTCTTATACATCTAAATGAGATAAAACCACATCTAAATGAGAAGAAAAACATTCCCAAATGCCACTTCAATTGTTCCCAAATAATCATTACTTTCTGCCTTCAAACCTTTGAGACCACAGAAAAGTTAAAATAATTTTTCTGTGTTCTGTCATAAACATCTTCAGTGAATTTAATTCATTTAATGAATCATTAAATTATTTCAATCAGACATCCAGGTAATGCTATACTGAAGTATATTATAAATACAATCAAACAGAAAAGAATGAAAAATCTTTTAAACACATCAAGGAATAATGGTAAATTCCTGGCAATACATCTCAGTAAATTTGAATTCAAGAGCAAAATACAAATATAAAGGTCATTAATACAAAAGTGGATCTGCAGATCATAGTAAGTAATGAATAAAATTTGAGTAAAAAATGCAATTTAACAATAGAAAATGTCTCTAAAAAATGAATGTAAGTAGTTTTAAATTACAATGGATTATATTTAGCTTGTAAAAGTTATAATGGTCATTTTTTGACCATTCCAGTTTTCAACATGAGTTGGAATTGTCTCTCAAGAGCTATTTAATAGAATAGATATCTTTAGTTTAGGAAAAGAAAACATGCATTATAAGAATCTCTAAAATATTTTCCAATCAGATTTATCAGTGATCTAATGTAATTTTAAAGCAATTCTGACCCTTCTCCTTCTAAACATTTCTGTTCCCAGAATACATTGAGCTGCAAGTGCAAGCTGATCTAAAAATAAATTCTAAAAAACTCTGAAAAGAGAAAATTCTTTTGTTCTTCTCTGAAGAAATTAATAGTTCGGATACATTTCCAATTTCTCTTAGAATTTTTCCACCTGGACATTCTTCTTGTGTGTCAGGCTCAGTATGTAACAAGCTCAATTTATTTTCTTCAATCCTTTTCACTTTTCTGGTTTCCTTAGTTCTATTACTAATTCTAGGATTAAGTCATATTTGACTCCTTCTTCTCTTTACCTTTAATTTCTAATTGGCAACCAAGTCCTAACGGATTTCATTCTGATCCTCATTTCCTTCTTACAACCTGTACTTACTCAGATTCCCAAAGCATTTTCCTAGTTTCCTAACTTTCCTTATTTGGACTTTCTTCATTCCAATTCACTTTAGACTTTATTGCCAGATTAATATTTTTGAAGCTCAAGGGTCACCTGAGTGGCTCAACTGGTTAAGTGTCCAACTCTTGGTTTCAGCTCAGATCATGATCCCAGGGTCATGAGATTGAGCCCCTCATCAGGCTCCAAGCTCAGGCTGGAGTCTGCTTGGGATTTTCTCTGTCCCTCTCCTTCTGCCTTTCCCCTGACTCCCTCTGTCTCTCTCAAATAAATAAATACATCTTTTAAAAAGTATTTTTGAAGCTCAATCTGGCCCTGTAAGTCCTTTGTTCGAAATCCTCAGTGGCTTTCCAATGAATTGTGAACAAACCCAAATGCCTTTGCCTGGTATGCAATTCTTCCCTAATTTTAACCCCTTTGCTTTTTTTATGCACCTCAAGTCTCACTAACAGCAAAAATTGCCTCCTATATATATACTTTCACTGTTTGCTTCTTTTGATCAGCTCATTGCTGGTGCCAATAATGCCCTTCCTGCATATCTAGTATTAATCCAAATCCCATATCACCAGTTGAAATACTCTCTCTCTCAAAACAGTTCTTCCTACTCTCTATCACATTCCACCCTTTTAATTATTTTTTTAAAATATTTATTTATTTATTTGTTTGTTTGTTTGTTTATTTATCAGACAGAGAGCACAAGTAGGCAGAGAGGCAGGCAGAGAGAGAGAGGAG
Source organism: Enhydra lutris kenyoni (assembly GCF_002288905.1). Lineage (NCBI taxonomy): Eukaryota > Metazoa > Chordata > Mammalia > Carnivora > Mustelidae > Enhydra > Enhydra lutris. The sequence continues at coordinate 23,328,223 of NW_019154091.1, forward strand.
GAAGCAGGCTCCCTGCCTAGCAGAGAGCCCGATGCGGGGCTCGATCCCAGGGCCCTGGGATCATGACCTGAGCTGAAGGCAGAGGCTTTAACCCACTGAGCCACCCAGACAACCCCACATTCCACCTTTTTAGAAGTCTTCTCTAAATTCTCTGAATTCCAATAGCACTTTTTTTTTTCATTTCTAAATTACGCTCATCATTTTTACCTATCTTACAGTTATTTGTATATCTATCTCACCATAATAATGAGAGTTCCTTTAAGACAGGGCACTTGATTCATCCACTTACAAGAGTGGATATCTAATAAGAATTTCTTTATTAAATATAAAATGATGTGATGGTAAAATGGCTTTTTCCTGCTCCCTATTTTAAAGTGAAATTTTATATCACATCTAGTAACACAAACATAGTCATGACACAAAATGACACCAATATTAGCACGTTTAGGATTTAATAGCATCAAGATTAAAGAAAAAAATGGAAGGTAATCAGAACCCCAAATTTTGAAGGGCAGTATTCCTAGAATGAGAAGTAATACCTCAAAATTTCAGAGAATGAGATTTGCAAAATTTTGATAGGCCAGGAAAACCTACTGTGTTCAACTTTGAGTTGACATTAAATTCTTTCCACTCAAACTATGGTAAAATAAGCTAATTTCTTCTACAAGAGACTGTAAATGCCACTTTGCACTGGCTTAAAACAGGTAATCAAATAAGGGTCAGAAACTTTATGATAGTCTGATAAAACTGGAATTTCTGCGTGGAACCACCCTTCCCAATACTTGAGCATTATTAGTAGAACAAGGACCTTGAAGATGGTGTCGAGAACAGATAGGAAGGAAGGAGCAGAAAACAAGAGCAAGCAGCAATAGCTTCTAAGGAGGATTTTAGGAGTTGAAGGGATAAGAATGAGAGGTAGACAGAAAGATGTAGATCATAGTTAAAGGAAAGCTTTGGGAACCAAGATGTATAGCTCCAATTCATAACTTTACCACTTACTGACTATAGCTGTATGATCCCAAATTTCCTTAGCTATAAGGTTCAAATAAGGTAAAGACCTAGTACACTAAAGTGAGAGTAATGATTTCTACTCCGAAAATGTTCTAAAGACCAAATGAGATAATGACCTAATATAGTAACAATTATATAATCAGTGCTTAATTCATAGGAAACTATTATTGTAGGAGTCCTCATTGCAGTAATGTAGATGCAGACCTGAGCAGAGATCCTAGTTCTGTCCTCATTAGTATCTGACTTGGAAAAAATACCTAAATCTACCTTCAGCCTCAATTTCATCATCTGTACAGAGTCTGTGTGAAGATTAAATAAAATAATGTATATTTCATGCACTTATCAATTGCCCTCGTGAAGGTCAGATGAAATTGGCTAGAATTCCTGTACAATGTCTTATGAACAATCCAATTCCTTCATCAAAATATGTACTATATTTTGGTAAAGGGGGAGAAAAAGTGGAATGTGAGGGTCATATTTTAATTTTATTAAAGAAGTTATGCTTTTTATTATCAAATATTTCCATAAAATGGGTGAAGCAAGTTTTACTCTGAGCATGTACATTTTCTTTTGTAGGTGACTTTTATCCCTTCAGAAAAAGTAAAAGGTATATTTGGATCAAAATTGTGACAATTTAAAATTTTCTTTATTTCTGATCAAACACAGTCCAATTAGAAAAAAAAATTACTTCAATGAACTTATTTCCTTATATAAAAAACGAAAATGTTGAAAAAAATAAAATATAAAATAAAGTAAAAATGTTGAATCAAAAAATGTCAGACCTCCTCACCTCTGTCAGAACTGTGGAGGACATAAGTCAGTGGGAAACATTAGTCTATAGTTTTTCAAGAAACAGTCTAAGAGAAAAGCATTATCTTCTAGTGGAAGGAGAGAAATGTGGTATTTGTGTTGCAGGTGGTAAGGGGGAATCAATAAAAATTGTGAACAAGTACAGACAGAGGTTATTTGAATTGATCAAATATTCATTCCCTAATTATGATCCACTTGGAGTCTGCTATTTCTAGAGTAGAAAGATGGGAAACTTCCAAGATTTAACCATGATCAGAACCTTCATCCATCCCTATGGGAAGCATGCCAGACTCATGAGAGTCATCAACCCTTGGATGAAGGATGGAGGATTGGAGAGTCCAGGTAATTGATGCCAATAGTATCATTCCCCCTTTAAAAAAAAAAAAAAAATCTCTTTTGAGTAAAGAAACTTAATAGTTTCTGATAATGATATCATGGGATGGAAGTGGCTAAGACTGGTATCAATTATGAGTACATTATAGTTAAGCCATAGATGATGTCCTACAACATTTCTCTGGATCCTATATCTGACTCTTATACTTATGTTCCTTTATCTCTGCTATGGCATTTTCCTCGGCTCCATTTTGTAATGTCCAAAAACCAACTGCAACCATGAAATAAAAAGCAAAAGCAAACACCAAAACAAAGAAACAAAGAAAACAATATTTATAAAGGTTTCCATGTGATTGGAAGTTTTGGAGGAGATGAAAATAGCATTACATCAGAAGAACAAAAATATCTTTAAATTGATTGCTATTATTTCTTGTCCTTGCCCAGTATGGCATTCAGTGATTCAATGTAACTTATCCCACCTTTCTCATTTTTTTTATGATAAAAGTAAAAACATACAGACATAAACCCAGTAATGACACTACCAACAATCCTTCCCATTTCCTAATGCAGAGCAGTTTGCCTCTACAATGCCCCTGCTATCAACTCAGGTCAGAGCTTCTCTTTACATGTCCAAAAATTCAGCAGAAGCTTTGAAATGACTACTTTGAAGAGCCTGGTTGACTTCTTAGACCATACAAAGTGTTCTATCTTTTTTATCTATAAGCAGCTGAGATAATGGGGGATTGAAGCAAAAGAAGAATTTTTACTTTGTACTGACACTGGTCTAAGAACCATAAATATATTAACTATTTTCACTCCACAATTCCAGTATAAGATCAGCATTATTATCACCCCCATTTTGCAGGCAAGAATGCTGAAGTATAGAAAAGATTAAGGGATTTACCCAAGGTTACCCAGCTAGAATGTGGTAGAGCTGAAAAGAAGCAAGATTTTTTTAGTCAGAAGAGGCTGGATTTTGATGTCATAAATTACTCAATCAATAAATGAATTCCGAATTTCAGTAACTTGATTCAATTGTCCTTGGCACTTAGTTATTTCAAATGCATTGATAATAAATGGAATTAATTTCCAAACACCAAAATCAAATTGAAATATAAACGTGTGTAAGTAAGCTTTATATTAATAAATGTTTATTATGTGTAGTCATAATTTTAAAGTACCCTTGTTTACTTACACATTTGAAAATAACTCTCTTAATTATGTAAAGGTGAAATGATTGTTTGTTTCCTTACCTACAGAGTTACCAGAGCATGGCATAGGATTACCACATCAAAGCTAATATAATAGGAAAAAAAGAAAAAGACCATGCACAGGATTGAAGACAGGAAGGGTTCAAGTCCTGGCCCTATTACTGACTGGGATTATGACCTTCTGTTAGTTAGTGATCTCTTCTGGATTTCAATTTTCTCATCTATGAAATAAGAATAATGACATTATCTTAATAGGATTATTGTCAGAAATAAAAGAATTAAATAATATAGGCTATGTGGAAAGGCGATTTCCTGGTCTTTGGGGTACAACTGTCTTGCGTCCAAATTCTAGCTCTGACATCTGATGTGCATGGGTTATGGGGACAGTTACTAATTTTCTCACCTCTCAAATGGTAACAATGATATCAACCTGAGTCTCATAAAGTTATAGGAAGCTGAGACAGAAAATATAGAAAGCTTGTAATTGAACAGACATATAGCAAGAGTTTAATATGTAGTTGAGTGGAATATTTCATATTGTCAATTTTTTTGTGTCTTTGGGAACAGAGTCCATGATAATTCCAAGTCTTTTTTTTTTGAGACATTATTAATTACCCCTGACTTCAATCAGCTTAAAACTCAAATGAAATAATCACACATTATTCATCTCTTCTTTTAAATCCCTTCACTGACTCACCATTGCCTTCTGTGTAACATTTTAATTTCTATTCCTAATATTTCATGTATCTGCACAGCAGGCTTATGAGGCAGCTCTTAGTCCCTCCTGTATAGGTTCCCTGGGCACAAGAAGGACTCAACTCATTAAGGCATACAGATTGCAGGCTAAATGTTGCATAAAAATGTGAGAAAACCCAGTTCCTGTGATCTGACTTCTCAAATTGATTTTGTTATGTAATATAGAATTCATTGTTCAAATTCCCCATCACTTTTTTTTTTCTTTCTCACACTCAAATGCCCTACTTCCACTTTCCTCTCCCTTCACATCTTTCTATAGCTTGTCTTAATTGGAATAGCTCTGAAGTTTAATTAAAACAATGAGCATCTAGTTTGCCCAATCTGTACAGGTGAATAATACAACCCAGCAGTGATTATTTATTGATATGAGGATTAAACTCCTGCACTCTCAACTATAGTGGGCTAAACAACATTTTCCCTTTTAAATACCTTGATTTCCTTGTTGAAGGGTTTAATTGATGTAAGCAAGAAAAGAACAACATAACAAACCCCTGAGTCTTACCTGTTAGAGCCTAATGAGAAAAAATAGAGAAGTAATATATATGCACATAGATCTATGATGCAACTTCAGAGTATTACACCTGTTTTAAAAAGCATATAATTGCTGAATTTTGTTAAAGCATGTACAGATTTAATCAAATATCATATGCCTATATCTTATTTGTGTTGGTCACTATACTTAGCTGAATAGTGATGGGTCATTTACTTGTGCAACAAATATTTTGAATTAGGGTGAACTGAAGAGGTTCTGTGTTCCAAGAGAGAACTAAAAGATGAGAAGGAAATTTCTGGGAAGGAGAAGAATTTTTCAACTGCAAGAAACATTATGGTGAAAGATCCTATGGCTGAGGTGAGACTGGGATGGTAAATAGTGCTTTGATCCCCTAGGACCTTGTGTTCCTTATTTCAGACACTTGAGCTTTATCTTCAATGAAATGACCTTCAAAATCATACAGTAGAAAAGTACTTAAAGGACCAGAAATCTCATAATTTATCACAAAAATATAGCTATTAAAGCAGGGTGAGCTCAATAGGCAACAAGAACACATAAAAACTCAACTCATACCAGCCTGGTATGTTAGGAAAGTGTCTTCTGGGAGAGGGATGTTGATTCCAAGACCTGAAGGTTGAGGAAGCAAGGTGAAGAAGTTATGAAAGATATTTCTGATAGAAGGAAAACATACAATGGCCTGGCAAAGAGAGGGTGGGATGCATTATGTCTGAAGTTATGCAGTGGGGAGTTCGGGGGGGGGGGGGGAGGGGGGGAGGGGATGGGAGGGCAGAAGTCTGGCAAAAGGAAAGAGATGGAACAGGAGTGGTGAGTAAGCTTTGAATCAAGATGAGCTCTAACCACCATAGGGACTCTTAGGTTTATTCTAGAAGCAATGATAATAGCGAAGGAAGTATCCTCTCTCCTGCTCTCACAGTTGTCTTCCTCTTATGGTCAACACAAACAAGTAAAAACCACCATGGTACACTGGATTTGCTCTTGCAACAGATATTTCTTTTTTTTTTTTTTTTAAAGATTTTATTTATTTGACAGAGATCACAAGTAAGTAGAGAGGCAGGCAGAGAGAGAGGGGGAAGCAGGCTCCCTGATGAGCAGAGAACCCGATACGAGGTTCGATCCTAGGACCCTGGGATCATGACCTGACCTGAAGGCAGAGTCTTTAACCCACTGAGCCACCCAGGCGCCCCGCAACAGATATTTCTTACTAAGCATGTATGTCATGCTAACACGGCATTAGGCACGAGAAAAGACAAGCCAGAAAGCAAGCAATGGACTCATTGCTATCTTCCATTTTTGCATTATTTTTATTAAGCATCTACTGGGCTATGTGCAGGTGATACAATGATGGGAGAAATACAGATGGGGCCGCTGTTCTTACCGAGATCTAATGCATGTTACCACAGAGTGAGGCTCATAGGACTTTGAAAGCACTAAGGAGGGGCCCCTAAAATAACTTCTGTCTCTGTGTACCATGGGGATAAGGGGGCAGGTAAGAGATAAAAAGTATTATCAAGACAGGTTTTCCAATGATATGTAGGAGGAAGAGGGAGAAGCTTTACAAGTAAAAAAAGAGAGTAAAGACCATGGGGTTTTCAGGAACTACTACAAAAGATGCCAACTATACCATCAACTTTAGCACAAAATCTGTGAACAACAGAGAAAAAGGACAGTGTCCAAAAAGGTTTCCTCTCTACTTTACAGAAAGGACCAGATTCGTTCCTTTGTTAAATACAAAACCAGCCACATTAATTGATGTTAGGTTAAATTTGACAGGATCTAGGGGCTGGACTAAGAGACAGTACTATTTTAATCTTAAACGACTTTATTTCTATACTGCTAATAGAGAGTAAATCAAAGGCTTATGAAAGTCCTGCAGCTGGTAAAGGGAAGCATGATGCAGATAACTATTTTTATTTAAATCAGTGTGTTGTATTCATAGAGAATAGGGCAGGATGCTGCAGCTGCGAGAGGGAATTTAAAATTAGAGCAGCTTCAATAGTGTTGTTCACAATTTCATCCAAATTCCTGAGCCTTGTCCTATAGTAAGCATTTTTTTTTAGCACTTGTGATATGTGTGCATATGCGTGCATACACATTTAATATTTTCATGGGAAATTGAGAAAAACAGCTCTAGAGTCTGAAAATAAAATTACTGTCTGTTGGATCATTTCTCTCTTTCTACTTCTGGCCATGGCTTCAGAGTCATGTCAAAACGGCTACCTCATAGCTGCTGCTTCTACGAATGAGGAACATCATTCAATTCCCAGTACCTGGACAGGTACTGTTTGTTCCACACACAACGGAATTATAAAAACTTCCCTCTGGTGTTATCTGACCAAAAGTAATAGCTGTCTTTCAAAGAACTGCTTATGTAATCCAGATGTCCTAGATTTCTCCAGCTTTCCAGGGTCATCTTTTCCTACAAAGCCCAAATAAGAATAGTCTAAATCCTCAACTTCCTTGCCTACAGGGGTCTAGTTTTTTTGTTTCGTGTTTTTTTATTTTTTTATTATTATTTTTTTAACTGGGTTTCCTTCTTCATCTATTTTTGGGAATCTTTACAGGTGTTCCAGGTCATCTAAATAGTACTATACAACCCCACATACCAAAGTATGGTCTACTTGAATAATAATATAATTGCTCTATATCTGCAGGGCCCTTACAAAGCACTTGCTCACTCTTCATCTCATTTATCCTCCCATTATCTTGTACACAATGGCACTCAGATGCAAATGACACACATATTTAAATATGGCTTGGATCCACATTTTAGGATTCCCAATCCTGTGTTCAGCCACGTGCTACATTGTCTTGTCTCATGGAGCTGTTCTAGTCAAGTGAGCTAATACATGTGAGAAAGCAGTAGAAAAGATAAAGTGTGTTCCAAATAGATTGCTGTTTTATTTTGTTGTTGTGTTTGACATAGTTGAAGGTGTGCTAGGCCAGATTCTCCCTTCTGTTCTATTCTTTGGATAATGATCAGATTAATCTCTCTGCATGTTGTATCTGTTACGCTGCCAAGCATACAAGAAAGCTTTATTTTGAAAATTCCTTGCTTCCAAGGAATTGCATCCTGATAGTGTTTGAATTTTCTCAGCTCAAGGGAGAACTCACACAGCTTAACAATCCTGGCTGTGGTACCTATTTCTGCAGACTGCCCAGCCTCCTCGCCAGGCTCTCAGTATCTCTAGGGAGAGTAGACCTGCCTTTGGTAAAGTTAGCAAAACAACAAGGCCACTGATTGATTTAGGAAGTGACACATGTGTCAGGATTCCCCTGTGGGAAGCTGTGGAAATCTGGCTTGTCCAAACATCCTTGGCAACGGTTACAAAGCATTTTCAGTTGTGGTAAGTTGTCGTCTGGCTGACTAACTCAAAAGGAGCTCATGCGTGGCCCAATTTTCTGCCAGCCTTGCATAGAAACACCCAGTAATAAGCCCATGGAAGTAAGTAACATTTGCTTTACAATCTCACAGAGGCCACAATTAGACGTCTTCCTGCAGAGGCAGGTGTGTGGACGGAATAATCCAGAGAGTGAAGGGAACATTAGCACCTGTCGATGGCTTGAGTCTGGAAGTGATCCTGAAAGGAAGAATGTGTCTCCAGTAAGCCTGTCCACCCCATCTTTGAGGGTATTCATTTTATGCCAGTTTCCTTCTGCCTCTGGTACGATTTACCAGCAGTTCTTCAACATGCTCACGTGTGCCCCACCCCCTTCCAATTCTGACATGATTTCAGCCTCATGTCCTCCTGCCTTTCTTTAATGATGACATAAAAACCGAAAACTCTGTTCTGAAACATCCTTCTTCAGGAAAGATATTTCACTAAAGTTTTCGGCTCAGTTCTGTTTTGCTTAAATGAGGTTAAAAAAAAAAAGAAAAGAAAACATGGAAACAACCCATTATTTATGTGCATTTGATTTCTTTAAAAATATGAAGTATTTAAATGAGTAATGTATATATTTAAGAATTCTTGAGAAGTATAGATGAGAACTATTAAAATTAGATTTCAGTTAAGGAAAGGGGGGGGGAAGCTAAGCAGAAAAATATTTCATCCATAAGTTAAAATATGTAGTTCATAAATCATAACTAAAATACCTACATTGATATCCATAGTATGTCTATAATTCTACAACTGTGATTTTCACAATAGTTGCGTATACTCTTTCAAAAATAATATTTAGGTCAATAATCTTCTAATCTTACCAGTTGTAAAGGAGAAAGGAATATATTTTTTAGCCTGTTTCTAGGAAGGAATAAATATATTAAAAAAGAGATTGCTAACTCAGAGTGTAGCCTTCCCAGAGCCATGCCAAAATTTAGAGTTTTGTGTTTAAAACTACATCTCGCTTGTAGTCTTTAAGAAAGCTTCTCTTGTCCTTTAGTAGACATTCACATATAATCACCATGAAAACCATTATCAAAAACATCAACTGATTTTCTGTCTAACCTATTTGAAAGAAAAATCCATGCTGCTTGGAACACTAAAATGCTCCAAAACCCTGCTATCAAAAGACATAGAGCTACACTCTTACGAATCTGTTTGAGAAAAAAAAAAATCAATAATTAAAAAGTAAGGTAAAGCTTAAAATTAGGTTATATGGCTCAGAAGCTAATCAATGATTCTTAGCTGCAATCTATATTTGTTGGGCTTGCATTGTCCCAAATCATTTGAGTATCTTTTGTGTATTGGGGGAATTTCCCACACTTCTAAAGTCAATCCCAGGACTCATTGTGCCAGCTTTCCCACTGCTGGGGCATCAGGCACCTTTGATTCTGCCAATTAGACATACCTATGTGAGGCAACTAGAAGGAGCAAGAAGAATCTCTATAAGAAAAACAAGAAGTAAGCATGTGCAGAATCCATCTTTGAGTGATAACATGGTGAAGGGGTTAAGACCCTTTGATAGCAACAGTGGTAGAATTTGTTGTGTGATCATCATTGGCATTTTTGGTTCAAACCGTGTTGACTCAGAACTATGCTATTTGTGCACGTTGGGCATAAGAGTGATTTCTTCTCTACAGCAGTTCATATGGCCTTGTTGGGGTTTGGTCATGCTTAGTCATTGGGTCTCCAGAAGATACTTTGAACTACCTAATGAACTTTAATAAATTTCTACCTGTTTTCACCTAAGAACATTGACTGATAACACTCAGTAACCATTTTCTCATTGTATTTGGATAGTGTTCTCCTAGTTACAGTCTTATTTCCTGACCTTTTGTTCTATTGGTTTGGTATAATCTTAAATCACACACCAGTAGGGCAAATGCAACAAACTCTCTTTCCCAGTACTCTGAGTGCTCTTTTACTTGATCCTTGATCTTCTTTCTTTTTCAAACATTTATCACCTACAAGCAAAGTATATACTTTATTTATTATGTCTCGTCTAATGAAAGCTTCTGGTAAAATGTAAACTCTGCAGGGCCAAGGATTATATTCTGTTTGGGACACTGCTGTATCCAAAGTATCCCAAAAGATTCAGGCACATAACTGGGGCTCAGTAAATACTGAGTGAATGAATTAACAAAGAATACATCCGTTAATCTTTGTGCTTCTAGAGGCTATGGAGAGATGGGTCCTGATGGCATTTTAAATAGAAGTATGCTAGAATACTAGTAAACTAGTATGCAAGTTTACTTATTTCTTCCCATATTCATGGCCCTTAAGTGAACCTGGGAACTTACATCAAGTGATCTTAAATGCGAATGAAGAAGATTTCTTCCCCTCCCATTAATTTGCCTTCATCAAAGAAAATCTCTATCATTAGCCTGGTTTTTCTTTACTAAAATACTCAGCTATTCTACATATGTTCTCCTGAATTCCCTCATGCTTACCTACCAATGATCTCTATGAAAATGTATCATTATCATTAAAATAGCATTATCAAGTAAGTATTCCAAATAAACACATTATTGAGACAAGTCCACCGTTGAGTCAAAATAAGTGGCAGGAAAGAAATTGAAAACGGGATGACATCAAAACAACTAGGTGGTATTCACTCAATAAAATTGATTGAAAATGGAAAGCTATTAAATATTTTAAAATTATGCTCAGAAATACAAAAATGCATTTTGAGCAAGCTTACAAACTTCTCCTCACTCACATGAATGTGAAATAATTTAACATGATTCACAATTAGATCAAGTCTCTTTTCTCTCTTAATATATTTTCCACTGAAAATAGTTGGAGAAGGCCTATATGAAATTTTCTACCAAATAGAAAATATTGACTATTAATACAATTTAGTCTAGTAAAAACTTCTTAAGTTTGAGAGAGAGAAAGGAAAGGAAATGGAAAAAGATGAATATAAATACTCTTGTTGAATATCCCTACAGGTCAGAAGCTGGGCTAGGTTTTTATATACATATGTTCTTTTACAGATGATCATTTCACATCATCTTCATCATCATTTTAAGAGGTATTATCATTATGGCCGACTAAGAAAACGGAGTCTTTGGGAATTGTCTTAAATCCATGCAGCTAGTAAATGGGACACTTACAAAAATCTGACTTTACAGCTGTTGTTTGAACTGCACTTTACTGACACACTAAAGATAAGGGTAATGGGAAGTTTCCACTGAGACTCTTCTTGCCTCTTATTGATGATGAGAGAAATCATCTCTTACATAGACTTGAAAACTCTCAAAGGACTTGGAGAAAATGACTGTCAAGGTTTAGACACGTCAGCTGTCATGGCACAGGAGAATTGCCATAAAAAAGGAATGCTGATTATTCAAATCCTAAGGGAATCAAAATGAGCCACAAGTTCAAACTTAATTAAAATCACATTTTTGTCCCTGGTAATCTAATTTGCATGCTGGACTTGTTTTATTAACGTAAGTAGAAAAGCAAATAACATGGCAAACAATTTGAGTGAAAGAATGAAGAGAGAAAGTACATATCTTTGTTTGCTTCATAAACATTAACTAGCTCCCCAAATTCCATTTCTTGGTAAACAACTCTCTCTCTGGTTTTATGAAGTACTGATTCTAAACAAAACCTTCTTTTGAATAACAAGTTCTTCCTTATGAAATTCCCTACCTAAGTCAAGCTAATTTTCTCCCCAGAGAAAGTTCTGGTCCCAGCATAACCAAAGCCCCAGAACATATTCCTTCAGTCCCAAAGAGACTAATCAAACTGCATCAATTTGTGACACTCAAAATTCGACTTTCATGAGAAAACATTATAAATGAATGTTTGCAAATGTAATTAGTATCAATAAAACCACATATTATGGCACATTTCCACTGAAACTTTAAGAGATTATTGAAGTTGTTATTTAAAGAATATTCTTATGTCATAGGACATGTTCCATAAAAACTGTATATTCCAAAAAATACATAATCAAAATGGAAATGTACTCCATTATGCAAATCTATAGGTTTTAAGAATGTTTTGTGCATCAGTTTAAAGCATTTTTTGTCCCAGAAACAAACGCTCAAAAGGTATTCAAAGAGTATTCAATGTGGAGAATTTTTCTGCAACTGACTAATTGAGAGATCAAATGTATCACTTTCAAAACCAAAAGCATGACCCAGAGACTGAACATATTACCAAAGAACTGCCCCTAAACTTTTTTATTTCTTTCTTTACTGAATGGGAAGAAATCAGAAAGGGAGACAAACCATGAGAGACTCTGGACTCTAGGAAATAAACTTTTTGGTTTTTTTTTTTTTTTACGATTTATTTTTTTGAGAAAGAGAAAGCACAGGGAGAGGGGCAGACAGTGAGAAAGAGAATCTCAAGTAAACTCCATGTGGACTCCCATTCAGGGCTCAATCCCAAGACCCTGAGATCAAGACCTGTATCAAGATCGAGTTGGGTGCTTAACCAACTGAGCCACTCAGGCACCCCATGTCCCTAAACTAATTTTTGAATAATCAAAAGAAGTAGAACCTATTACATATATCACAAATTACCAAATATTGACTTAGTCATTAAAAATGAAACAGATGAACAACTGTTGTTTGTTTGGGTGGTGTTTTGTTTGTTTTAAATAAAGAGAAACTGATAGGAGATAAGTCTCTTTCCCTGAAGGTTAATTCTGCAATATTTCACATGATCTTTAGTCCTAACCATCTTAGTGAACTATAACTAAGTCATCTGCCACCACCAACTTTATTCTAGAGAAATTTGGTTTTTATACATAATAAGTTTCAGGGCACCTGGGTGGCTCAGTCAGTTAAGCCTCCAGCTTTTGGTTTCACTCAGGTCTTGATCTCAAGGTCATGAGACTGAGCCCCACTTAGGTTTCACATGGAGTGTGGAGCCTGCTTAAGATTCTTTCTCTCCCTCTCCCTTCACCCCTCCCCCCAAGGGAAAAAAAATTCTCTCCCTCTGACCCTCTGCCCTCACATGTTCTCTCTCAAAAAAAGATAAATAAATAAGTTTCAAAACTCTATTTGAATAAATTATTTGAATATTTGCAAGCTATCCATATATGAATATATTGTTATGACTAGGAACACTGACTGGGTCCAGAGAGGTTGAAATACTTTTCCAAGGTCACACAGGGGGTAAGTAACCAAACTAGGACTCAAAGTACAGCAGAAGTTAGAGGTGGCTCCAGAGTTTGTCTCCTAATCTATTCTATTATATTATCTGCAAAGTTTTTTATATTATGCATATTAATACTATGGTATGTATATCACAAATGTCATTTTCTCCCAGTATATTTGTCTTTGAACATAATTCATGCCTTTACTTAATCATATACATCAACTAAGACTATTGCCAGGATTCATGCCACAAGCTTCCACCAATACCACGGACCCAATATCTCATCTTCCTCACTTCATGTAGACTTGCTAGTATTATAGTAATTTGTTTCTACTCCTTCTTTTTCTTGATATTTCTAGATCTTTCTAAATACGAACAGTTCTTATCTCTCTAAAGGCAGTGTCTTTCATGTTCAGATTAAGCCATCTGATCTGTGGTGTTTCTCTCTAAGGATCATCGAGAATTCTTATATTTCATTCTTTGGAATGCCTAAATTATACAGAAAAAACAGTCCTTGCACTAGAAGCTGTAAAAACCAAAGGCATGTTGCCAAGTTATAATCTCCTTCACTGTTCCTAAGACTATTTTTGTAGTATCTACTCTATAATGTTTTCTTAAAGAATATATTTTCTCTACATATGCAAAGGTGTTGTACTTATTGATATAAAGAGCATGCTAAGGATGTATGAATCACATATTCCTTTTTTCTTTTTTTTTTTTTTGTTTTAGTTTTTATTTATGTTCCAGTTAGTTTAAGAGTATCATACTGGTTTCAGGTGTACAGTATAGTAATTCAACATTCTATATATCACCTGATGCTCATCATGAGAAGAGCACTCCTTAATCCCCATCACCTGTTTAGTTTTCCATTCAGCCTATTTTTTTTTTCACTTTGCGTCAAGACATAGATGCAGAGGTTTACATAATTATTGTAATGCAATAAATCACATATTCCTGATCAGTCTGAACACAGAACCAAAACAAAAAAAGCAAAATAAAAATGCAAGATTTCTTCAGGGTATCAAGGATTTATTTATTAGTAGGCCCTTCTTTTTTTTTTTTTTTTAAGATTTTATTTATTTATTTATTTATTTGACAGAGAGAGAGAGAGAGATCACAGTTAGGCAGAGAGGCAGGCAGAGAGAGAAGAAGAGAAGCAAGCTCCCCGCTGAGCAGAGAGCCCGATGCGGGGCTCAATCCTAGGACCCTGAGATCATGACCTGAGCCGAAGGCAGAGACTTTAACCCACTGAGCCACCCAGGCACCCTATTAGTAGGCCCTTCTTGACAGGTTCTGTCACCTTCAGGCAAATAGAGGGACATTAAAAGATGTGACTAACTATAAATATGTGTTCATTAGCTGTGAAATTGAGTGATTGTGTTTTCCTGGGTTTCAGTAAGTTCTTTAAAGTTTGCTTTTAAAAAGATGAGTACATGCCATGCTATTTTGTTCAAAGTACTAGCATTGTTCAAATAGCTTTTGTAAAACTGGTGATTGTTGCACATGTCTGTGTTCATGCCAAAGTATTTGAGAGGAAGGGAGAGAAAGCAAAAGGGTAAAGGAGGGAAGAGAGTCAGGCTTTTTTGTAATAATTGTTTTTTCAGAAGAGGTATCTGTGAAGTTCATTTTCAAATGGACACTGAATATTACTTCACAAAGTAAAGTAATCAAGATCAATATTCATTTCTTGGATTTGTTGAGCTCTTCTATTCCTGGATGTATTCATGCACTTTACAAAGAAAGCCACCCTTCTCCTTCCGTCTCCATCATAATCCAGTGGGAGTCTACCTTTCCCACTAATGCCCATTTATATGAATTGGATTCATTGAATCAAATCAAGAGGAACCATGGGATTTAGAAATGGAAACACAGGAACATACTTTATTCTGACTTCAATGCTATGTTTTCTAATGTTCCACAATGTCTCCCTTCCTAAATCCTGACTTACATACTCTAAATCCTAGAAGTATCCTAACTTCCCATAGACAATTTTTCCTTAACTTTATTTCTTAGAATACTCACTTTCTTACTTAGTGCAAACTTTGACCTAGACTGTCAACAGTGGTTTGAGGTAAGAAACATCACATATTCCTGGAAAATGGGTAAATACCTCTCTACTTCTCTTCCTGCAAATATTTGTTTTGTGTTGTACTGTTTATAGAATGCATTCTTATATTTCTGTTTGTGTGTTTCCTGCCTATTTCTGAGATTTATTTTGAGTGGCCTTTCTTCACATGTGGCAAGATTTCTTTCATATCCAACTCGGGGGGTTGATAATTGATCATTAGAAAAGAAAAGAAAAATCATACAGCTACTATGTGGTCAAACCATGTGTCTCATTCCAAAGTCCATTGACTTAGTGGGCACATAATAAATATTTGCAGAAGAGTAAATGCCATTTCCACTACAGAAACAGTGGAAAGAGCAAGAGAATTAAGAAATGCATTAATGGGGCACTTGGGTGGCTCAGTCATTAAGTACTTGCCTCCGGTTCAGGTCATGATCCCAGGGTCCTGGAATCAAGCCCACATTGCATTGGGATCCCTGCTCAGCAGGAATACAGCTTCTCGATTCCTACTTCCCTGCTTATTTTTCCCCTCTTGCTGTGTCTTTCTCTGTCAAATAAATCCATAAAATCATTAAAAAAAGAAAGAAAGGAAGGAAGAAAGAAGGAAAGACAGACAGACAATGCACGCATAATGGGAAGGAAGAGGAGGATGAATTAAAGAGAAATTCCTCACTTGAATTAGACCATGAATAAGAAAAAACAAACAATTAAAAACAAAGAGAAAAGAAGAAAGATAATCAAGTGCCTCTGAATTTACTAGTCGTTTCAATGTTTTGTCACATCCCAATGTCCTTCCAAGGCTCCAGACCTTCCTCACTGATTTCACTCTACACATATAAGTTGATAAAGCTGTCACTTCTTTAAACAATTGTCAGTAATACATGCTATTATACAATAGTTATGATACTGCAATTATATGACATTTGTATTTATATATATTAAATGTTAAGCTACCAGTGCACCAGAGTCATTTTTAAATGTAGTCCATCATTTGACAGTACCTTCCCTAAATGATGACACTCCCAGAAAACATATTAGTGTTGTTTACATTATAATTGAACAAAACAGATCTTTGTTTGCAACCACTGTGAAATAAATATGTAGGCTTTATCTATGAGTTTCTGAAGGTTTCACTTTGAGGCAGATCTATTATAGAAAATGTAAACAGAAACATTTTTATATATTTATCAATCTTCTAGCATTTCTTACTTAATGGTCCAAATTTACCTTTCTTCATCCCTCATTATAAAACACATGGTACATCTCATCTTAAGGAATTTTAAGGGGCTTTAAATACTTCCATTCTACAAGGGTTTAACTAAAACATGGAAAGTATAAAGTTAATTTCAAAATAACTTTCCAAACACATGAATTTACCTAAGCAATTTGTACATTTCTGAATGGTTCAACATGTTAATATTTTATTTAATATTAATATTAATGTTAATATTAATATTTTTAGTTAATATGTTAACTAGCTGCTAAATTTTGGATGCTGTTCATCTTGAATCAAAAATAAATAAATAAGAATGAATCCTGCTATACCTATAAGAGGAGACAGTCATGTCAGGATGAAAATGAAGATAATGAAGAAAATAATATATAATTCATATTTCAGTTATGTTTGATATATAACTGACCTTAATGTTTCATTAAATAAAATATAATTAATAGCAACTACTAGTTACTGAGAATACACTTTGTGTCAAATACTATGGTAATCATCGTAACACATTATCTAATTTAATCTTGACAATTTAGAAAGTTAGGAAATATTATCTACTTGTTAACAAGAATGAAAATGAGGCTTAAATTTCTTGTTGGCATTGAGTGCTACGATGTTGGGTTTAATTGTTTGGCCCCTATAGTCGGAGTACATGGGTTCAAATCCCTTCTCCATAGCCAGTTTCTGCTTCAGGGTCTATGTCTGCAAGAGAAGCGGCTTCATAGGGTGAAGTATAGGAATAAGTCAGCCATTACCTGTAATGGGCTTCAAGCTGGGCCTCCCATACAGCAAGGACTGAACAAATACTAGGTGATATATTTTCTTCAACAAAAGCAATGGAAGTAACTGGGTCAGGTAAATCGGGCAAGAATGAGAACTACTGCACAGAACTAAAAAGCTATGAAAAGCTTTGTTTTTTCCGTTTCCTTAATAAACTCTCAGGTAGCTAGGAGTGGCTGATACATAGACAGGGACAAAGTAGATGAGGGAGGCATTTATGATTCAGAAAAGCCACAGATCAGGGACCAGGTTATAAGATTAGCATGTGACTAGATTGTGATTTTCCATTAGTACCTTCCATTATTCAGATAACAGAATAGAATTAACAATAAGAATGTAGATAGCAGAGAGTTATAAAGAAAAGAAAAAGGCTAATTCCATTTTGCTAACTTTTTTTCTGCCAGAATCAGTGTTTTCACTTTTTCTTATCAGCAAAACTACCTGTAGTTTATTTTCTCTGTTGACTACAAACAGTTCTCATGAGATCCATGATTCCCAACTTATCTTACAGCTTCTTATGAACAAATAAGACTCTAATCAGTTGTTGTGGGGTTTTTTTCCCCCATTAAAGCAATTGAAAGTGACTGTTTCATGGTCCATAATTGAAAGGTAAAACAGAAACACACATTTCACTAAATTATGTCAAACAAATGCGGTATTGAAAAGATTAATTTAATTTTAATCTTCTAGATCACTAACTCTACAGTGGCAATACTTTGAGTGAAGTGTTATACAGAGGTGTGAATGGTAGTTTTAGAGCCAGAAAACCTGGGTTCAAATCCAGCCTCTCAGATTAGCCTGTTGTATGCTCTTGGGCAAGTTGATTGACATCTCTGATTTTCAATATTCTCATCTGTTACATGGAAATTACCCTGTACTGTGGCTTCTTACAACATTAATGGATGTGTGCATGTTAACATCCAAAATAGTGATTAGCAAGTAGTTTTTGCTTAATACATATAAGATTTTTCCTTCCAATAAATTAGGGTGGGATTTTTTCCTTCCAATAAGTTAGGGTGGGATTTGTTTTTGTTTTATTTTTCAAAAATATTTTTAGGGCATAAGAACTAGGGGGAACCACAGTATCACAGGGAAAATAAAAGGAACACTGGAAAAGTAATCAATTGATTTCTGTATATTCAGTCATTTGATTACTCTGTGTGTGTGTGTGTGTGTGTGTGTGTGTGTGTGTGTGTGTATGCATGTAGTGTGTATATGTGTACATGGAGAGAAAGATTGAGAGAGAGAAACAGACTAGATGAAAGAGAAGGAGGAGGACAAGGAAGAGAAGAAGAAGTTATTTTACATTTTGTAAATGATTTGGGGAAGGGAGGGAACTCAAATTTTGTAACAGTATCAAAGTATAGTCACCATGAAATATGTTCATCTACCAGTATAAAATTGAAAAGGAACACAGTCATCATAATCATCTTATAATTGACTCGAGGTCTTACTGCAATCGGAGTGTATAAATAATCTAGATAATCCCTCACACCCAGACTCTGTCTGGTTTTCAAGCCTTCCATAATCCTGGATTCATTTTGCTGCTGATTCCTCATGTCCTCCAATCAACAACATGTACTTTTTACTTCAATGGTTAGACCTCCATCATAGTTCTACAACTGTGCTAGATTCTATTTCTTTAAACATTTCAGTCCCCCGACCTAGTATGTTTTCTAATCCTTCCTGTTCACCAAAATCCACTTTGCTGAAGAAATTCAGCTCATTGTGTCTATAAAGTCATTTTACATTGCTTCTGACACCGTTTTCTCAAATGTGATCCATGATAAATTTTTCACTAACACAGAGACAAGTGAAAAAAAATCTTTTATGTTAGCTCATGAATATAAAGTCCTGAGTAGTAAGGTTCCAGTTCTCATCATTCTTTGTTCCATTTGAATTTCCAGAATACATTTATATCTCAGATTTTGTGGGACGAATCTAATTTCAAATGTTTGCTCTCCCCAAAAGCTCTTAAAACATCCTGAAGCACTTAAACTACTTTCCCAACAGTTTCTTACACCCAGTAATGAAACAAAAATAATTTATTGGAACAAGGATACTGATTTTTGGTTTTGTAACATATGGTCATACATTTATATCACACAATACTTAAAAATAGAATTTGCATAATTTTCATACACTATCTTATGTGTTTGCCAATGCCTTCAGGATCTTTGATACTGTCTCCCTTACCTAGTAACATTGTACTGTTTAGGAATCATACCTGGACTTCATCTGGGGCAGAACAGACGCCCAGTAGTTGCTTGCTGATAGCTGGGATGCCCTTTCACCTGGTTGAACGTAAAAACAAAATGAGATTTTTATTAGCGGAAAGCTTCATAAAAGCAATGCCTTGATGAACAGAGAGTTAATAAAGTGGGCCATTCTGAGAATATTCAGCTAAAGTTACAAAATAGAAAAAGACGAAACGTTCATTTCTGGTTGAAGTATTTTCTGAAGATATATGAGTTACTGATCATCTCTATCAATGTGGAAAACAGAGCTTATTTGTACAGACTTAGAAGCATTTGCCTCCCTCTGCACTAAGAAGTGACCCTTTCGGTTTCTCTAACCTTCACACCAGATGGATAATGCACTATACTCCTGGCAAAAAAACAATTCTCCTGCTTGCAGGGGTACATCAGAAATCTTTCTTTTCTATTTTAAAAACTGTAAAGTTTTCTATAAAACTGCTATAGAGGTGAAATAGCAAAACCTCTGTTTATGAGGGAAAAGACCAAGTATATAATCCTCTTGCTTTGCCCCGGGCCAAACATGTTTAATGTGCTGAAAAGGAAGGAATTTTCTCCTTCTTCTTACATAAAATATAAGCCTTTGTACATGTACACTATTTAATTTCCCCTTGGGTTAGAGCTGCCTGCACAGTCGATGTGACCATTTTCACTCAACGGTCTCCCTTTATTTATATACTTTTCAAAAGCCAAACCAACTTGTGTATCCTGCTAAAGTCCAAAGCAGCATTCATTCTTTATATAATTACAGAAAGTTGGTTAGTTTCCTCTACATCAACAGTATATTTCTCTTAATAACAATTCTCCAAATTTCCAAGAATTCTTTGTCTTTATTTAAAAGCAATCTATGTTGGGTTGACCTGAGACCAGGATGTGAAAGAAAGATCCTTCTGTGGGAAATATTTTGGGAAAGTAGCTCGGAAAATTTTACATCTGGGATGACTCTGTAATGACTTTTTCTCTTTATGATCTATAGAAGTGCTTGTTATTTATTTACATTAAGAAAATGATTATTTGACTGCAGAAAAGCTGAAATCTTGTTTATTAAGTTCATGTTTCATATAAATATTAAAATTTACACCGTTCCTTTGTGGAGTTTAATAAGAGCTTTATGATTAATATAACAAGGATAGAAGTTAAGTTGTAAACAATATTAATCAATTAAATTGAAGCAATTTATTATGAAAATTTTAACAACCTCTTTCCTTCCTGTTGGAGAAACAAAACTTTGTGAAGTTCTATGCCAAAAAAATAAGCTGTTCCATGTCTTATCTGACGTATGAAGATTCACATGAAATAATTATTCCCAGCAAACCCAAGAGAAGCACATAGTGTTTAAACTTGGAGGCAAAGCCTAAAATACATTATTCGTGGCATTCAGTGTTTGAATTTCACCCGAATGTTACATGATTTTTAAAATGAACAATACCAGTGGGTTGAAGAGATAACTCGTTTTGAAATTATCAATAAACCATGAATAGTTAGATTGTCTCAAAATTTAACTAGGCAACAAACATAAAATGTTAGGTTTTATCTCAATTGGACACAAATGACAAGGAAGCAAAAGTGGTGAACTTCAAGAAGTATCTCAAGGCTTACAAGATAAAGCTGCTTTGGGAAGCAGAAGAAAGGAAATTTCTAATTATTTTTTCATACAATTTTAAGAATAAATGAAGAATATAATAAATAGATTCAACTCTTTCAAAATGAAATCAACATTCACTTCCTTAATATCTACAATATACACAGACTATCTAAAACAAACAGAGCAAAATGATTAGTTGGAAGATGGGTAAACTTTCTAATAATATTCAGGTCCTCCTTATTATCACACTAAAAATGAGGAAGCTGACTCTTGATTGGTCTTTTCTCAAATAGATAATAACTGGAACTGGGTGTTCAAAAGTGTTAGAGGAGGAAAAATGGAAGCCAGAAATTTTATGGTTTTTTTTTTCCACCTTTCTCCTGTCTTCTTTAGCATATAATGCTATAGAAGTTGCTCAAAGATTCTCATTGCCCCACCTGATTGACAACCAACGTTAAAAGTGGAATAAAAACATTACCAATATATTATTCCAGAGTGTGAGATGGACAACATTACTAATACAGACATTTCCAGTTATCTGGATAAAATATTTATGCTATTGAATTGTATCTGAGTAACTCTGCAACAAAAGAAAAATGTTGCTAATATAACAGTACAAACAGGTTACAAATGTTATAGAATACAAACTCATGTTAAAGTTGTTTACATTGGAATTACTTTTCTTGTAAAGCTCTAACTGTATGAAAATAGGCTTAGAGAGAAATCCCCAATAAATTACATAGAAGTGTGATGAAATTCAACAAAGAAGTTAAATTAAAAACATATTTATAAAGGAAGAGAAACTCTACTTTATCACCAATGTATTATTGCTCCCTATTGCATACAGGGGATAGTGTTTCATTTTATCATTACACCGCAAACCAAAATATTCGTCTGAGTTTTTCTGAGATGTAAGGGACATCTTTTGAGATTTTATTAAAAACAAGTCCAGGCAAACACCTATTCTAATACATACTTCATGACACTGGCCCATGAGGTCACTGAGTATTTTTCAGAACACTTTTGAAATAGGAATTCAAAAGTAGTCTGTGTATGCCAAGAAAAATCATGAGTTGCACATATAGTTTTAATAGCTAGAGCTGTTGTATTCAAAAATTAAGTGAATTCAGTAGTACATAAAATTTCCAACCATTTGTCCTGCTTTGTAAGTTCACAGGATCAAAAGTAGCCAAGATTCATGAAATTTATTTTATTATTTAGTTATTTTTATTTTTTTATTTGAGTGTCATTGACACAATGTTACCTTAGTTTGAGGTACACAACATAGTGATTCAACATCTCTATGTGTTATGCTATACTCACCACAAGTATAGCTTCCATCTGTCAACATGTGCTATTACAATATCACTGACTATATTCTCTACATTGTACTTTTCTTTTCCATAACTTATTCATTCCATACCTGAAAGCCTGTATCTCACTCCCCTTCACCCATTTCACCCATCACACTACTCCCCCTCCTTCTGGCAACCATTAGTTTGTTCTCAATACTTATAGGTCTGATTTTCTTCTTTGTTTATTCCTTTTTGTTTTTTAGATTCCATGTATCAGTTAAACCATACCATACGGTATTTGACTTTCTCAGTCTGACTTACTGAAATCTATTTTTTAATGTGTCTGACTCTTAGAACCCAGATGTGTATGTGCACATCAGAAATCTCCATGAAATAACATGTCTGAAGTTGGAATCAAATGGTCCAACATGTCTTATTCTCCCTACATGTAAATAGTTAATCTCTTTTTAACATATATTTTTATATGTATCAAATATCACATAGTTCTTAAAAGTTAAGAATAAATAAATTACATTCTACTTCCACTATCTTCTTGTAAGAAAATGTTACAGATACTTCATACTCTTAAGAAGGGACCCCAAGCCAAGTAGTAGAGTAAAATAAAAGAAAATCATAAAACTCCTAGAAAAAACTTAAGAGTAAATCTTCTGGACATTGATTTGGGCAGTGACTTCTTGGATATGGCCAGAACCACAGGCAACAAAGCAAAAATAAACAAATGAAACTATATCAAAATAAAAATCTTCTGCACAGCAAAAGAAACAATCAACAAAATGAAAAAGGAACCTATGGAATGGGAAAAAATATTTGCAAGCCATATATCTGATAAAATGTTAATATCCAAGGGTTACCCAAATGGCTCAGTCAGTAAAAAACCAACTCTTGATTTTGGCTCAGGTCATGGTCTCAGTGTCCTGGGAATGAGCCCAAGGTCTTGATTGAGCCCGGTGTCAGGCTCCATGCTCAGCAGGGAGTTTGCCTGAGGATTCTCTCTTCCTTTCCTTCTTCCCCTCCCCCTACTTGTTCTCTCTAAAATAAATAAATATTTTTAAAAAGAGTTAATATCCAAGATATATAAGAAACTTGTACAAGTCAATAGTAATTATCATCATCATCATCATCCTAATATAAAGTGATCAAAGGAAATGAATAGACATCTCTCCAAAGACAAATAAATGGCTGACAGATATATGAAAGGTACTCAATATCACCAATCATCCTCACAAATTAAAATCACAGTGAGATATCAACTCACACCTGTTAGGATGGTTATTATCAAAAAACAAAACAAAAAAACCACAAAAGGTAATAAGTATTGGCGAGGACATGGAGAAAAAGAAATCCCTGTAGATTCCTACCAAGAACATAAATTCATGCAACTACTATGTAAAACCATATGGAGTTTCCCCAAAAAATTAAAAATAGAACTACTATGTAATCCAGCAACTCCAGGTCTGAGTGTTAGCTCCAAAGGAACTGAAACCAGGATGATGAGCAGATAGCTACAGTCCCATGTTTATTGCAGCAGTGTTCATAACAGCCACAAGATGAAAGCAACGTAAATGTCCATCAGTGGATGAATGGATAAATACATTGTGGTACTGACATGCAATGGAATATTATTCAGTCTTTAAAAAAATAGGAAATTCTGTCATTTGTGACACATGGATGAACCTAAAGGACTTTAGGGTAAGTGCAATAAACCTGACACAGAAGGACAAATGTTGTATGATACCACCTATAGGAGGAATCTAAACTAGTCATGCAGAAGCAAATTAGAATGGTGGTTGCCAGGGGCTAGGGAAAATGGGAATGAGGAGATATTAGAGTACAAAATTTTAGTTATGCAACATAAATAGTCCTAGAGATCTACTATGCAACTATACTGTGTTATACACTTAAAAATTTGCTAGATAGATTTTGTGTGAAGAGTTCATAATATTTAAATAAAGAGGATGGGAGGAAACTTTTAAAGGTGATGAATAAGATAATAGACTGTAGTGATGGTTTTGCAGGCATGTGCTCATCTCCAAACTCACTAAGTTTTTTTTTTTTTTTAATTTTATTTATTTATTTGACAGACAGAGATCACAAGCAGGCAGAGAGACAGGCAGAGAGAGGGGGGAAGCAGGCTTCTTGCTGAGCAGAGAGCCCGATGTGGGGCTCGATCCCAGGACCCCGGGACCATGACCTGAGCCAAAGGCAGAGGCTTTAACCCACTGAGCCACCCAGGTGCCCCCTCACTAAGTTTTTTACATTAAACAGGCATGCCTTTTTGTATGTCAATCAAATCTCAATAAAGTGGTTTTAAAAAACAACAAACTGCACCAAGCTCTATTTAAGATCTATACCACCTAATATAATATTGGTTTTTTACCTATTTTTATTGGAAGGGTGAGTTAGTGGTCAAGTTCAAGAGGGGTTTGAGAGAAACAGCTGTGGGTACTGAGGGCATGCAGGGAACATATTGGGAAAATTTTAATCCTTCCAGGTCTCTTTTGATGTAGGTATTATAACCTTGTTAAGTACTAATATTCATTTCTTCCATTATATTTGTTTTTAGTTGTATTTTTATCTTTAACTCTTTTTGATAATAGACTATCACAATCTAGGCAGAAATTTTTATTTCTTTTTTGATTTTATTTCTATAGTGTCTTGTAATTAAATTGATAAAATAATAATTTTATTCTAAACACATTTTTAAATAACCTTGATGGAAACTAGTCATTTTTTCCTCAAAACAAGATTTTTATAAAATTGAGATGCATCTTACCTATGTCATAAGCATTAGAAAATTCTGATAACAGTTATTCACTTGGTAAAAACAAATTAAGCATAGTCTGTATAGAAACTGGATTCTAGGGGCTTGATTAAAATGTGGAGGGCATGCCTTGCTGGCTCAGTCCCTAGGGCATGCAAACTTTTGATCTCACCATTATGAATTCAGACCCCACATTGGGTATAGAATCTACTGAAAAAAAAAAATAAGTAAAATGTGGGTAGTCAGGAAATGGGGGCAGTAAGTAGGCAGTTATGTTAAGATGTCTGGTGGAGAAGGGAGGGGAAAAGAGCAGGAACTTAAGGAATCAGATGAGAATGTCTTTTAGAAGAGAGGAGTTGAGGGGTGCCTGGGTGGCTTAGTGGGTTAAGCACCCAGCTCTTGATTTTTGCTCAGGTCATGATCTCAGAGTCATAAGATTGAGTTCTGCATCAAGCCCCACATCAGGCTCCACACTGGGCATGGAGCCTTCTTAAGATTCTCTCTCTCCCTCTCCCTGTGTCCTCCCCACTCTCTCTCTCTCACTCTCTTGAAAAATATATAAATAACTAAATAAATAATAGAAAAGAGGAGTATGTTCATATTATTAGACAACAGGAAAAGAAGATGGAAGGACAGATTATTTAGAGTAATGTCTCATCAGGTGTCGGAAGTGATAAGAGCAAGAACACAGACTAAAGATGAGGCGATCTGGGTCAGATGAGCTTCGTTTCTCAGGAAAGCTGTAAGTAATGTTATTTGCTAAGAGTGAGAGACGTGGGGAAAGGGAGTGAATCTTCAGAAAACCGAGGAATGGAGATTAGCAACAGATGTCCTTAAGAGTCCTCTTGGGAGTCTCACTAGCTCAACTGCGTGTTGACTGCCAACTCTGTTAAATAGAGAGCTGATTGAAGTAGACAGTAGGAACCTTTTTATAGCCTAGGAAAATAGTGTGCCAAGCAAATTAATAGAAGTCTAGGCATGAAAACCTCAAACTTGTGAAACTATGCTCAAATAGACATTGCAATAGACAATTATGCTCATTTCGGTTGATTCGTACGTGTTTTAAAACCTTTTCAGGTTCCTCAAGATCCTAAGAGATGTGGGTATAGTTCTATTTCCCTCTATTTCTGTCCAGAAAAAGTCTACATTTCTCCCATGTTTGACAGCTCCTACATACCACTACACAACATTATCTACTACCAAACCCACACGTGCACATGTACACACTCATGTACACACACTGATATCTGTTATATCTTGGCTTTTGTTTGATAAATTTAAATGGGACAAGCTGGTGACTTATAGCTGACTATATGTATATCTATTCAGGACAACATATTTAGTAATATTCTAAAAGCTGAATCAAGGATAGTATTTATTAATGTCACAGATATTAGAATGAATATCTTAGTAAAATTATGAATAGCAGCATATTCAGGATAAGTATACTACCAATAGAATGCAGAAATATGATCCAATGTAATTACAGTTAATTTTGGAAGTAGTCAATTAAAAAAAAAAGATTTTTCAAAAGAAACAATATGAAGAAAGAGTGCCACAAATATAGCAAAGAAAACATGGGGGGAGAGGTGGGTCAAGGTAGAGGTGAAATAAATATTACACCTCCTATAATATTCTGAGACACAGAGCAGACACTGGAATAAGAGAGTAGTAGACTTCCTTTACAGTATCAGCCTAGCTCATTATGACCCTGTAATTTACCTCCTCAAAAACATACAAGGGAAACAACTAGGAAAACATGTTTAAAATTCATAACCTTCACTCTATGTCCACACTTTATTGAACTCTTATTGTATACTTGACCCAAGCTTCTTTCCCCTGAGTTTCTTTCCCCTGAAAATCTAGAATTTAAAAGGTTAAGAATTCTGGTTCAAGTAAACTGATCTTTTCTTTTTATCTCTTAAGCATGAATAAGCAAATATAAGCCAGACATTTTCCACAAACCATCTAGGCCATAAAAAGGAAATAGTCAACCTGGGGTGCCTGGGTGGCTCGGTGGGTTTAACATCTGACTTCAGCTCAGTTCATGATCTCAGAGTCCTGGGATCCAGTCCCTCCTCCAGTTCCCCTACTCAGTGGGGAGTCTACTTGTCCCTCTCTCTCTGCCCCTCCCCCTCTCTGTCTCTCAAATAAATAAGTAAAATCTTAAAAAGAAATAGTCAACCTTTAAGTGTGGAATAATACAACAAATATATAGAGGTAGGCTACAACATTTCTAAAAGTTATCTAATTCCTGATTGCAATCCCTCTTTTTGAGACTTTAGTACATTTTTCTTTGGTTTCATGAAAGCTCTCTGTCCTATACCTTCTTTTTTTTTTTTTTTTAAAGATTTTATTTATTTATTTGACAGAGAGAGATCATAAGCAGGCAGAGAGGCAGGTAGAGAGAGAGGAGGAAGCAGGCTCCCTGCTGAGCAGAGAGCCTGATGCGGGGCTCAATCCCAGGACCCTGAGATCATGACCTGAGCCGAAGGCAGCGGCTTAACCCACTGAGCCACCCAGGTGCCCCTGTCCTATACCTTCTTATAATAAATTTCCTCCACTCTTAATCTTGTTGAAGTTCATTTCTCATACTTGTAATCAATAGTCCTGGCCAATGTAGGGAGAATTGAAAATCTAGAATAGAAGAAATTTTTATCCAAATGAAGATATGTCTTTCAGGTTAAGTCTTTCTATATGTATATGCAATCAAGTAAAGAAAAGTACTGGATTTGTTTAATGTGGCAGCACATAGATAAAATGTATTATGTTGTATGACTAAATGGTAAAACTAGTACAGTTCTCCAAACACATGGCTACACCATGAGAAAGACCCAGAATTTGGCATTCTGAATGTACATGCATGCATGCACACACACACAAACACACACACACACACAACCATTCTGAGTATAAATCTCTTCACGTAGAAATATGAAAGGAATGGGTAACTCAAATGTTTTGAAGGGTGAATCTGATTTCTTGATGATATGATCACCATTTATTGCTTCCACTGAATGTCAGATTGTAGAGACACAGCCTTAGCAGGCTTAAACACCAAGATAGGCTTCAAATGAATTTCTTGACATCTCTCTCCTTGGAGGCCATTAAGAGGACTGACAAGTACTTGCTTTTGGAAGAAGAGTTCTAAGTTTATGAATAATCAGGGAAGTGAATAAAGTAGAGTTGAAATGATATAAAAATGTGCTTAAAATTTTTTTGCCATAGTTCCTCAAGGTTTATGGTAACTTTCATCTATGTAGTTATTAATAGTATTACAGTAGTCTTCCCTTATCCACAGTTTTGCTTTCTGTGGTTTCCGTTACTCACTGTCAACCAAGATCCAGAAGTAACATGATCCTCCTTGTTACATATCATCAGAAGGGCAATGGTGGCCCAATATAATGTCACAATGCTTATGTCATTCATCTCACTTCATCTCATCACATGGGCATTTTATTCTCTCATAGCACCACAGGAAGAAGAGTTAAGTACAAAACAAAAGAGACCACATTCACATAACTTTTATTACACTCTATTATTATCATTGTTCTATTTTATTACTGCTGTTAATTGCTGACTGTGTCTAATTTATAAATTAAACTGATCGTAGGTATGTATATATAGGGTTTGGTACTATCTGCGGTTTCAAGCATTCGTTAGGGGTCTTGGAAAATAGCCCCTGCAGATAAGAGGGGCTGCTGTAATTTACCATAAAAATTTGGGAAGGTTTAGGAGTGCCTGGGTGGCTTAGAGGGTTAAGAGCCTGACTTTGGCTCAGGTCGTGATCTGGGTTCGGAGTCCTGGGATCGATCTCCACATCAGCATCCCTGCTTGGCAGGGAGTCTGATTCTTCTTCTCTTTCTCTCTCTCTCTCTCTCAAATAAATATTTAAAAAATTTTTGAAAAAGTTTAAAATCAGTATTTGGCTGCTTCTTATATGACAACCTTTTCTCTTACCATAATAATAAGTGGGAAATAATAAGTAGCATCTACTAAGAGCTTAATATATGCATGTCAGGCATTGTGCTGAGTTCTTTCGTTTTACTTACTTTTGATGACAATTTATATACTTCTTACCCTTCGTATAATAAACAATTATCCTGTGACACAGACAAAAGCGAGACTAAAACTGAGATTAAGTAATTTGCCCTCACTTGGGATTTGAAGCCAGTTTCAGTTTGACCACAAAGTTCATGCTCTTCTACCCACGGTGCCGTATCGCCATTATTCATCTTCATACCTCTGAACAATTAGAATTCATTTTGATAAAAACACATACCACTTTAACCTCTATGTACAGTAGAGTCCCGCAAACTTCTATTTCAATGTAACTTAATGAAGTGGAACCAATCAGTTTATCCATACTGTGTTCTATGCAGGATTAATGACATTCACTTTGGTATCTTAGCTTTGTTTACTCTCTGCTTCTCTTACTGAAACTGTTTCTCACCTTCAGACAGTTTTCTGTAGAGTAAAATCAGTCTTTCTGAGGCCATTCTAAAAGAAACAATTGGGAGTTAAGATATAGAAAGATGTATTTAAGTCACAAAATATTTTTCATCCTGTCTCCTCTGCCTTCAAAGATAGAATCCAGCCTTATAGGGATTTTCACCATTTGGGGGAAAAAAAAATCCATTCTGACACAGCATATGCCAAAAGAAATATTCTTCTAAAATATCCTTTCTCCTCTTCTAAAATGTTACTTTGAAATGCCAGCCCATAATTTCCAAGCAGCATACACTATTGTAAAAATCAAAAGAAATTTAGTGTTTTTCATCTGAAAAATACATTCAATGTGCAAATTTAGTGCTTCAGTTTTGGATGTGGAGAGTTGGATATTCTTCATACTTCTTCCCTGTAATTCGATACAACATGTCTAGCAGCATGGGCATTCTCTTTTTTGGATAGAGAGACAAGATGTGAGGGTAGGTGACAATGGTTGTAGTGACAATGTGCAGTTAAGAACATTGTGCATAACTCAGGGAATTCCACTTTTACTTTGTAAGTGTGCCACAAAATTCCAGTTGGGTACTCATTAGCCTGGGAGAGGAAAATAAAACAAAAGAAAAAAAAATACCTCAAGACATATTTTTAATTTTCAAAGAGTTCCATTTCAGATCTCTTAAGTCTACAACAATATCTACTTTATTTATTGATACAGGTCCTATAAAATGCCTCTATTCAGTCAGCTGCTTTGGTTGACTTTGAGAGTAATTTGACTTTAGGCCTAACTTCCACTTCTCTTTCTTGATGTCCACGATAAACTCTCATGTATTTGCCCTACTCAGAGAGCTGACAGATCACTTTTCAATATTATTTCATGCACTTAAGTGTTAAAGAAGTCTTTCACTCTGAGAATGATGTTGTTCATTTAAACTACTGGAAAAAGACCTTAAAGACTTATGTATTTCAGATAACAATAACACACATAGTAAACATCATGGAGAAACAAACAAAAAACATTTTTATGGCAACTAATGAATCATTACTTATTCCATCTCCCCTAATAATATGATATGCAAATAAACAAAGGCAAACAATTTAAACAAATGAGCCGATGGAAATTTGAAGGGTCAGAGCGGATAGGTGGAGATGACAGATGTTCCAGGGGGGTGAGGAGGAGACCTGTGAACAAATGACAAAATCTGATCCAGATAATGGGAAGAAAATGATTGCTCAGTTAAGACAAAGGCTCAAGCTAAAAAGAAGCAGTGCAGAGGTACCCTAAGAAACAGGTGAAGACCCCACCCAGAAATGTAAAGCTGGCATCATTTGTGCCAGTGAAGAGAGTGGACAAGATGTGCAACAGACGGTGGTTAGCCAGGGGTGGGTGATGCTGAGGAAAAGTCTTGTTGGATGCCATGACTGACAGGCAGTAGCTGGGTCAGAACTACCGCTTCTCTGAGGGGAGCTATATGAGGGTCGTGGCAGCAGGAGGAAGTATTCTGCTCCCAACTGACATAAAGTTTGTCACTTTGTGTGAGATTGCTTCTGGAGCCTAGATCCCCTTCCAAGGAGAGGAGGCTTCTATCTCTATGAGGTGGTGTTATCCTGGGCCTAAGTATAGTTGCTGTGGTAAAAAATAGCACCTCCATAGCTCAGGCAATATATAGGTTTCTTGGAAACTTTATGGATTCCTTGAATGGTGCATGAGTTGTTGAAGAAAGCCAGGGAAAGCCAGTTTAGTCACTTGAGAGCTAGAGATCATAAAGGACAAACTGAAAGGAGATGGAAGTTGTAAGATACCCCAAGTTATCCCTACACACCTACACCCACCCCACCCCCCACGCATGCACAGTTTAAACACACTGTTCTGGAAACAACAGGAGGAGTTTTGAAGAGTCCAGGTTCAAAATAATCTTGTGTTATCAATTTAGGTATGTATTCTTCCTTCCAGTTTAGCACTCATGACAAATTGCAGCATTACTCGCTTCTCTACCTACACAGAATCTAACATGACTCAAAGTAAATGCCTAAGTTCTCTATGCATGACACACAGAGAAGCCTGTCAGTTCCTTTCTCTGGTTCCGAAATCTCCTGGTGCACACCCAGTTCTTTTAAAGTGTTCAAGGGTGGGGCATCTGGGTGGCTCAGTCAGCTAAGTGTCTGACTCTTGATTTCAGCTCAGGTCATGATCTCAAGGTCTGGATCTCAGTGTTGTGAGTTCAAGCCCCACACTGGGCTCTGCACTGGGTGTGGAGCCTACTAAAATAAAATAAATAAAATAAATATAATAAAATAAAATAATAATTAAAGGGTTCAAGGGGCATTTTAGTCTAACTTGGTCCTCTCTAGATGCAGCTGGTGAATCATGCCCTAATAAAAAAAAAAAAACGAGTTATTTTCCAGGCTTCTCTGATAGCCAAAGGGTCAAGGTATCTTGGTGACCTGAATGTCACATTTTCAGAGGGATGCTCATGCCCAGCCTAATGTTCACATGACATGCTCTGAGCTTTTCAATCTAAAGATCTTACAATTCACTCACTGTCAATGAAAGGGGGTTCTATGGGTGGCAACGGGTAAAGCTGAAGGTAGAAAGGGTTATTAACAAAACTTTCTAGAGATCTTGGGGTTAAATCACTTATAAACCTACAGGATTTCAGAGGGATTAGGTAGCAGTGATTTGTCTGTAAATGGATAGAGGATTGGGCATTAAGATGCAGCTTTCTGATATGATATGACTCAAGAACCCGATGATTAACTGTCTTTAACAATCTAGACACGTTGTAGGAAGGACAAACACACTAAAGCAGACTTTTCAACAATAGAAGAAGAAGCCAGAGACCATGGGATAGTGATACACAGTTCTGAACTGCTCTGAACTGTTAATCTAGAATCATGGACTAGCATAAACGTTCACCTGGAAAGGAAGTAAAATAATGACATTTCAGAAAAACGAAAACTGAGCATTTACTACAAACAGAGATTCAATAAAGGAACTTCTGAAAGGAGAGTGAACCAAAAAGGAAAAAGCTCAATGAAAGAAGTTAATGGTGATCAAAGGAAATCATAAAAGTGTGATCGAATCTAAGCAAATGATAATTGCATAAAGTAACAGAATTAATAATTATCTGGGAGGTAAAAACCAAGATTGTTCTGATGGAAGTACAATAGTAGAAAACAATAGTATGTAAATTGGAAGGAAGTAATGGATGTCAAAGCATACTGAATTGTTTAGAATCAGCCTAGAGATATGCATTAACTTTGGATTTTGTTAAATTCAATGTTTAGGGGTGGCGACAAAGAAAAGAATTGAGGTATAACTTCTGAATCAGCAGAGGAAAGCATATAATGTAAAACTATTTCAAACATTCTGAAAGAAAGCACTGTGTATTAAAAAAAAAAGAAGAAAAAGCATGACAAATTGAAAGCTAGAAGTAGCTATTAGAAATAAGAGCAAGTATCTTCATAAATACAATAAATATAAAGTAACTCAATTTATCTGTTAAAATAGATATTTTTTAGATTATGTTAAATTATTCTAGCTCTGTTGCTTAAAGAGACAAATCTAAAACATAAAGACCCAGAAATACATTAAAAATGAAAATTATGACAGCTATATAACTATCAAATTCAATAAACTCAAAGGTTAAAAAAAAAAGAAAAACATGCTAAAGATAAAGGGGAACACAATATAACAATTAAGTAGTTAAATTCACCAGGAAGACATAATATAATAATCCTAAAATTAATTTAAACATAATAACACAAACTTAGAAGGACATAAGGCAAAAAAATGAAAGAATTACAAGAAGAAATTAGTGAGGCTAACTTAAAGTGAGGAAATTATATGTACTTGGATGCAGAAAATTTGAAAACATCATTCTTAGTTGATAGATCAGCAAACAAAATAAATGTGTGATTTATAGAAGTTTGAACAATAGGATAAAAATATGCCCATGTCGGGGCGCCTAGGTGGCTCAGTGGTTAAAGCCCCTGCCTTCGGCTCAGGTCATGATCTCAGGGTCCTGGGATCAAGTCCCGCATCGGGCTCTCTGCTCAGCAGGGAGCCTGCCTCCTCCTGTCTCTCTCTGCCTGCCTCTCTGCCTACTTGTGATCTGTCTGTCAAATTAAAAAAAAAAAAAAATGCCCATGTATCATATGCTTGTATAAAATAGTATTCAAAAATTGAAGAATAAAAGGTCTCAGGAACAAATGGGACATTTATGCTAATTAACAACACAGTACATTAAATACTCAAGCCTTAATCAATCAAGACTTCCACACCAGGAAGCAGAGTTTGCCACTCACCCTGTATTTTTGTTTGCTTGTTTACCATGGTAGCCATGAAAAAAATTAATATAAAACTCACAAGCACATTACTGAGAGAGAAAATTGTAGGACAGGTAAACATATGGAGCATCATACCATTAACAGTAAAAATATAAACCTGTATTTTAAGTTTTCAAGTTCAAGATGCCCACCTCTTAGACGTAGTAGATAAAGAGTATGTGGTTCTAGACTAGGGAAACATTTTTCGTAATGTTTTATTTTGGGGGGCTGCTACACAAGTATTCATTGTATCACTGTTTATGACTTTTTGTATGCCTGGAAATTTTGTCATCAAAAATAAACTAACAAAGAAATAAATATGCCCTATATATCTCTTATAATAGAATTCAATTCATAACAACTTTCTTGAAAAAAGATAAATGGTTCAATCTCTCAAAATAAAAAGAAAGCAATAGAAGATAATTTTATGCTTGAGGATAGAAGTACATTTCATAAGGTGAACAAAACAAGGTCAAAGTAAAATTAGAGTAAATTAACCATTGCAAAGCATTATGTCTTATTCGAACGCAGTAGCCAAAATCTACCATCATGTTTTTCCCCACACTGTATTATGACATGTGTTAATGGGAATTCTTGGTGAAAGTTTAGGAAACATTACAAATTATATCTCCTCATGGAAAAATCACAAGGCACATTATTACATGAAATGGCTCTCAGAAACTAGCTGTAAAAGAAGGCTGCTTGATTTTCTTTAGCTTCATTTCCCAAACTGATTTGATTATAAAACTCTTGTTCTGAGAAATGCCTATTAGCAAATCTTCAGGATGTTAATGTTCCATTGAACAAGTTTAAGAAATATTGCCCTAAACATTTATTTCCTCGAGTCATAACTAAATGGGAAATACTTTAGCCATTTATATCTAATTTCTATAAAGAGGAAGGGGTACTCAATCATTTTTGAGGTGAATGCCCCAAATATGTTTTTTCCTTCCTAAGCCTGTCTCTTGTCATTTCTGTAGTTAAAATTAAAAGACAGAGTGTTTTAATTACAAGAAAGAACTTGTTAACCATCAGGCCTTTATTCTTAACTACAGGTAGTTTTTATTCAAATATTTTTATTCAATTTGATTTTTTCACTGATTGCAAAAGCAAAACAGAAAGCAAATTAAATATGAAAACAAAAAAGAAGAAAATAAACCTATTTGAAATACAGATATAACCACTGTTTTGGTCTTTTAGGTATGTTCAACTGAAACAACTTCTTTCTACTCCCCCCTCATTTTCTCTCAAATAACCTGATTCCTATTCTAAAAATAATATATTATCTTCTCTGAAAGCCAGCATCTTCACGATTGACACACAGCATCTTAGATTTAATCAATGCAAGTTCATCACGCAGGCTCAACATCAAAGGCAGAGTTCAAGGAAGACATCTTCAGTCAGGCTCTCAGCACCAGGGTTAAATTTTTCTCTTACCAAAAGAGTAATTCAAGAGCTCCACTGATCAGTCCTTTTATTGACTGTCAGAAGAGAATATCCAGCAATATTTCCATTACTGCTGTGTAAACTTCATTTCATTCATGTACTTATAACCTCATTTATTCATCCACTTAACTAGGTATGCCCTCTACTTAACTTAAAAATAAAGATGTATGCTCCTTCCTTAAACTGAACTGGACTATATAGACCAGAGTATAGATGGTGAATGTGTAGAGAAAACAAAGGGAGGGAGAGATAGAGAATTCCATCTCATTTTGGCATTGGCTCTCAAGTAAAACTTGCAGCAATCAGAGCTAAATACCATTTCATTAATGCTATATTTAGGCCAGTGAAGTGTTATTTTGTGGAAATAAAAAATATGGTTGAGTTATACAAAACCACTACAGTCTATGAGCAGTCCTGCTGGCACGAAACTGGGAGATGGGAGATGGGAGACTCTCTCTCCTAGGCCCCTAATGATCCTGAAATGGCCCTATACTGTGCTCCAGCCCCTCACAGCCTCAGGTTAGAAACCTTCCTGCTAGCCCCACAGGCAGGCCAAACCTCAATTGAAAAGAAGGCCCTAGAACGGACCTGAGTTTCAGTTTCGTCCAGTTGAGGTCCACAAGAAGTTCAGTCCACTCAGAGACCCACTAGGAGACATACCCTCGTGTGCTCCTGGAGGTAAGCCTGTCAACCTCAGTCTGACTACAGAGTCTGAAATGGTCTTGTAACTCAACATCAGCCTTTCTCAGCCATGGTCATGGAGTGGTCCTAACCACTCCATGGTTAGGACCAGGAAGTGGTAGAAAACTAGTCTCTCTGTGCCTCCAGAGCAAGTTCTATAAGCCTCAACCTTGGCTGTGGACAGAAGTAGCCCTAGAACTCAGTTGTAGCCTTTCCCAGCCAATGTCTGGATTTAATCCTCTCCACCCAAGGACACATCCAATGTCCTGGCAGGAGCCCTCCCAGATACCTGACAGGAGCCATAGATCTGTGTACCTGGTAACAGATCTGCTATTTAAGAACCCAGCTGCGGACCCAAAAGTGGATCCTTATCCCAACACCACCTGCTGAACTAGGTCCTAGAGGCAGTCCCTTCCACTTAGGGGCCAAACAGGATCCATGTATGCCCAAGACCCTAGTAATAAACCTGCCAACCACTGACCTCACTGCAGACCCAATAACAGCTTTATTTAAGGCAAAAATTAATAAAACTGAAGGGAGAAATAAATAGCAACATAGTAATAATAAGGGGATTTATTACCCCACTTTTAAAATTGAATAGATCATCCAGACAGAAAATCAATACAGAAATAGCAGACCTGATTAACACTACACACCAAATGGACCTAATAGACATATACAGAACATTTCATTCAAATGTATCAGAATACACATTCTTCAAAAGTGCACATGGAATATTTTCCAGGATAAATCAGATGTTGGGTCAAAAAGAAAGTCTTAACAGATTTAAGAAAATTGACTTCATATAAAGTATCTTCTCTGAGCACAATGGCATGAAACCAGAGCTCAAGAACAGGAAGAAAATTAGAAATTTCATAAATATGTGGAAATTAAACAACATACTCCTGAATAATCAATGGGTCAAAGAAGAAATCACAAAATAAATCAGAAGGTATATTGAGACATACAAAATTGGGAACACAACATATCAAAATTTATGAGAATAGCAAAAGTAATTTTAAAGAGGAAGTTTATAGCAATGAATGTCTACATTAAAAAAAAGAAAGGAAAAATTCAAAACACTTAACTTCATAACTCAAAGAACTAGAAAAAGAGCAAACTCAGCTAAAAATAGCAGAGGAAAAAAATGGGAGAAATCAAAGTAAAATAAACGAAATTGAGACAAGAAAGACAATTTTTAAAAACTCAGCAAAACTAAAAGTTGTTTCTTTTTTGAAAAGATAAATAAAATTGAAAAAACTTGAGGTAAACTGGAATCCAACAAAAAAGAGAGGACTCAAAGAAATTATAAAGAAAAGACATTATAATCGATGCCACAAATTATTTGCAAATCATATACATATGACAGATGGTTAATATCCAAAATATATAAAGAACTCATACAATTCAATAGCAAAAAGGAGGGGAAAAAAAAAGAGCAAAGGACCCCAATAAACATTTTTCCAAATAAGACACAAATAGCCAACAGGTAGATGAAAAGGTGCTTGACATCACCAATTATCAGGGAAATACAAATCAAAACCATAAGGAGATATCATCTCACACCTCTATCATCAAAGATACAAGAGATAAGTGTTGGCAAGGATAAAGAAAAAGCGAAATACTTGCTATACTATAGCAAGGGAATGTATAGAAGGGAATGTACTATAGAAGGGAATATAAATTGGTACAGCCATATGGGAAAAGTATGGAGATTCCTTAAAACATGAAAACTAGATCTACCATATGATCCAGCAATTTCACTTATGGGATTATTTCCAAAAGAAATGAAATCCCTATATCAAAGAGATACTGGCACCCCCAGGTTCACTGCATCATTATTTATAATAGCCAAGACATGGAAAAAATCTAAATATTGAATGAATGAATGGATAAAGAATATGGGGATATATATACAATTGAATATCACTTGGCTATCAAAAGGAAGGACCTCCTGCTGTTTGCAACAAAATAGGTGGACATTGAGCACATTATGCTAAGTGTAATAAGTGAGACAGAAAGACAAAACTATATGATCTTACATATATGTGGAATCTCAAAAAGCTAAACTCACAGAAACAAAGAGAAGAATGGTAGTTTCCAGGAGCTAAGGGCTGAGGAAAATGGGGAGATGTTGGTCTAAGAATATAAACCTTTAGCTATCAGATGAATAATTTCTGGAGATCTAATGTACAGCATGTCAACTATAGTTAACAATGCTGTATAATAATAGAGTTTGCGAGGAGACTAAATCTCAAATATTCTTACTGCACACACACAAAGTATTTATGTGAGGTGATGGATAAAATTGACCTTATTTTACTAATCACTTCATTGTATATTTGTGTCTCAAATCATCATGTTTTATACTTTAAACTTATACAATGCTATATGTCAGTTACATCTCAGTAAAGTTTGGGGGAAAAAGAAGGTTATACTAAACAACTATAATTTGGGGTAAAGGAATACTGTGTTAGAACTGCTTTATCTGCAATTTAGAGGTTTTCTTACTACTTAAATATATTTCATAAATCAATACTTCTGGCTTCAGAAAGTATTATGTCTGCAACCTTATTATATAGGCACAGTTTTCAATTACTCTAATACTTTTTTTTTAAGATTTTATTTATTTATTTGACAGAGAGAGATCACAAGTAGACGGAGAGGCAGGCAGAGAGAGAGAGAGAGAGGGAAGCAGGCTCCCTGCTGAGCAGAGAGCCCGAGGCGGGACTCGATCCCAGGACCCCGAGATCATGACCTGAGCCGAAGGCAGCAGCCTAACCCACTGAGCCACCCAGGTGCCCCTACTCTAATACTTTTATGATAAAATATTAATTTAAAATCAAATAAATAAGTATAACTGTGATTATAAATGAAAAGAAGCTTGTATATGGTATCTTTGTCCTTGAATAGCCTGTATTTTTCAGTAATATGTTTATTTAATATGCTCTTTTGTTCTCAGTTGTTATCTTCATAAGTCATAGTGCACAGTCTACTACCATTCATAATTAGCAATACAAACTAATTGATTAGAATTTTATTTTTTAATTCCTCAAACTCATGGTCATGAGAAAATTTTATGAATTTGGAAAGAATTCTTATTTTCCTCTTGAAAGGTAACTAAGTCAACCACGATATTGCTTTCAGATAGAGAACTACAAATGGGAGAGTTCACATTTGCTTTTGCCAGTAATTCTATATCAGAGTTGTATTCAGGCAATTTCAGAAATATTTTAAAGAGACAGTGTGGGAAGGGTCAAGATGGTGGAGAAGTAGGGGACCCTATAACAACCCGTCCCCTGGATTGAGCTGGATATCTACCAGAGCACTCTGAACACCCTGAAACATCCCGAGATGTAAGATTATACACTTCTGGATCTCTATGGGGCCAGATGATCATCAGTGGAGAGGTACAAAGGAAGGAGTTGGGACTATGAGGACAGATATCAGAGAACAGACAGAAGGGGAAGGGAACCACCAGAAGCCAGCCATTGGAAAGTAACACCCCAGTGAAAATTGCCCTGTGCTTGGGGAATAGTGATAGCTTGGAGACCAGTGACTGTGAGATAAGAAGGGACTGAAAACAGCACTCAAATAGAACAAAGGGACTTAAGGGATAATTGTTGGGAAGGTGGCTGGTCCCAGGATCAGCCACAGCTGTCACCCAGACCAGTATCTCTCATGGCACAGGGGCACAGAGACAAGGATGATCCAGGGTCAACCACTGGGAGGACTGCTGGGGGCATGAACCACCTGTGGAAGGCTGCAGTATTCAACAGCGTTTGCAGAGGGGGAGTCTGTGTGTTCTGGATCATTCAGAGAGGAACAAATTGTGGCTTCTCTCTGAGGCAGAGGTCTGGGTGAGGAGAGTTTACTTTGTTCTGACCCTCCAAAAAGGCACAAAAAGCCACCAGGGAACAAAAGTCTCTAGAAAACAAAAGCCTCCAGAGAACAAAAGCCAGAAAAACTGGTTTCCACAGAGCCCAGCCCCTTGATAGCAGGCAGGGCAACTCCCCCCTAACAGGATTAACTGAAAAACAACATGTCAGGCCCCTCCCCCAGAAGACAAGCTGAAATAATAAGAGGACAACAACCACAGGGTCCCCATAAAACTGTAAATATATACCAGTATGTAGGTATGTGTGTATATATATACACACATACACACATAAAACTGGTGTGTGTATGTATGTGTGTGTGTGTGTGTGTGTGTGTGTGTGTGTATATATATATATATAAAGTTTTAATTTCCCTGTATCTCTGGAAAGTTGAATTCTCTAACAAAGATAACAAGATACACCCAGGAAGAACTGAAATACCCTTCCTCACCCACATCAAGGGATTATGACCACCTTCCTGTCACCACCCTCTTTTTATTTTTATTATTTTTTTCTTTTGTCAGTCATTTTGTTTGTTTGCTTTTGCTTTTGTACTTTATAAATCTTACTCTTGGGACTCATTCAGGCTGTTTTTCTTTTTTTCTTTCTTTTTGGTGCTAATTTCTGATTGCTCCAGAATTTCCTAGGGTGCACATTGCCTGGATAGTGGTTGATATATTCAGCTATACATTCCCCTCAACCACAACTTGACAGAATGACAAGGAGGAGGAATTCCCAACAAAGAAAAGACCCAGAGATAATGGCCTTTCCGGCAGATCTAATGGATTGGATCTAAGCAAGATATCAGAAATAGACTTCAGGGTAGCAGTTATGAAGACAATAGGCAGGAGAAAACTATTATTGACAATATAGATTTGTTAAAGGCAGAAGTGAAACCAGATCTGGCAAAACTTAAAAATGTTATCAATGAGATACAATCTAATCTAGATACTCCAGCAGCCAGGGTAAATGAGGCAGAAGAACGAATTAGTGATCTTGAAGACAAACTGATAGAAAAGGAGCAGGAGGAGGCCTGGAACAAACAGTTTAAAATCCATGAAAACAGAATTAGAGAAATGAAAGACACCATGAAATGTTCCAATATCAGAATTATTGGGATCCCTGAAGGGGTGGAGAGAGAGAGAGAGAAGACTAGAAGATATATTTGAAGAAATTGTACCTGAGAACTTCTCTAATCTGGGGAGTGAAACAAGTAATCATGTCATGAAGGCAGGCAGGACATGCCCAAG
Source organism: Enhydra lutris kenyoni (assembly GCF_002288905.1). Classification (NCBI taxonomy): domain Eukaryota; kingdom Metazoa; phylum Chordata; class Mammalia; order Carnivora; family Mustelidae; genus Enhydra; species Enhydra lutris. The sequence goes on from NW_019154091.1 coordinate 23,369,373, forward strand.
ATCAATGAGGGTAGATCAACCCCTAGGCATGTAATAGTAAAACTCACAAATCTTAGAACCAAGGAAACCATTTTAAGGGCAGTTAGGGGGAAGAGATTCCTTACATACAGAGGGAGGAACATCAGAATAACATCAGACCTGTCTGGAGATACCTGGCAAGCCAGAAAGATCTGGTAAGATGTACTCAGGGTACTAAATGAGAAGAATATGCACCCAGGAATTTTTATCCAGCAAGGCTGTCATTCAAAATGGATGGAGAGATAAGAGGCTTCCAGGACCAGCAGAGACCGAAAGAATATGTGACCACTAAGTCAGCCTTGCAAGAAATATTAAGGGGGTTTCTATAAAAGGAGAAAGACCCCAAACCTGATACAGAACAGAGATATACAGAGGCAATCCATAGAAAGAAGGACTTCACAGGCAACATGATGACAAGAAAATCTTATCTGTCAATAATCACTCTCAACATGAATGGCCTAAATGTTCCCATAAAAGAGCACAGGGTTAAAAAAAAAAAAAAGACAAGGTTGCAGATTGGATAAAAAGACAGGACCCATCCATGTGCTGTCTACAACAGACTCATTTTGAACCTAAAGATACATCCAGACTGAAAGTGAAGGGATGGAGAACCATCTTTCATGCCAATGGACCTCAAAAGAAAGCTGGGGTATCAATTTTCATATTGGACAAACAAGATTTTAAGCTAAAGACTGTAGTTAGAGATACAGAAGGACACTATATCATTCTTAAAGGGTCTACCCAACAAGAAGATAAAACAATTGTAAATATCCATACCCCCAATATGGAAGCAGCCAAATACATAAGCCTAATGTTAACCAAAATGGACATATTGATAATAATACATTAATTGTAGGGGACCTTAACACTCCACTCTCAGCAATAGACAGATCAACTAAGCAGAAAATCAATAAATAAACAAGAGCTTTGAATAACATACTGGACCAGGTAGACCTCACAGATATTACAGAACATTCCACCCTAAAACAACAGAATACTCATTCTTCTTGAATGCACATGGAGCTTTCTCCCAAACAGACCACATACTACGTCACAAATCACATCTCAACTGATACCAAAAGATTGAGATAATTCCTTGCATATTCTCAGACAACAATGCTGTGAAACTGGAACTCAATCACAAGAAAAAGTTTGGAAGAAATTTAAACACTTGGAAGCTAAAGACCATCCTAATCAAGAATGTTTGGGTCAATCAGGAAATCAAAAAAGAACTTAATCTATTTATGGAAACCAAAGAGAATGAAGACACATCAATCCAAAACCTATGGGATACAGCAAAGACAGTCCTAAGGGGGAAATCCATAGCCATCAAGCCTCACTTAGAAAAATAGAAAAATCCTGAATACACAAATTATCTTTACACCTTAAAGATCTGGAGAATCAAGAACAAATTAAACTTAACCCATGCATGCGAAGGGAAATAATTAAGATTAGAGCAGAGATCAATGAATTAGAAACCAGAAATACAGTAGAACACATTAATGAAACTAGAAGCTGGTTCTTTAAAGAATTAAAAAGCTCAATAAACCACTGGCCAGACTTATCCAAAAGAAAAGAAAAAGGACTCAAATTAATAAAATTATGAATGAAAGGGGGAGATCATGATTAACACCAAGAAAATAGAAATAATCATCAGAAATTATTAGCAACAGCTATAATCCAATAAGTTAAGCAACCTTGAAGAAATGGATGCATTCCAAGAAACCTATAAACTTCCAAGACTTACGCAAGAAGAAACTGACAACCTGAATAGACCAATAACTAGTAATGAGATTGAAGCAGTGATCAAAAACCTCCCAAAAAACAGAAGCCTGATGGCTTCCCTGGGGAATTCTACCAAACATTCAAAGAAAAAAATAATTCCTATTCTTCTGAAGCTATTTCAAAAAATAGAAATAGAAGGAAAACTTCCAGAGACTCTTTCTATTAGGCCAGCATTATCTTGATCCCAAAACCAGCCAAAAACCCCATCAAAAAGGATAATTTCAGATCAATATCCCTGATGAATGTGGATGCCAAAATTCTCAACAAGATCTTAGCTAATAGAATCCAACAGTACATTAAAAGAATTATCCATCACGACCAGGTGAAATTTATCCCTAAGATGCAAGGGTGGTTCAACATTCACAAATCAATCAATGTGATAGAACAAATCAATAAGAAAAGAGAGAAGAACCACAAGGTTCTCACAAAAGATGCAGAAAAAGCATTTAGTAAAATACAGCATCCTTTCCTGATTAAAACTCTTCAAAGTATAGGGATAGAGGGAACATTCCTCAACTTCATAAAATCCATCTACAAAAAACCCACAGGGCCTATCATTCTCAATGGAGAAAAGCTGAGAGCCTTCCCACTGAGATCTGGAACACGAGAAGGGTGCCCACTCTTGCCACTATTGTTCAACATAGTACTAGAAGTCCTAGCAACAACAATCAGACAACGAAAAGAAATAAAAGGTATTCAAATTGGCAAAGAAGAAGTCAAACTCTCTCTCTTCGCAGATGACATGATATTCTATGTGGAAAACCCAAAATTCTCCACCTCCAAATTAGTAGAACTCATACAGCAATTCAGTAACGTGGCAGGATACAGAATCAATGCACAGAAATCAGTGGCTTTCTTATACACTAACAATGAAACTGTAAAAAGAGAAATTAGAAAATCGATCCCATTTACAATAGCATCAAAAACCATAAGATACCTTAGAATAAACCTAAGCAAAGAGGTAAATGATCTATACTCTAAGAAATTGAAAGAAATTGAAGACACAAAAAGATGGAAAAACATTCCATGCTCATGGATTGGAAGAAAAAACATCATTAAAGAGACTATGCTGCCAAGACCAATCGATATTTTCAACGCCATCCCGATCAAAATACCAATGACATTTTTCAAAATGCTGGAACAAATGATCCTAAAATATGTATGGAACCAGAAAAGACCCCAAATTGCCAAGGAAATGTTGAAAAAGAAAAAGCTGGGGGCATCACGTTGCCTGATTTCAAGCTATATTACAAAGCTGTGATCACCAAGACAGCATGGTACTGGCACAAAAGCAGACATATAGATCAATGGGACAGAATAAATAGCCCAGACATGGACTCTCAAGTCCATGGTCAACTAATCCTCAACAAAGCAGGAAAAAATATCCAATGGGAAAAAGCTGGTCTCTTCAATAAACGGTGCTGGGAAAATTGGACTCCTATATACAGAAGAATGAAACTCAGCCATTCTCTTACACCATACACAGAGGTAAACTCTAAATGAATGAAAGACCTCAATGTGAGACAGGAATCCATCAAAATCCTAGAGGAGAACATAGCCAGTAACATCTATGACATGAGCCACAGCAACTTCTTTCAAGACATGTCTCCAAAGGCAAAGGAAACCAAAGCAAAAATGAACTTTTGGGACTTTATCAGGATAAAAAGTTTCTGCACAGCAAAGGAAACAGTCAACAAAACAAAGAGGCAACCCGCAAAATGGGAGAAGATATTTGCAAATGACACTATAGACAAAGGGCTGATATCCAAGATGCATAAAGAACGTCTCAAACTCAACACCCAAAAAACAGATAATCAAGTCAAAAAACGGGCAGAGAACATGAGCAGATACTTCTCCAAAGAAGACATACAAATGGCTAACAGAGACATGAAAAAGTGTTCATCATCATTGGCTATCAGGGAAATTAAAATCAAAACCACATCAAGATACCACCTTACACCTTAGAATGGCAATGACAAGGCAAGAAACAACAAATGTTGGAGAGGATGTGGAGAAAGGGGAACCCTCTTACACTGTTGGTGGGAATGCAAGTTAGTGTAGCCACTTTGGAAAACAGTGTGGAGGTTCCTCAAAACATTAAAAATAGAGCTACCCTATGACCCAGCAATTGCATTACTAGGTGTTACCCCAAAGATACAGATGTAGGGAAAGGACCATATGCACCCCAATATTCATAGCAGCAATGTCCATAATAGCCAAAATGTGGAAAGAGACAAGATGCCTTTCAACAGATGAATGGATAAAGAAGATGTGGTCCATATACACAATGGAATATTAGCCCTCAGAAAGAATGAATACCTAACTTTTGCAACAACTTGGATGGGACTGGAGGAGATTATGCTAAGTGAAATACGTTAAACAGAGAAAGTCAATGATCATATGGCTTCACTTATTTGTGGAATGTAAGTAATAGTATGGAGGACATTAGGAGAAGGGAAAAATGAAGGGGGAGAAATCAGAGTGGGAGACAAACCATGAGAGACTATGGACTCCAGGAAACAAACTGAGAGTTTTAGAAGGAAGGTGGGTGTGGGGATGGGTAAGCCTGGTGATGGGTATTAAGGAGAACACAGATTGCATGAAGCACTGGGTGTTATACACAAACAATGAATCATGGAACACTACATCAAAAACTAATGATGTACTGTATGGTGACTAACATAACACGATAAAAAAATAAAAATAATAAAAATAACATTATTAATTTTTTAAAGATTTTATTTATTCATTTGACAGAGAGAGATCACAAGTAGACAGAGTGGCAGACAGAGAGGAGGAAGCAGGCTCCCCACTGAGCAGAGCGACCGATGCGATGCGGGGCTTGATCCCAAGACCCCGGGATCATGACTCGAGCCGAAGGCAGAGGCTTTAACCCACTGAGCCACCCAAGCACCCCAAAAATAACATCATTTATCAAAAAACAAGAGACAACAAAACACCAGATACACAGAAATGAGAATGGAAGGAATAAAAGTACTAAGTGCAAAAGTAATAAACATGCTATTGAAAGCCTTTGGGCTTTATTTTTTAGCCATTTGAAGAACTAATGAGCTTAAAAGTTAATCCTCCAGTTTTTTCCAAATGTTAGCACATTTAACCTAATTCATGAAATGTTCTCAGGTCTGAAGCTATCAACGGATTATTAGAGACTCAGTAAATTTTCTTCTTGCCACTCTGATAGCATTCCTGTAACCTCCATTGTCTTTCATAACACAGAGATTCCATTTTACAAATAAAGTGAAAACAAAACAAAACCAAACAAAACAACTTCAAATGTTCTGTCAGTTGATGAAATATGTGATCAGCTTAGTTTATAATGTATAGAAAACACCGATAAGCAAGTTAAATAAAATTATAAATAAGCTACTTCTCTAAAGCCAACCACAGAATAATAATGTTATATTTTTAAAGACATGTGGAAAAAAAAAACATTCTTGGCAAAATAAAAAAGAAATTAAGGAGGAAAAATGAGAAGTAAGTAACAGTCTATCTTTGACATCAATGTCACTTTGTTCTGTCTTTGCTCCTCATTGCTCCTTCTTTCCCTCCATGTGCCAAATGCTGATTTTCAATCCTCCCTGACTCCAAATCAATTTATATCTCAAGATTTTCTTCATCCTCTCTACTCCATCATCTAAGGTTCTCAATTTAAAGAGCCATTTTCTCTATGTGTTAGATTAGTATTTCCCCCACCTGTCTGAGAATCAGAATCATCTAGGTATCTTTAAAAATATACACAGATCTGGGCTCCACCTGAGATAAACAAATCCAGAATACTGAAATTAAGGTCCAGTGTTTAAATTTGCTTCCCTGATGATTCTGATAATCAAGTATGGGAAGACTGATCAACCAGCTGAGATAGCTGACAAGTTTTAAAAAAATAAATCCAAGAAACAACAGATTGTTAAATTTACATTCTTCAGGATCTTGTTTGCATTTTAACAGGACATTCAATGGCAAAACTCCTAAAGTAAAGTGGTAATTTTAGATATTTGGGGCATTTCCTTACATATTCATCAAATACTTACAGAGAACCATACTGGGCTTTCCCAGTTACTATACCAGGCCATAGAGAAAGAAAAATGACTGAGGTGTTGCTTTTGCAATAATGCAACTGCAAGAAGGGGAAAATAAAAGAAACAGATGAATTTTAAACACAATAGAAATAGGAGCAAAGACCTATGGGAAAGGTCTAGAAAGTAGGTAACTCTTCCTTGGGGAGTTCGGGAAAATGTTATTGGAAGAGGTGATATTTAAACAGGTCAAAAGATGAGTAGTTTACCAAGTACACAAAGACAAACACTACAAGATGGGAAAATGGTAAACGGTACAGTCTTCCCGGGCTCTGGATTATAGAGCAGGTGGACAGAGGGATGATACTGAACGCATGACTGAAGAAGCCCCACTGTGAAGGAATTTGAATACCCTGCTATGTTGTTTATACATTAGTCCAAAGATAGATCAGTGAGGATCCATTTGGTTGCAAGGGACAGATATCTCAGATAAAACTGTCTCAGGAGTAGCATCAGTTTCTCCTTGAACTAGGAATCCAAACCCCACCCCAGGACTCCCTCTCTGACATCTTGGTTTTCTTCCATGCTGTTTTTTATCTCAGGATTTACCTGTTGACAACATTGCCAGAGATGGACACCTGGGTAGCTCTGGTGGTTAAGTGTCTGCCTTCTGCTGAGGTCATGATCCCACTGTCCCACATTGGGCTCCCTGCTCAGTGGGGAGCCTGCTACTCCCTCTGTGCCTCCCCACCCTTGTGTGCTCTCTCTTTCTCACAAAAATCAATAAATAAAATCTTAAAAAACAAAACAAAACAAAACAACAACAACAAAAAAACAACCTGCCAGAGAGTTAGAGCTACATTCTTCCCACGTACTAATCCAAAAGAAAACAATGTCAATTTTCCATAGTTCTCTTCTGAATCTCCAGGGGTTCTTTCAAGTGTCCAAACAGTTGATAACTGTTTGCCAGGGCCTGGTCCTCACAGGTTCTACTCCAGGCAGAATGAGAGTGTTTCTTCCATAGCTCTAAAACACGTTCTAAGAACCAATCCAATTGTACTAATTCGGCTTACAGTCTGACCCCTGAACAAATCACTGCACTGGGAGATGAGAGGGGATGGCAGGGGAAGTTGATTGGTGAGGACTGGCCAAATAGCCATCTAAAGCAACCCTGTGATTAGGGGAATTTGGTACCCTCATTGAAAAGGCCCCCCAAAAAGGGGGGGGGGGTTGAGTGCTAAGTATTAGAAACAAACAATATATATTATAACAAGTAATTCTGGTAGCAGGCTGAAGAATTGAGTGAAAAGAAACTGACATCAGTCAAAACAAAAGATGATAGCCTAAATTCAATTAGATGGAGTTCAGGAGGAGAAACAAAATATGAAATCATTTATTTAGTAGGATCTATTAAACCTCAGATGATTGGGGGAGAGGGTGGAGGCAGAGGAGTTGATGCCAACTCAAGTTTCTACATTTCACTGCCACTAACATCACCGTTTATATGCACAACTGAGCCCCATGTTAGAGGTATCTTCACACTTTCTCTAGGTAGTCTCTGTGCTCGTAAGATCCAAATAAGTAGATGTTAAATCTCTCTGCAATAATTAAGACTATGAACACACTGAGAATCTTGCACTAATACACCCTCACATAAACACAGAAGCATATATTTTCTTGGATTTTAATCTATGTGCTGCTAATTAATGCAATGTTAATTAAAATTGTGAGTTTGTGATACTGTTATTGCCTTTACAGCTGACTTTTCAGAAGAAACTTTTAAAAAGGTATCCCTATGAGTCCTTGAAAAGAAACATGACTCTGAAATGTTTCTATTATTTGATTTTAACTGTTCAAAAATATCCTTAATTACTGCTTGAAAACAGCTTCAGCAAAAGGTATTTTAAACAAATTGGAATTGTTATAATAGAACTAATTCAAAAACTCTTTGTTTACTTTAAAGGATGCTAAATATAAAAGGTAAATTTTAGATTGAGCTAATCAAAGGATCCATAGGAAATAACATTTTTTCAGTCTTGTCTACTCCATTAGTCTTTCAACTTACTGCTCATTATTTAAAAAGATAGAATGTTTTATACACAATATGCAAGCAATTTAAATTACCTAAATGAATCCCTTTAAGTAGCTGTCATCTGTATCTGAACATTCCTTGACAGAGTAATTCCAGATCCCATTTAACTATATTATTCAGTTTTTTACTGACACACCACTTTCATGATTGTCTACACATTTAAAATGTATTACATCTAGACTTCACTCAAAAAGCATAGACAACACATGTCTGCTTTGTACTTATTTGTTACATAAAATATATTCTTATGAGACCATGTATTTAAAATGTGTTTTATGCTGGCTTGAGGGCAACTGTAAGGAGTTAGAAGGTAGAACAAAGAAGGCAAGTTGTAGTCACATTCTTCAGATTCAGTGACTTAAAAATTAGAGTAAGAACATGAACAAGACAGGATGCAAGAAGACTACAAATCTGCACAGAAATTGGCAATACTCATGATATTTTCATGGGGAATTCCAACCAGAAAAAACACCTGTCTATTAAATGGACACTCATCCAGGAGGCAAATATGATGGAAGTCACAATCTACAGAGACAAAGAGTTCTTGACCCTCAGTGTCTTCTCTGCCATTTGGGATGGGAGAAACAGAAAGGAGGAAGCCAGGAGAGAAGTTAAGGAAAGTTTAATTGCATAAATGTCCAGCCAGCTCACATTTGGTTAAAATAATGATAAGTGCTGTGACCTTGGACTTTCAGTTCCTAAGCCTCATTTTCCTTGCTTATTAAATGTGGTCCATAATACCTGACTTCAAAGGTGATATTCAAAGTAGTTAAAAATTAGTAAGGTACAAGTTCCAGTCAATCAGCACAGAAGTGTGACCAGTGAAAACAGATACAGATAGTGAATTACAGCTTGATATCTGCCCTCCCTCTTCCCACAAAGTTGATATGGTGATTCAATGATAGGGCAATAAAAGCTATGACAGCACAATAGCTAAATAGGAGGTCAAATTATTTATCTAGTTTTTCTGCTTCTTTTTATAACTTGCCCTTGACTCAGTGCACAAGATTGACTCCATGTACCATTTTTGTTCACAAGGACACCATTTACAGAAAGTTCTACACTTAGATGAGGGCCTAAAAAAGGCTTTGCCCAACTCCAAGAACTACAGATAATTTGTTATCTGTAAAAAAAAAAAAAAAAAAAAAAAAAGTTAGCTTAAATGTCCTTTACTTTTGTAACTTCTTTCTATGCTCATTCTTTTTAAATTCCTTTAATGTACCACCTCAGTACTGATGATTCCCAATTCTATGTCTCCAACCCAAATCTCCCCAGCTATATCCTCAACAGTTATATTTTATTCATTCATTCACTCATTCATTCAACAAATATTTATTTAGCAACTGCTAGATGCCAAGTCTCTGCTAAGCATTGATTATTTAGTAGTGAACAAAATAGGTATCCCAACCAGAATATGTCCCCCAAAAAAGCCAAATCTTTCACTAGAATCAATTCATTTTTCCATCTTTCCTAATTCAGTGAGTGGCATCACCAATTAACCAATTGGTGAAGTCAGAGTCTTGCCTGACATACTTAATTCTTCCTCCTTACTCTCCATACCCCACACAAAGTCAACCTCATCAATCATGAAAGTTGATTCTCTAAAACATACTGTTTCCATATACTATAAAACTTTAGCAATCAAAACAGTATGGTACTGGTAAAAAAAGTAGACACATAAATCAATGGAACAGAATAGAAAGCCCAGAAATAAACTCACATTTATACAGTCAATTAATTTTTTTAAAAGAAGGCAAGAATATGGGGCACCTGGGTGGCTCAGTGGGTTAAAGCCTCTGCCTTTGGCTCAGGTCGTGGTCCCAGGGTCCTGGGATTGAGCCCTGTGTCAGGCTTTCTGCTCAGCGGGGAGCCTGCTTCCCTTCCTCTCTCTCTGCCTGCCTCTCTGCCTACTTGTAATCTCTGTCAAATAAATAAATAAAATCTTTAAAAACATATTAAAAAAAAGAAGGCAAGAATATGCAATGGGAAAATGACAGTCTCTCCAACAAATAGTGTTTGGAGAACTGGACAGCTAGATGCAAAAGAATGAAACCATACTATTTTCTTACACCATAAACAAAAATAAATTCAAAATGGACTAAAGTCCTAAATGTGAAACCCAAAACCATAAAAATCATAGAAGAGATCATGGGCAATAATTTCTCTGACATTGGCCACAGCAATTTTTCTAGATATGTCTCCTGAGACAAAGGAAACAAAAGCAAAAATATACTATTGGGACTACAACAAAATAAAAAGTTTCTGCACAGTGAAGGAAACCTTCAACAAAACTAAAAGGCAACCTACTGAATGGGAAAAGATATTTGGAAATGACATATCTGTTAAAGGATTAGTATCCAAAATATATAAAGAGCTAATACACCTAAACATTAAAAAAAAAACCCACAAATAATCCAATTAAAAATGGGCAGATATTTCTCCAAAGAAGATATACAGATGACCAACAGACACATGAAAAGATGTTTAACATCCTTCATCATCAACATTAGGTAAATGGAAATCAAAACCACAACGAGACACCACTTTATACATGTCAGAATGGCTAAAATAAACAACACAAGAAACAAGGTGTTGGCAAGGATGTGGAGAAAAAGGAACCCTCATGCACTGTTGGTGGGAATGTAAACTGGCACAGCCACTGTGGAAAGCAGTACAGAGGTTCCTCAAAAAATTAAAAATAGAATTATTATATGATCCAGTAATTTCACTGCTGGGTATTTACCCAAAGAATATAAAACACCATCATAGAAAGATATAGGCACCCCTCTGTTTATTGCAGCATTATTTACAATAGCCAAATTATAGAAATAGCCCAAGTGTCCACTGATAGATGAATGGATAAAGAAGGTGTGGAATATATACGTACAAATATGTATGTGTATGCATAGTGGAATATTAGTCATAAAAAAGGATAAAATCTTGCCATTTGCAAGAAATATAGATGGATCTAGAGGGTATAAAGTTAAATGAAATAAGTCAGTCAGAAAAAGACAAATACCATATGATTTCACTCATGTGTCAAATTTAAGAAACAAAACAAAGAAAGAAAAAAGAGACAAACCCCTCAAAAAAAATAAAAAACAGACAAAGAAAGAAACAAAAAGCTAGACTCTTAAATACAGAGAACAAACCAATGTTTACCAGAAGGAGGTGAGTTGGGAGATGAGTGAAGAAAGTGAAGGGGATTAAGAGTACACTTGTCATGATGAGCACTGAGTCATGTGTAGAATTGGTAAATCACTATATTGTACACCTCAAACTAATATCACACTGTTAACTATACTGAAATTAAGGTTGTTAATAAAATTAGTTGCACAATAAAATAAAATAAATTAAAATAGCAGACTGTTTGCTGATGACTTTGTTAGGAACATATTGCGAGAAAAAGAATATTTGCATTCTGTACCCATTTTAACAATTTTTTATTTAAAAAAACACTTTTGCAACTGTTAGAGTGTGATGCTTTACATTTGATTATTTTTTTTTAAATAAAATAAAATAAAAGCACATTTACTTGACAGACAGAAAGCTTTTCCTCCCTCACCTCTTTTTTCAGAGTCCTGAAGCATTATTGCTCTGGCCTTTGGTGCCCTCCATAGTACCTTAAATGATCATTTTGATATTGATTCCATCTTGAGATGTGTTCCACAGCAATTGTAACCTCTGACTTCCCGACTTTCCCATTGAAATGTGTATGTTTCATTTCTGCTAAGAAGCAACCCACATGTTTTGTCTTTTGAAGCTCAAGTCTCAGTCTAAAATTTTCTTTGCTATTACACTTTATATTCTATCAGCAAGAGGCAAGGTTCAGGAGGAGAATGCTGCTCTTTTGGTGGTGTTATATTCCATCCAAGTTTGCACAACATCTGAAATTGCAGACTGAAACAGGGGGTCAAATACATAGTAGCAACTGCTGGGCTTTGAAAAGCCTTTTTTCACTTTACTAAAAAAAAAAAAAATCCTGCTAGGCCCATGCTGTCCTATCACAGTTATGGTCTTTCTTTAAATAACTTTATATTCAAACTTTTGCTTTATTTTATGGCTAAGAGAATTTCACACATCAAAGAAGTTTCAGGCAGGTCAAAAGAGGTACCTGAGTAAATGCTAAGATTGTCCCTACAAGGCAAAGAACAATATAAAAACCAACATATACCCCATGATAGCAGCTGCATTTTTTAACCTGTTATATCACTTTACAACTTTTTGCTTTTTCAGAGTTTTAAATCAATACATAATCCTATCACGATTTAACAAATGTTTACCAAGACTAGTCTGTGAGGCTCAAACCAAGCCTTTTTTTTTAAGAAAGGGGGACATGAAATGAAGGAGTCAAGCTCATGGTGCTAATTAAATATTTATTTAAAGAATAAAGAATATGCATAAAGAGCCTATTAAATTTGTTTATAGAGAGACTATCAGTCATAGTCCCCAAATTAAAATTTACTCTCAATTTTCTTCTGGCCATTTCCTTGAAAATAACAGAACATTTCAAAGGGAATCATACATGATCTTCCTTCATAAAGAAGAACAGTACCATTGAAAGACAGTCAGACTGCCTCATGAAACCTAAGTGAATTTTGCCATAGTCTTTTTTTACTCAATAATTCAGTCAATAAATATTGCAAAAGTACTTAAAATATATCAGTACTTAAAATATATCAGTGTTGCAGGCTGAGGTTATAATTGTAGTTAAAGCAGAAAAAGAGCCTGTCCTCAGACAACTTAAGTTCTGACGGAAGAGGCAGGAAATAATGAAATAACACTGCAAATACCCATTTATAACATGGGAAGAGTTATATGAGGAGATGAGGGACCTAATTTAACCCATGCTATGCCCTTCAGTTTTTGTCTACAGTGATTATTGCTTTATTCTTGAAAGCAAAGAGCCATTGAGAAGTTGGAAAGCACTGACTTCAGTCCGGGGATACATGTATATGGAAAACCCAGGAATGACCCATCTTTATTCCATATACCTCTGCATGGACTCCCATTCCTAATACATTCCCATGAGAAAGGGTAAGAGTAGCCCAAACTTGTGTTCTTTCTGGTTGTCACGTTTCATTTTATCCCCAGCTACACACCATAATTTCTACCTTCCTTCACTTTGAGAAGATTATTAGGTGTCATGATAGAAACACTGGTCTTAGAATAACGAATTCACCACTGAACAGTTTTTAATTTTTAATTTAATTTAATTTTTAATTGCTGCATCTCAGTTTCCCTGTCTGTAACATGAGGATACCACTTTCCTTGAAGGGGTTATGATGGGGATTAAATACTGTAATTTAAGTATGAGTCCATTCTGGTACCTGATAGACTTAAAACAGATTATCTTCTGGTGGGGGGAGGGGACTCTTTTCTCTTATAAAACTAATTGACCTCCTTTGTCTATGACTTCACCTCCAAATCATATACAACTACATATCTCATATCTCTGCAGGTTTATCTAATATGCATTTCAAATTTAACATGTAGAAAAACTGAACTTGAAAATTATCTCACTACTGTCAGGTCACCCCTACCCCATAACCCTGCCATTTCCCATCCTGGCCCCAAAATTCACCTAACATTGAAATTATACTCATCTTCTCTCTTTCTCTTAGATGCCATATTTAATTATCAATAAATGCTGTCAGGTTTACTTTCAAAATATATTATAATATTACTACCTACCACCACTTTCCATGATGAAAATCTTGATATAAGCTCTTCCTGTATCTCATCATCTCACCAATATCAGCGCTTCTACTTTTGAGTCTATGGAGAGTAGACAAAGTGATCCTTCTCAAATAGAGAAGCTATGCCACTCACCTATTCAAAGCATTCCAGTGGTTTCCCATTGCAATTAGAATAAAAATCAAAGTCCCAACCATAACTTATGAGCTCTTCTGTGATCTGGCCACTCAGGATCACCTCCATAATTTTTATCTCCCACAAATTTTCTCTTTAGTCATTCCATTTCAGCCACTTCCCCGACCCTGCAGCTTCTTAACTGTACTACTATTTCTTCTGCCTGGAATGCTATTCACAAAATATCCATTTGACTTATTCCAACTCTTACAGCTCAAACTGCATTCCATTACTTTATCCTTTTCCCAGCATCATCACTGAATTCTGCTATTTAAAACCCTCTGCTAAGTCCTTCCCTGACTTCAGAATACAGGTAAATCTTTTAGGAACACCATGAAAGAGACTCCACGGTCTAACAATGACATAACTCTGTAGACTCACCTTCCACCATCCATCTCCCTCTACATTGTTTTTTTTTTTTTTCTTCCTATGATAGTTTTCCCATGATGACTGCAAGAAATTTTTCTGGGTTGTAATTACAATGTTTGAACACAAGGCAACTTGATGCCTGTGGTTCTGCCTCTTTTCATCCATGGTTGGACACTTTGATACAAAAAATAAAGAAAAAATGTGCTCACTCTGATCACGTATATTGGCTTACTGAGTGCACTGTTGTTCTCCCCACAATATTTCACAGCTATACTGCCTGAAGTTATGCCCTCAGATGTCTATGGACTGTTGTTTCCCCCTTCTTATGTCCTAGTAACTTTTTCCTGTCATCTCTCCGTTGCCTCTACCTAGTTCAGTGGAGTTCAAGGGCAGCCGGCTGGTTTCCCTGCTGGCAGACACTGCCATTCAGGAGACTACCGTTGCTGCTTCAGGTTTGCCATATGATGAATCAGAGATAACTCTAATGGAACTCATCCAGAAGACTATTTACATTCTCTGGGCGTGAACCAGAAAATATAGATGAAAGATAACTGATAAAATCATCATGGATGACTATATTTCTTTACGGTAAGTTTATTCTTTCTACTCAAGTTCATGCTGATGCTTGGGTATTACTCAGCTACATTTATGGCTCCTATTTATTTGTCCATTTGGTTGCCTATAAAATATTTATTACCCATTTCTGTTCACACATTGTTTCTGCCTGAGGATGAAGAACAACAACAAAAAAAGAAGGAAGCACAATGGCTGATATGTATAGGCACTAAACAGTACTTTTAAATAATAATAAAAAAATTGATGACTGACAAACAGAATATCTATCTCCAAAGACATTCTCTTTCGCAGAAGAGATAGGAAGGCAAGCACAATAGAAGAGCACTGCCATTGAGGCAGCTGTAAAATCCACCTAGAACAGTGCCTGTTATATAGTAGACCACAGATATTTGTGGGATGAATGAATATGAATGAGTAAGGAGGCACTAATTATTCTGAGTTGACAGAAAATTAAACACCTAATCTCTATCTCTATGCAGAAGGAATCACTGCACAGGTGTTATCTGAGATAGATCTGAAGTTTGCTTAGCTATTTGCTAGGTGCATCAGAGAAGGATGATTTGTTGAATATAGGAACAGTATGTGCTAAGCTGAGCTACATAATTTATGGGGCCCTGTGCAAAATGAAAACACGAGATCAGATCCCATGTGCAAAAAGTAGGGGTGAAGGTGGTATTAAAAGTACTTAAAATACAAAGCTTTTCCTGTCTTCCATGGTCTTTCGCCCACTTCCCATCAGGTTTATTATTTGCCTTTTAATATTGTTCTAAGCAGAAAAATTGAAATTTTTAAATATGATCATAAATTGTGCTATTCATCTTTATATTTTTGTGATATCAGTTTTAAATGAAAATATAAAAACATTTAACTTGTCTGTGGAGTCATTGAATCATAGAATTTGTATCTCATCACTCATATGTGTGTACCAAATAACAGAAGTGCTATGAAAGCATATCAATTCTAGTTCACTTTTTGATATACACACATTCTACCACTCTCTACTTTCAGGCTTAGTGAAGAAGAGAAGAGAAAGACTGAAAAAAAGGACCTATGGGCTGTCCCTAACTTTCCCTTTTATTCCATGTCATCATTTCCATATAAGTAGCTGGCTAATATAGAGAAGTAATACAAGTGATAAAGAATTTTATAGGATTCCCTGGTATTTTGAGTTTCTTACAACACCGTTGTCTTCCTTTTGCATCTGAAGCCTGTTCAGACTCAATAGGAAAGTGAGGCCTCTCAGGCTGCCTGTGACCCTGCTGCCTCAACTATAGATTTAATACATGTACCTAGTTTAGAGTTATGCTGACCTTCAACAACTTCCACTATATGCTGCATCCATGGGGCATTTTATGGGTAAATAAACAAAAGCAAAGTCAGATATATGTTGTTATTAATTCTCTCTGTTCGTGTTCATGCTCCCTTGTTCCTTGGAACATCACTAAAAAAACACAAGTTCAAAGTTAAAATTACTTAGACTTTTCAGACCACTATAGCACAATATTCAGTGAAGCATGGGGCCCTTGCATGTATGGAACTCTGTCCAACCACACAGACTGCATGTTCATGAAGCATGCCCTTTTTCAAAAGCACAGAAGCATGAGCCAGAGGAGTGTCCAGGGAACCTGGCATAGTCCTGCTGTGAGGTCTTCATGGAGTGTGAAGGGAGTATAAGTGAAGTTGTGGCCAGAGAGATAGACAGGGTGAATGAAGTTTCCCTTTGCATTTTGCTTAGGAAATTTTCCCAATTCAGATCTGTGAGGACAAAGGACAGAGGCCCCATCTCAGTGCATGTTCTGAGTCAGGCTGCCAGGGTTCAGTATCTGCTCCAAGTGAGACCTTGGAAAAATTACTTATATTCTCTGTGTCTCAGAGTCCTCATTTATAAGAAGCATAAGATAAGAATTGCAAAAACATTAGTATAGTGGTGGACCTTTAGCAAACACACAATACGTATTAGGTATTATTACATAAACTCTAGGACCAGCTGTTCAAACACTTACTGATCACGTTATTCACCAGGGACTCAGGTAAACAACACTGTAAGAACAACACTTACATAGAAACCTGGATGCTGGCAATAGAGGACTGTCAAAGCAACTTTAATCATGGCAAGAGAAGGATCCTAAGAAAGCACACTGAAGTAATGCTCATCACAGCAGAAGACAGTATTAGAAACAGACACTAACTACAACTGGCCAGCCCAATGTTTCATTTATCAAGAAAGAAACTGGGGGATTAGTCAGCAACATGAATGAAAGCAGCACACTCATATGGGTTAAACAAGTGTTGTGAAAATTTGATTCTTTAAGAGACCGTCAAGTGTTTAAGTAAACATCTCCATTAAATCATGTAAATCTCAGATGACATGGACATTTCTCCAAAATGAGACCACCTTAAATATTTTTAAATATTTAAGACTACCTTTAAATATTTTTACATCAGATTTTGACTAGAATCTTCCTGATAGACTTTAATAAGCATTTCAGTGAGGTTTCATTTATGACACATGTAGGTCCACCTTCTTATAAATGTTAATGGCCCATATGTGCAAATTGGCCCATTTGCCAATAGACAAATTTATTTGCAAATTGACCTATTCTCTCTACCACAAAATTCAAATAAACATTTAGACTCATCTAGAAGCAGAAAAATCATTACCATTCTTAGTTGGTACAAAGACTCTATCCATGTCGGAAATGAATAAGCACCTGTAATAGACTTTTACCTTTGCTCAACTATATTTCATGTCCAGACAACAGCTGAGTTTACAAATTATAAAACAAATATCACTTCATTACATGAAACCCTTTAATAACTTTCCAGTGCAATTAGAATAAAACTAAAACTATTTAATATAATGTTAAAGATTGATATTACCTTCCATCTTCATAATTCTGGACTTCCAGATTCTAGAATATATCACCAAGCGCCTTCCCTTGTATTTGACATGAACTCTGCCCAGAATTCTCTGGTTCCAGGTCTTTCCATAGCTAACTTCTAACATCCATTGAAATCTCAGTTGAAATATCATTTTCTCACAATAACCTTCTCTGGCTGTGCTTTTAAAAGTGTTCCTCTCCTAGTTCACTTGCTATTCCATTATAATAGTTTTTTTTTTTAATCCTCAGAGCACTTTTATTCTTTAAATTCTTATTTTGTGTTACATGTTATTGTCTTATCCTAGATACAAGCTCTAGTAATCAGGGATTTTTTTTTTTTTTTTAATTATTTGCTGCTATATCTCCATCATTCAAAACTGTCTCTGGCACCTAATAGAAACTTACCATAAATATTTGGCTGAATAAATGAACAAATGGATGCAAACCTGCCTCTTTGATTTTATTTTTCACCCTCTTATTCTTTCCATTATAGTTTATGATGTTTTTCAGAAGTATAAGCAATTATTCATTTGGTGTTCTAATTGATTTCTGCTAAAGAGAGTTAATACTTTATTTTGGTTTGGAAAGCCTTTGTTGTTTATCTTATTTGGGCAGAACACATTAGCTTATTCTCTAAAATGCACACTCAGGAAACAATCAAATTCTTACGGAAGAATTGAAACAAATATTACAGCTTCAAACACCATCTTAACGAGGGAATATTAGGAACTACAGCTATAAACAAATCAATCTAGGGGGCAGAAATCATTCATTCATGCTCCAATCTTACAAGGTCCTACTCAATCTCATAAAATTGTGTGAAGCATCCCTAGAGCCCTCCACTCTTCTCAGTTAAATTAATCACTACTGAATCTAAATTCCTATATCTACTTTTTTATACCTACCTTTGCGAGAGTGCCAAATTTATATTTAACTATTTAGGTATCTGTCTCTTCTGCTAAACTAAAAATCCTTTGATGCAGAAATCATGTTTGCTTACCTTTCTAGCCCCAGTGCCTATTACAGAGAAGGAATCAAACATTTTAGTAAATGCATAGTCAATCTGTCTGACAATCTTCAGAGTGCTTAGAGACCTACAGATTTGCTAATACTGTATTAATGTCTATACTAAAAAATATAGCATAAATTTGGGGCTGGGAACTAGAAAGCCCTGTTTCATAATCCAAACCCAACCCTTGCTAACAGTGTGACTTTTAGCACATTATGCAACCCATGGAAGACAGTTCCATGACCTCAAGACTGAGAATTGTAAAACATTTCTAAAGAGTTTTCGTGAAGATTAGATAAGATGACATTTCTGAAAAGTTTACCATAGTGCCTAGGACATAGCAAGTACTAAATAGAGAAGACAACTGTTAGAGGTGGAGAAGGAGCTTATGGTTAAAATGACCGGCATAAATACAAGAAACTGCACGTAATTCTCTTTACTTCCTGTTAAAAAAACATGTGGGACTAAAAGTTGTGATATGTATTGAGGAGGAATGTTCTTCTGTACATTCACAGCTGATTTCATGGTCATCAGGGATTAAATTAATCCACAAAAGGCCAATTTTTTCTTATTATTGTTTTTATTGGGCCACAGAAAGTTTTTATTTTTGTCAGATTAACTGGCAATAACACAGACTATCCATATTGAATTTGACTTTTATAAAACTCAACAAATGTTCACTTGGGTTTAAAAATGTATTTCAGAGCTGTTATCAGTTGTTTTCCTGAAACAGGAGCCAACAATCCATGGTTCCGCTTGTGATCTAAATCTTGGGTTTTACACAACCTATGAGTTAAGAATGGGTAGTACAATTTTAAACAGCTGAAAAAAATTAAAAGGGAGGCTTTTTCAAGACAACCTGAGAATTAGATATGAAATACAAGTTTCAATGTCCATGAATAATGTTGTGTTGAAACACAGTCTTCACAGAATTGTGTTGATGGGGCGCCTGGGGCTCAGTGGGTTAAGCCTCTGCCTTTGGCTCAGGTCATGATCTCAGGGTCCTGGGATTGAGCCCCGCATCTCATTGGGCTCTCTGCTCAGCAGGGAGCCTGCTTCCTCCTCTCTCTCTACCTGCCTCTCTGCCTACCTGTGATCTCTGTCAAATAAATGAATAAAATCTTTAAAAAAAAAATAGTGTTGATAGAATTCAGTAATTGTGAGAGAATCCATGGCCAACAAAACTTAAAATATTTACTGACCCTCTACAAAAAATAAATAAATAAATAAATAAGTAAATAAAGTTTTACAACACTTACTGAAAAGCCAAGGATTGTCTTTATTTCCATACACTAAGAGAAAGGATTGCTCTCTCCAAAACTTCTTCACCTACTCCACCCTATGCCGCCAACCCCCTGGGTGTGTCTTCAGTTTGTCTGCTCACACAGGCACTCCTACAGGAACATGAATTTGTTAGCTCAGCACATCAGTCTTGCTCTCCAAAGTAATGTCATGTTTTAGGGGCCAAATCCAACACTTTCCTAATTTACTATACTTGTAAAAAACTGCTTCAGATTCACTGTGACTGACTTTAAAACTGAGGACATTCCCCTTTATTTTATTTAACTAATCTAACCTGACTTTTCAAGAAGTGGGCTATGTTGTGAAAGAGCTTGAAAGACCACACCTAATGTTTGGCCCAGGCTATGCACCAGTACTCTGCTTGATGTACACCTCGAAATAAAGTCAACTTTCTTTTTTGCTTTGCTAAGAGATAGAGAGATGTATTTGTTCTTGGGCTTCACCATTTCATTTACTCAATGATAAACTTCAAGGAAAATAAAAATGTAATAGAGAGAAAATTAGCATATCACTGATTGTACCAGATCGTCCTCCTGAGACATGACTGTGCTCTTTTTTTTTTTTTTTTTTTTTTAAATCCTTTGACTTCCTTACCTCCATTTTTGGTGCCCAAGACAAATCCGAATCAGTGAAAGCGCTGAGCCACAAACTCAACTTTCCATTTCTCATTTTCCAAGGAAATCAACAAATTTGAACAGATAATGGAGCCAGAGAATTGCTACACAATACCATTGCCCTCAATTAACATTTCCTCTGGGCAATCCACACTGAAATAAAGTTCCCTTTGTCTCCAGTCGACATCTTAAGGAAACAGGTGTAAATTGATGAGAGAGGGATATTTTGGATTCGGCTTGTTAAGATAACATCTAAGTGGATATCTTTTTTTTTTTTTCTCTCTCTCTCTCTTTTAGTCAACTCTTAAAAGAAGAAGCAGAGTCCTTAAAATATTTCCCATTTATTTTGAAGTCATCATCGTCCAGACTGATTGAAACACTGCTCTGTGATGGCTAGCAGACCTTGAACACCGAATTCCATATAAGAAGTGAAGCACATCATTGTATGCTTTCAGAATGAAAAAGATCAAAATGTTCATCCAGGCACTGAAACAATCACTAAGGTCTTAAACGACAAATTCACCAAACACACACACACACCCCTCAAAAGCATTTACACATAAATATGTAACTGGACAAAGCTAGATACTTGCGAACTAGTCCCATGAATTAAGACAATCATTTTAGTTGCTGGAAAATGTAAAAATTGGAATGCTGCATGTGGGCTTCTCCATAGCTTGCTCACTCTGTCTTAAGAGAAATAGCATTTAGATACTGTTTTCCTCAGACATGTAGCCAGAGAAAAAAGCATTTTACAATTTCAAAGCTGAAAAGAAGAGTGACAGGATAGAGATATATCAGCTGATAAAAGTAATGCTGACCAGGAAGCTTTTAAATTATTTTCAAAATCTTTTATCAAGCTATATTCTATTACAGAACATGGCGGCTTTTTAAATTGGATTTCCCTCAAGCTGCAAAAGTGAGCTTGTTGTTCTGCTACAGTCTCCTTTGAGGGAGCTCCAGGGTTATTAACCTTCTAACTTAGGAAATGCAGACAATATTCCAAAGCCTCGTTCTGAGAGAAGTTGGCATCTGAGAATGTATAGAGAGTCTGGCAGAGTGTGTGTTCACTAATTCAACTGCTATTTATTGAGACCGGTAGATGCTGTGGATATGTGGGGGCCAAGGGTAGCCTTCCCCCAAATGTGCCACTTTGGCATATGAATTGTTTTAAATTAAAATCACTTAAGAAGAAGTCAGTGCAAAAAAGAATGCTCTGACCTCCTTTTGTCTCCAGAAAGCAGAATATAAATCTCCCATGTGAAAGGTGACTTCCTTGTACCAGGGGTTAGATAGATATCCTTATTGTTAGACATAAGAAATTTAGTTAGAAACTGCATAAAAACAAAAGTTGTTTGTTCTTTCTTTCCTTCTTTTTCTTTCTTTTTTTTTTTTTTTTACTAATTTACTCTCTCAGCCCAAATTCTGATTAGAATTCCTTCTTAATTGAAGCTTCCAAACATACATTTTCTCTGTCTTGTCAATTCTCACAGATTTATGTTTCTTTGTTTAAAAAGTTAAAAAAAAGCTTGTCTTGGTCATTTCTCTGGGTCTCAATCTCAATGTTGGCCTCCATATGTACATAAGTAAACTTTGTTGTTGTTTTTTTTTGTCCTGTTAATCTGTATTAGATGAATTTTACTGTTAGACCAGCTAGAAGAATCTTGAAGAAGGAAGAGGAAATCTTCCAGCTAGAGGAATCTTGAAGAGGAAGAGGAAAGAATATCTTTCCTCTCCAAAGGATACATCAGCAGAAAAAAAAAAAAAAAGCAGACAAAAATTCCCACCAAAGTGGAGTTTACCTTCCAGTTGAGGGATACAGATAACAATAAATGTAGCAAATAAGTGAATCACATAGTATATTAAAGATGCTCAATACAATGGAAAAAAAAATAGAGCAAGGTAAGAAGGACTAAAGTTGGGGGAGTTACAATTTTAAAAGAAATAGTAAAAAATGCAGGCCTCATTGAAAAGGAAACATTTGAATATCTGAGTGGTTCTTATCTTGGAGAAGAATGATTCAGGGAGAGGACACAGCCTGTACAATAGGCTTGAGGTCAGGACATGCCCAGTGAGTTTGAAAAATATGAAGGAAGCCACTGGGGGTTAGGCATAGAATGAGTGAAGGTAAACATAGTAGGCAAAGTACAAATTAAGGGAAAAGGGAGCAGGTCAAGTAAGTGTTTAGAGTAACAATCTGAAAAAAAATGAGGACTCACTGGCAGGTTTCAGGCAGAGGCATATTGTGATGTTGATGTTGTAAAATATATTGCCTTGAGATGGCATGAACATTTTAGAAACTGAAGTTTATTCTCATACATGAAGCATGACTTGTCTCATATGAGATGGGCACTACAAGGATAACACATTAAAACATCTGCTTAGAACACAAGAGAACTGAGTAGTGCCAGGTTTCCTGTGTGATAAGTGAGTCATTTAATTTCTCTATGTCTCCAAAAAGTTGTAAAGAATAATATTACCTGCTATGTGTTTCTCTCAGAATGGTTTGAGGAACTGGGGAGATAATGGAAGAAAGATAAAGTGTCAGATCAATATGGGGTGTCTTACAGCTCGAGTTGATGATGATATTGTGTACATTTTGGTTGTCACAGCGATTATAGTCCTTTCTACCAGGAGTGAGAATGTCTACGCTGAGGCTAGAAAGTCAAATTTTTAGAAGATCTTTATAGTTGTGAGAATGATAGGATATAAAGCATGTATAAGAGCTTTACAGGGATAATGTTGTAGAGGTGCTGACAGGAGGCCACAATGCTAGATGGCAGATCAATCCATCAGATGGAAAACTCAGAAGTGAATGTAAAATATGGGAGGAAAAGCTCAATCCCAAGTCAAGCATGTCACCAATATTAAGTGACAGTGCTTGCTAGTGGGAAAACTAAGAACGAAAATGATATTTGCCATTATGAAAATGTCTGACTTGTCTTTTTCCATCCCTACTCAGGCAGGAAGGTAGATTTTTGTGAGCCAAAAAATGAAATGAAATTAGATACTTTTTAATGTCAAAAATATGAGTGAAATGTTTCCTGAGACATAACTTACATAGGAAAAATATATCAATAGGCATAAATAAAAATGGTAGAATAACACTAGACTTTCTTGTATAATGTAAGAGCAGATAAAATCCTGCAGGTCATCTTACATAGAATACAGATTATGGAAAACAATTTTGCTCCATTAAGATATTTACTCTATGATTCAGAGATTTTTTTAAATGGTTTTTTGATTTATGATTTTAAAAATCTAATACACTAACTGTATGTAGAAACATTAGCTCCTCCATGAGAATAAAGTGAATAGGTTTATCAAATATCTTTTCCCAAAAGATCTAGTAGGATAGACACATGAAATAGAAAGGTCCAGGTGCTAGTGGATAAAACCTGAGGAAAGCATTTCCCAAACTGATTTGCTAACAGATTTTGCTGAAAGGGTAGTTGGGGTCTACAGTCAAATCAATTTGGGAAATACTTGCCACAATCATATCATGCATCTAAAAAGGGCAAACAAATAGGTTAAAATGGTAGGACACTCTGAAGGAGGAATATAGGAATTTCTAGCTAGAAATCCAGTGAGAGTCACAATGCAAAGGGACATGAAATCTCAAAGAGAAAGTTTCTTACTTTATACTTTTGCTGAATATACACCTGTCATAGTATATGGAAAAAAAAATATTTTTAGAGCAACTGGTTTCCTCTTTTAGAGCTATATAAGCTGAGACTCCAAGAGATCAAGTGATTTACCTCAGGCCATAGAGCTGAGATTTGGTCTTAAATTCAAGTCTTCCATCAAAGTAATACGCTTTGACTTCTAAACCTCTAAATATCATCTTAAAAATGAAAGATTCTTACAATAAACTTATGATACTCTTGTCTCCTTTTTGGTGGATTATTCCTAATGATTTTTGCCATGGGAGCTGAGTTTTCCTTTTTTGGAAGAGAATCTCCCAGTTCCTATTAAAAAAACTCTATGTACCTCCAAGTGTTCCATATATACAGTGAGCTAAATGTTTGATCTAAGTTTTACCTTTTTTTTTAACTTTCCCTTATCATTTTATCAATCAATAAATTTTTTATGAATATTTGCTGATCTGAGATAATTATAGAGATGATGTTAGAAAGATACTGTGACAATATATGGCATAAGACATAGATGTATCATAAGTTTTGATCTGATATGCAAAATGCAGTAGGAGACAATAAATTCAAAGACAGCAATCCTGACAAAAAGGTGATACATCTACAGAGAGACACACATACACACATAAAAATGACTGTAGGCAAAAAAGATTATGACAACTGAATAAGTTCCATAATCTAGTTAAATATTATTGTACCAAAGTCAGTTTCCTGGTTTACATATTGTGCTTACAGTTACATAAGTTGTCACCATTGTGGAAAGCTGGATGAAGATATACAGATTCTATATATTATTTTTTCAACTTCTTGAGTCTATAATTACTTCAAAATGAACAGTTAAAAACAGACAAAATACAAAAACAAAGAAAGCATAATTCGGAAAAGGGGTCCGTAGACCTCCTCAGGCTGCAAAAGGAGCACATGGCACAAAAAATTCAAGAACCCCTGGCCTAATCTTTGGTAACCACAAGAAGAGGACAGACCCAAGGAGAAGTCTAGGCATCCTCTGTAGGGCTCCTTCAAGTTGAGAAAATTCAAGGAGAGCCCTTTTTGGGAATCTTTGAGAATCTTTTTTTCTTCAACTGTTCAATGGTTCACTCCCAAAGCCCCATGTGATCCAGAAGCAAGAGAAGTTTTGCAGTATTTTTGCTGAGTATTTCTGAATTTGGACCTCTACAGACTTCCTTTTTTTGGCAAGGGGGGAGAAGCAGGATCCCTGCTGAGCAGAAAGCCTGATGTGGGGCTTAATCCCAGGACCCTGAGATCATGACCTGAGCCAAAGGCAGAGGCTTTAACTCACTGAGCCGCCCAGGTGCCCCTAACAAATTACATTTCATAATTAAGTCTATTACTAAGATAATTGGCCCAAGGAATGTATTTTTCAAAATTATTTTCATCAATAATATAGTTCCAAATAAATAAAACATATGTAATGTTTGGAGTAGATATCTATGCATATCAAAAATGAAACATGAGGTGTCATCACAATTCCGGACTTCAAGCTCTATTACAAAGCTGTCATCATCAAGACAGCATGGTACTGGCACAAAAACAGACACATAGATCAATGGAACAGAATAGAGAGCCCAGAAATAGACCCCCAACTCTATGGTCAACTAATCTTTGACAAAGCAGGAAAGTATGTCCAATGGAAAAAAGACAGCCTCTTCAATAAATGGTGTTGGGAAAATTGGACCGCCACATGCAGAAAAATGAAATTGGATCATCTCCTTACACCACACACAAAAATAGACTCAAAATGGATGAAGGACCTCAATGTGAGAAAGGAATCCATCAAAATTCTTGAGGAGAACACAGGCAGCAACCTCTTCGACCTCAGCCTCAGCAACATCTTCCTAGGAACATCGCCAAAGGCAAGGGAAGCAAGGGCAAAAATGAACTATTGGGATTTCATCAAGATCAAAAGCTTTTGCACAGCAAAGGAAACAGTTAACAAAACCAAAAGACAACTGACAGAATGGGAGAAGATATTTGCAAACGACATATCAGATAAAGGGCTAGTGTCCAAAATCTATAAAGAACTTAGCAAACTCAACACCCAAAGAACAAATAATCCAATCAAGAAATGGACAGAAGACATGAACAGACATTTCTGAAAAGAAGACATCCAGATGGCCAACAGACACATGAAAAAGTGCTCCATAGCACTCGGCATCAGGGAAATACAAATCAAAACCACAATGAGATATCACCTCACACCAGTCAGAATGGCTAAAATTAACAAGTCATGAAATGACAGATCCTGGCGAGGATGCGGAGAAAGGGGAACCCTCCTATACTGTTGGTGGGAATGCAAGCTGGTGCAACCACTCTGGAAAACAGCATGGGAGTTCCCCAAAATGTTGAAAACAGAACTACCCTATGACCCAGCAATTGCACTACTGGGTATTTACCCTAAAGATACAAACGTAGTGATCCAACGGGGCACGTGCACCCGAATGTTTATAGCAGCAATGTCTACAATAGCCAAACTATGGAAAGAACCTAGATGTCCATCAACAGATGAATGGATAAAGAAGATGTGGTATATATACACAATGGAATACTATGCAGCCATTAAAAGAAATTAAATCTTCCCATTTGCGACGACAAGGATGGAACTAGAGGGTATCATGCTTAGCGAAATAAGTCAATCGGAGAAAGACAACTATCATATGATCTCCCTGATATGAGGGAGAGGAGATGCAACATGGGGGGTTAAGGGGGTGGGAGAAAAGTAAATGAAACAAGATGGGATTGGGAGGGAGACAAACCATAAGTGACTCTTAATCTCACAAAACAAACTGAGGGTTGATAGGGGGAGGGGGGTTGGGTGAGGGGGGTGGGGTTATGGACATTGGGGAGGGTATGTGCTATGGTGAGTGCTGTGAAGTGTGTAAACCTGGCGATTCACAGACCTGTACCCCTGGGGATAAAAATATATTATATGTTTATAAAAAATAAAATTAAATTTTAAAAAAATTAAAATACAAAAAAAATGAAACATGAACATATTGACTATTTAGAAGAGGTTGAAAATGTACTTAAATTTCTTCAAATAATTTTTGCTTAAATTGCAACAATGGGACATAACTTTGCACCTCAAATATGAAATGTCACTTTTAGAATTGAAGCTGAGCCTATTTGATTTTTAAAAGAAAGGGAACAAATCTTAATATCTCCACAATACATACAGTCATTCTAATCAAACAGATTCATATCCATTAGTGCAAGTGTGGAACGTACTTTGAAAAGTATCTTGGAACTTCTTTCCCCTCTTAATTATCATTAATGTTGAATGCAGAGAGTACATTTAGTAAGCTCAGAAAGAGTCCAGGCTGATTACTCTAGCAATGCCCTAAGGCATTTGTATTAGTTTGCTAAGGCTGCCATAACAAATTACCACAAACCAGGTAATTTGTTTAAAACAACAGAAATTTATTCTGTCACAGTTCTGGATCCCAGAAGTTCAAAAATAAGGCGAGTGAAGAGCTCCTTCGGAGGCTCTGAGGAAAAATCTGTCCCATGCTCTGGTTTTAGCTTCTGGTATCTGGCAGCAATCTTTCCTGGGTCTTGGTTTAGCACTATGTAACTCCCAGTTCTGCTTCCACATTTTACTTTCTCCTTGTTTATATCTGTATCTTCAATCTTCCTCTAACTTTCTATTATAGGGACACCTGACACTGGATGTAGGACCCAGTCCAAATCCAGGATGGTTTCATCTCAAGATCCTTAACTGCATTTAAGAAGAGCCTTTTCCAAATAAGGTCGCATTCACAAATTTTAAAGATTAGGACTTGGATATCTATCTTTTGGGAGGTCTTAGTCAACCCATCACTGCAATGATCTATTTTAAAACTAAACAAGAAACCCAGGTTGCCTGATTCCAGGTTAAACTGATCACTCTAACCCATGAGAACTTTTCTCCTTAGCATTGATAAAGACAAGACTTAAAAAGAAGCTAGTGTCTGGATAAATCAAATACAGTCAGGTAAGTGTTGCCAGTAATAGCGTTTGAGCAACACAGACAAAAATCATCCAGACCAAAACCTAGACGATATTATGAAAAGGAACTGTTGATACATGACAACAAAACTGTTGATGAAGCCTCAGTAAAAGGTTTATTTTATTATTTTCCTTCTTTTTTCTTTTTTAGTGTATATATAATAGAGCAAATGATCAATGTCTGGATAATTTTGTTCATGAAGATAGAATTCTCCTTTCTCAGGGAAAAGCATGTCTGTTGACCTCTATATTTCTGCCTCTCTGTTATGCCTTGCTGCAGGATTCCTCCCTTACCTCCTAGACAAAGCTGATGCTATATTTATCGTGTGAGATTCTGAAAAGAATCACAGATAACATGTATTTGACATCTTACAAGATTGTGTAAGATGTTGGCAGGATAAGATTTCAGTTCTCTGATGTTTTTAGAAATCCTGCATTCTCCTTTGCAGTCGAAATAATGACCATGGTGCCTTCCTTTATGTAAGGAGTTTTAATGGTCAGGGACCTAGAATACCTGATTTCGTGAAGTATGCCTTTTATCTCCCTAGAAATAGTGCCTTACAGTCTCTGACTACCTATAAAGCCATATGAACCTGAACTGTTCAAATCTTAAATTTGGACGTCTCTAGATTAGAACATTCCAAATGATATAATGAATCTATCTAAACCTGCATTCATCTTGCACACAGCAGGCTGACTGGATGAAAACACAGAAAGTGCCTATTGAGTTCTGGTCTAGAAGCATTCTACAATGAAATGAGTTCACTGGAGTTGATTTCCACAGTCAGCTACATTAATCACTAGGTTCTCAGCTGTTAGGTTTGGCATGTTTGCTGCCTAATATGTAAAAGAGGCTGGGTAAATCTTACCAGTTCTTTGACAAGCAGCCATATAGTTTTTTATTCTTTATTACAGAATAAGAATCCTACTAAAAAATGAATTTTTTTGGATCACTCAATGTCAAGCAAGTCAGAAAGTATTAGTTCATAATGTACTTTTCAGTGTTTAAACGTTAAAAATGGTGAGGTGCAAAGCAATATGGAACAAATTGTATGCAGAGGCTAAGGTGGGAACTTAAAAGGATTTGGGGAGAAAATTAGCCTTGACAGCACTGAGAAATTGGCTTTCTTTCCTTTCTCCCTCTTTTCCTTGATGAAGAAAGAGAAATAATTTTTTCTCTACCCTTTTAGGTTCTTGGCTAAGACCCATCCTATCTTGCCCGCTGTAAAAAAAAAAAAAAAGAGATTAACAGGAGAAAAACAAGCAGCAGTTTAATAACATGTACACCTCCTACATACATGAGAGATACTCAGGAAAACTAAGTAACTCCCCAAAATGGCCCTATCCAGCAATTTAAATACTAACCTCAGCTAATGACAAAAGAAGATGTTGGGGAAAGCAGGGAGCCTAATCCTGGGCGGTTATCAAACAAAGCACAGTAAACAAGAGTATGATCGTTATGCAGATTTAACTGAGTGCCTTCTCCATTAACAGAGTTTCTAGAAATTTAGTGTTCTTTTCCTCTAGCTACATATAGGGACACCCTTACAAAAGAAGATTTATCTTATAAAGTTCTCCTATGAGAGGGTAACTTCTACCAGGTTTCCAGAGCTTCTCCCATGTCTTAGTTAAAAATAATCCATATAATCACAGAGATACATTTGGAAATTCTGCTTTCTTGCACCTCTCTCCCTTTCTCCCTCATTTTTTCCTTCCCCAAATCCCTCCTTCCCTTCCTTTCTCCCTTCTTTGCTTCTTTCTTTCACTTTTTTCTTTCTTTCTCTCTTTCCATCCTTCCTTTCATCCTTCCTTCCTTTCTTTCTGTTCTTTCTTTTTTCTTCCTTCTTTCTTTCGGTCATTCTTTTCTCTTTCTTTCAAAGTTTGGAAATGCCATGATTTACTCCATACTTCTGACTAGCCATGAGACATATGGAAATAAACTTGGATGATTCACGTTCAGTTGGATGAATCTTTATAGTTGTGAGACTGTTATGATAATAGGATACCTTTCATTCTTTTATACATTCAATAATGTCTATGACTACCCACTATGTGTCAGTGAATTAGACACTAGGGATTCAACAATGAACAAAATATTCAGGGAGCTCAGGTTCTAAAGAAGGAAAACGACAAATTAAAAAATCAGATCCAGTTATGGTTAAACAGTTTGCTATGATAGAGTAAGAAGAAATAGTTCATTATTACAAACAATAACAAGATAGAGCAGAATAACCTGATTTGTATACTATAGTCAAACATAGAGAAAATGCAATTTTATAGTCAATTTTATGCTGTTTGGCATAAGAGAATAATGAGTCCAGAATAATCAAATACTGTAGTTGATGAAGTAATTCTTTGAATGTCAGACAATATCAATATCACTTGCTGAAAGGAATGTAAAATATGTTCTGACACGTGTGGATTGAGTATCATTTATATGCAAGGTACTGACTATCCAGTATAAGTGATAAAGAGCTGAGTAAGACCTAGACTTTTTCACTTGTGAGTTTACAATTTGGAAGAGACTTACACACACAAGTAACCACATTACCAAAAACAAAACAAAACAAAACAAAACAGAAAAAAAGGTATGGTAAATGCCATAGAAACAATAAAAAAAAAAAAAAAAGGCTACCAAAAATCAAAGGAGCAATTCTTTTACAACATGAGTCAGATTACATCACTCCTCCGCTGAGATTTTCAAATGGCTTCCTGCCTAACTGAATATAAATGTCAATGTCCTTGCAATGAGGTTCAAGGCCCTACACAATCTGTCTACTATTGTATCTTTGACCTCATCAACTCCTATCACCTAGCTTACTCTGTTCGACCACACAAGATCTGTGTTGTACACAAATCACCAGACACTATCCCACATGAAGCCTTTGGATCTGGTTCTTTCCTCCATATAATCACCTGGCTAACTCTCTCACCTCTCTCAAGACCTGTCTCAAATATTGCCTTCTAAAGGAGGACTAATGGCTCCTTTAATAAAATTAAGATACCGACTCCACCACACCCTTTTTCAAATTCCTTTATCCTACTCTTGTTTTCTTCATTCTATTATGATTATTATCTTCTAGTGTACTGTAAAAATTACTCAGCTATCATGTGTGTTTCTTGTTCATCTCTGCCAAATAGAATATAAACCCCATGTAGATAGGGATTCTATCTGTTTCCTGTTTCATTCCTTGATTCATTCTAAGCATCAGATCAATATCTGAAACATAGTAGGTGCTCAATAAACAACTACTGAATAAATTAATGAATGATCAGCTTTGATTGGAGGGAAAAGTCAGTGGAAGAAAATCACTCATGACTTAATATATGAGGCAGTACCTTGATGATAAAGAAGAACTTTGACAGGAAGAGATGGTCTTCCTGAATCATCTATCCCTCTTCAGAGTATTACTCTTTCATCATGTAGAGGATATTTCTCAAACACAGATAAGTTCATAAAATTTCTCTATGTAACTACATAGTAGATAATAAGTATGACTCATAAGATATGATCATAAAACAAGTTTATTTTGTCCTTGTCGTATATTTAGGTGTTTTCTTTCCACTGGATGAAATTCTTATGATTCTTTTCATCATTCTAAGGAAATGGTCACTTTTAATCAAAATTACTATCTCACTTTTATAAGTAAATTATTTAGTACAACTTTTTTTTAAACACAGACATGAATCCTTTCCACGGTGGTGGGGGAAGTTTGCAAAGAGGAGAAGGGAGCTCACAATAAAGAAAGGGGCATGGTTGAGCTTCTCTCTCCTCTTCCCAGCCTGAAAATACAAGTTTCTGAACACTACTGGGTTAAATCCAGGAAGGACAGAGCAGAATGGAGGACATAACAGAACTTACTGTCCGAGCTGCAGTCCGTGGGTCTAGCAGCTGTTCAGCAAAGACTCTCCCTCATTAGAGCTTTCACGGGCTCTCTGGAGATTGCTCAATCACTGATGATCTCTCACTGGCAGTTCCTTAAATCCAAATAAAAGCATCTTTAGTCTGAGTGCCCAGTTACTACTTCTATATCCCACATAATCCAAATTCCAGAAAGTCCTGTGTGTTTGCTCCTGCAGGCAGCCTTTTACATAAGACCTCAGAAAGAGACTTCCATTAGTTCCTGACCTACCTGGGGCCCAAAGAAAACACTCAAAAATTCAATCATTTTTGCTACAACAAAAAGAGCTTCTCTTTTACCCTAGCTATTAGGTTGGTTATCCAGTTGTTTTTCTGCTTTTAGAATTTGAAAGTAGGAGTCAACTATCTGCTTACTCTATCTCTGCCCCCCAGTCCCCTGCAAAAATTGTAGAAAGTACGTATTAAGATATTGGAGTGGTGTTAAAAGACATCTTTTGACTACAGGTGAAGGAAAAGCACACCCAACTCTCCCCATTATGAATGGAACTGAGACACATCACAGTCTTCTCTATTGTCTCTCAGTCTCCACTCAATGAACCTTATATGTATTTGATAACCTTTTGACCAATGACTGTGGCAAACTTGACTTGTGGCCAGTTCTTGTTTGTGAAAATTCTATAGGATTGTCTGCCTCACTGCTTATTTTAGTCCCTGGTATGGTACCTGTATTCTTAAAATTTGGCTGAAACTTCCATTCTGATATCCAATCCAATTACATAGGCAAAAATCTTCTCTACTTCACAATTACTCATAAGATAAAGTCTAAACTTCTGAACTAGCATTCACATGTTCACAATATAGCTTCATATTTGCTTCCCAATCTTATCTTCCATTATGTACCTGTAATACTTTCAAGTGTTATAGTCTTTAATTCATTTATTCAACAAATACCTATTTAAGCACAACATTCCAGATCAGGTTCTAGATCTTGTATGCATATCAAGGGTGAATATGTCAAACTAGTTATCTTTTCCCCAATATATCATAAACTATACAGTTTGTTTTTTTTTTATTCTTCTCATGTCACCTCCACTTTATGGA
The DNA here is from genome assembly GCF_002288905.1 of Enhydra lutris kenyoni. Lineage (NCBI taxonomy): Eukaryota > Metazoa > Chordata > Mammalia > Carnivora > Mustelidae > Enhydra > Enhydra lutris. The sequence continues at coordinate 23,402,546 of NW_019154091.1, forward strand.
ATACCATTTCATTCTTCTTTGAATAGTAACTTCAAATTCATCTTTCACTGCTCTAAAATCACCTTCTCTGTGGAACTGACCCTGAATTCCCTAGTCGCATTCTTCCTCTTATTCAGTGTTCCTGCTGTGCTTTATTGATCCATGCCAACACATCATTATGTTATATTTTGAGCTGTATATGTCAGAATCTTCTATTAGTTAAGAAGAAACATTATATTTGTAGATTTAATTTCTAATAACTTAACTAGGCATTGTTGTCTCATAATAGAATAAAAATGAACTGGGAAAGGAATGTTTTTTACCGGGATGTAGGTGGGTAGCCACAGACATACTTGCAGACCAGTAGATCAATCAAGAATGTAGTATGCATTAACTGGTGGAAGACAAGGCTTTAAATGTAGATTGGATCAATATTAGGTGATATTCTGACAGGTCTTGAATGCCATGGTGAGGAATAAATGTGTACTTAATTCAGCAAGCAAAAAAGTTATAAAAAGCTTCAAAGAGAGGCATTATGAGAGTTGAATAATTTGACAATATTACCCGAGTTGCTTTGAAGTAGGACAAGACCAAATAGTTATTAAAATAGTTATTAATTTGTAACATGAAAAAGAAGGAGACACTACATGAATCATTGTGATACAAGAAACTATCTTTAAGGGTCAAAAAGAAAAGTAAAAGATACTCCAATTAATCCTGAATGATTGGCAGAATGATAACATAATTGTTGTGGGAGTTCAGGAAGAAGGTGATTCTTAGTCTAGTTTGGACATGTTAATTTTGTGTGAAAAGTGAGACACTCTACAAAGATTTTCAAGAGGCAGACTGAAGTACTGACTAGTAGTGGGTTCCTTTATGAAAGATTTTGATAGAGAATCGTGAAAATTTGTAATGAAACACAGAGCAACATTTAATTAAAAAACTATATGAGGGGCACCTGGATGGCTCAGTGGGTTAAGCCTCTGCCTTCAGCTCAGGTCATGATCTCAGGGTCCTGGGATCGAGTCCCGCATCGGGCTCTCTGCTCAGCAAGGAGCCTTGCTTCCTCCTCTCTCTCTGCCTGCCTCTCTGCCTACTTCTGATCTCTCTCTGTCAAATAAATTAAAAATTATAAAAAAAAAAAACTATATGAAATGTGCATTTATTTGTAAGAGATAATTAACAAAATAAGGAGAAGAAAAACAATAAAAAGCATATAAGAAAGGGTTTCAATGTTTAAGAAAAGGAGAACAGTGCCTAATCCAGTAGATTCTCATTCTCCTTAAGGAAAAGAAGAAGAAGAAAAAAAAAAACCCAAATCAGTGAAACACTGCCCTTATAAAATAGAAACTGATGACAAAGATGAGGAAAAACTGTTGATAAACAGTATACTTATTGAATTAAAGAACACTTTAGTCTGAATCAATAATTAGCAGATCTGACATCACAGAAAATTTAATTAGTGATTTACAGGACAAGACTGAGAAGGAACTGAGGAATCCAGAAGAAAAGAGCAAAGAGAGTGTACAGTCAGAGAAAATGAGAAAAATGGCAAGTCTCATGGAAATGCAGATAATATAAGATTTACAAAAGAAAGAAGAATATGTACATTATAACAATAATCAAAGAGGAATTCTAGAAAATTACTCAGTTTTTAAAAATAATCTATATTTTGAGGTTGAGAGACTAGCCATCTTCCATGCAAACTAATAACAAAATTTACACAACAAAAAATAGCTTGGCGACATTAGTGAATTCTAAGCATAAAGAATGCTTCACACAAAGAAAAAGCGAAGTGTAAGACTGAGCCAACATTCCTTTCAAACACCAAATGCCAAAGCACAAGGGAACAACACCCCTAGAGTTTGAAAGGAAAGACTGTGACCCATGATTTCCACATTCTGCCTAGCTGCTGTTCAAATGTGAAGGCAGTAGCTGGACAAAGTCTCATAAAATAGACCATTAAGATATGATGAGCATAGGGTGTTTTACACAACTGATAAATTATTGAACCCTATATCTGAAACAAATGATGTACTATATGTTAGCTAATAGAATTTAAATAAAAAATAAAAATAAAACACTTATCTATCCATCCAGTTAATATCTATCCCACATGGTTATGACCATCAAATCTTGATCTTCTACTTAAATCTGTTTCCTGAGCTCCAGACTCACATATTTAACTACTAACAGAATCGAAGTCATTCTCCACATTACCACCAGAATGATATTTTCTAAAATGCTGTTTTCATCTTTTCACTTCTTTGAATGAATCCTTTGATTCATGGTTTGTTGCTTTGTCCTTAGGATAAAGTCCAAGCTTTTCCATACAATTGAAAGCATTATCTCAGTCTATCTAGTGTTCATTCTTGATTCCAGCTAAGGTCGTGATCTCAGGGTCATGGGATCAAGTTCCTCATGGAGGCCTAACTCAGGCTCCACACTCAGCGGGGAGTATGCTCGAGATTCTCTCTTTCCCTTGCTCTCTGCCCCTCCCCCTGCTCGCTCTCTCTCTCTCAAATAAATGAATCTTTTTAAAAAAAATAATATTATGTGCTATTTTTTTTAAAGATTTATTTATTTATTTTAGAGTGAGACAGAGAAAGAGCATGTATGTAGGGTAGGGGGTTGTTGAGTAGGAGGACAGAGGGAAAGAATACCAAGCAGACTCCCCACTTGAGTGAAGAACCTGATGTGGGGCTTGATCCCACACCCATGAGATCATGACCTGAGCTGAAACCAAGAGTCATATACTTAACTGACTAAGCCACCCAGGCACCTCTATTATGTTCTGTTTAAATGGCAACAGAATGCATAAAATAATATCTGTAGTAACCCAAATTTAACTGACCATATGACTGACAGATTTAACATATGTTATTATTTCTTACATTAAATAAAATATAATAAAATATTTTAATGATGTACTTGGTAGGACTGAGTTTATATATTTTTACCTTAAAAATAAAAATTTTTATAATCATGGAAATATTTCTAAAAACAGATCATATAAGAGATTACAAAGAAAACTTAAATAATTCATAATAATCTTATCAGTGGTTATTTTTAAGGTTATGAGTCACTTTAATGACTTTATATACATTCCAAAGTTTTTATAGTTAGTAGATATTATTTCTATCAATAAGAAAATTAAGCCTACCTTTTAAAAATCTAGACAAAAAGAAAAATGTGGAATGGCTGAGGTAGATGAGGACAATACAGACCAGATTGCTTGATGATTAGATCATTTGCAACTTTTCAGAGAGAATGTTGGAAAAGATGCCAGATCACATGGCACTATGGAACAGTGAGACAAAAGAAAGTGTCAGGGGAAAGCAGAGGAAACAAAAATGGGGTTAGAGAGTAATGAGAGGGAATTCCATGCCTGAAATATGATAGATTAAGTAAGATTAATTATCTTTTGCTTTCTTTTCCTCTACATTTCCAGCTCACTAGAATTAATGACATCATATGGGTCTACTTATTCCTACAAGTAAATACTCAGCATATACTCACCACATCCCTGAACTTTCTACATCCATCTAAACTTTCTATAAGAGGCACATTTCACCTTATTTGATTTCAGTAGTAGCATGTGACATTGGTAAAAACCTCCAAACAGATGCTTACTTTTTCATCCTTGACTATTCTCCTGATATTCCTTCTGAATTGGCATCCATGTAGATATAGAAGCAAGTCTAGACTTAACAAGTCTGAGCAGATGGTGCTTAGAAGAGATTTAAAGTATACAAAAATTAAGGTGTATAAAAGATTGTAACCAGAGAGAAGATTTTGATATTTTACTTCTTGGATTACAGAGATTACTAAAATATGTAGGTGGCTGAGACAGAAAAAGAAATTGTAGTTTTTGCATAGAGGGACTATGCCCTCAGAAATTTCAACAGTATCATCAAGATGCTTTGTTGAACTGTATACAGGCTGAACTGGTTTTACAACACATTCTAAATTATACTTGCATGAAGTATACTGTTGCCTAAAATTCCAGTTCAAATGTAGGTGTGGGTAGGCGGTTAGCTCCTCAAAGTAATCCAGAATCTCAGGTTCTCTCTGTTTTGTTCCTTCACCTTCCCCTAGGCTGCTTTCCTTTTCTAAATAGTCTGCGAGAAGCAGAAGAGGGGAAGCTTAAGGCAAGCGGCTGACCTGGAAGTCATACAGCTCTTACGCTCCTAGACCACAGGCCAGAGCTTAGTCACATGGCACATTTAAAGAACATGGAAGAAAGGGACAGTTGCAAAGAAGGTTTAGATCGATAGTCTCTGGCTGGTTGACAGTGTTCTAATAAATATAATCAGGTTCTTCATTAAAAGAAGAAATGAAGACTGCATATTGGAAGTCTGCATAAACGTAAGGTAATTAGTAGTTTCAGAAACAAAGTTAAAATACAGGGTAGAACAAAGGACTGTGAAACAAATGTTGAAATCTTGAGGAAAGAATTATCTTCTCTGGGCGGTAGGCAGGTGCCTTCAAGACAACAAAGGAAGTACAATAGGTAGAGCACATGAATTTTCTTAAAGAAAACATCCTAGATTCTTCCTTGAGAATGTTGAAGTCTTTTTCTGAGATTGTGAGTTTTAGTGCCTTTGAGAATGGAAAACTAAAGAGAAACAGTATGTGCCGAGAGTATGGCACGTATTTACATATTCGTGGAAGAATGTGGACCCCAAATTTTAAAAGGAAGATATGAGCACAGAAGCCATTAGAAGTAAACAGGAATAACTAAGTACAAAGGGAAGTCAATTCTAGAAAGAAAAATTAGGTAAAATGAGAAGAAAAAAATGTTTTTGGAGAAATCGTGTCAATACCCAGGTTAGGAGAAACAGGGAGGAGTCAGTATACATTGACTAAAAGGTAACTAAAATGATATCCTCTTTTTTTACATAGCTTTCTTATCTTTCATGTTGTCTTCATTCTAACAGTTCTTTGGAAATTATTATGACCAAACTTAACTCCTCCTGAATTTGAGTAGAATTTATAAATAAAGTACATGAGATATAAAAATAACAAATTGGGCAAAATTTCAATTACAGTGTGAATTTGACAAACTAACCAGATTAATCTGGGCTATTGGAATAACAAATGTACCTTAGAAACTGCCATCCCCCAAGTGCTATCTCACTTGGTTCGTTGCACCACACCTCCTATGTTGGGGGACCAATGAGAAGGCCAGGGGGACAGCTGGCATATATTCTCTGCCTGCTTGTCCAAGTAATTTTCCTGAGTCAAGTCACAGCTTCTAGTGTTGGATTTTTTTCCTGGTAATAGTGACAATAGAAAGATTTTAAGTAGTAGGTGACATGCCTTGGATTGCATTTTAAAGAGTTTACTGTGGTGGCAGAGAGGAAAATTAATGAAAATGGAATCAAACTAAAAAATAGGGAGAACACTTTGGAAATTAGCACTATAAAACCAAGTGAGAGAAGACACAAAAGGAATTACTCTGTCTTGTAGGCCAGTAGGACATGATTATGACCACAACTTATCAATATACTCTAAAGGCACAGAAACATAACCTAAATGATAGGGAATAAAGCATATACAAAGAACCCAGAAGAACCCAGAATCTTTGAATATGATAGCCAATGCCACTGAATCTTTTCTAGTTGGTAGTATTTTTTATAAGCTCAGGTTTATTTTGAAATGCTTACAGGGTTGGTTAACTTCTATTACAAGATGGAGGATCCATGACCACAATAATACCTCATAAGAAATTATTTTGTTAGTCTTATTTCTGTTTGGTGGACCTTCAATGCTATGCTTTTAGAAATGTAGTACTTTGGTATGTGCCATCAAATTTTACATCAGAACTCTTGAAAAGTTTGATTTATATTATTCAGTGGCCTCTTGACTATATACTAATAGATTTCCAGTCCACTAAGAAACCCTCACAGACACTTTTTAGACTTTCAAAGCTATGATTAAATGTGCCTTTATATCAAAAATCAATCTTTTTTAAAGCATGCAAGGGATTTGCTCTGCAGAGCAGAGACTAAAATGCTAGACAGGCTCTCCTAGACTTTCAAAATATCTGTCTCTTCCCCTTGCAGGAAGTCATTGTTCCTGGGGCTGTTTGTAGAGGCATATTTTCAAAGGCCCCCAAGCCTCAATTAAAATCACATTAGTTTAAGTACATGCTCATTTATTACAGGATATTCTTGAATTATACAAAAGTTACACGCTAAAAATATAGCAATCAGCAATTAGTAGATGTGCCTTTTTGATACTTTGGTTGTTTAGCTAAACAGCACATTGTCTTTACTTTTTGGAATCTTTCATATAATACATATAAGAGATTTTTTTCAAGTAGTTCTACTAATTCCATAAAGCAAATAATAGTTTGCTCTATAGAACTGTCATAATAATAAAATAAAATAATACAGATAAATTTTTCTAGCATTTATTGAATTCCCCACGTATAAGATACACAGATAATTGATTTTTATTTAGTTGTTTGTTTGTTTTTTTTAAATAATTTTAGAGGCTTCCTGTGCTTGTTAACCTTTCTTCTCCTAAAAGGTATGTACGCTCCCTGGAGACAGGGATTCCATCTTACATTTTTCTTAATTTCATTACCATATTTAGCATAGTACCAAACGCTAATAGGTAATCCTCAAAAGTACTAACAATGAACCTTTAATACCAAAAGTTATAAAAATTCATTTTTACTTCATGAGGTACAAATAATAGCCCCAGTCAGTTCAATAAGCAAAACAGTAAGTAGATTTTGATTAACAGGGTCTATTGTCATCGATCTGGCATTATTAAATCATTCATGGTTTTTCATGTGGCCAAACTACAATGCTAAAGTAGTCAATAAAACCTTTTCACCAATTGTCCCAAATATCATATTGACCCCTTCAGGCTTTGTGATGTCATTGTCTCTTACATTGCTTCAACTGTATCATTTTGTTATATATCTAAGCTTTAATTTGTACCACTACTTCTTTATTAAATATCAGGCCTCCATGTAGTTTCCCACTATGTCTTCATGATGTTCCAATGTTTAATTATTTTGTTAATTTGCTAAAAACAAACAAACAAACAAAAAAGTGAACCTGGGTTAATGGAAGAGATCTGCATATGATCATAGATTACTTGGCAGGTGCTGGCACAAGACATCCCAAGGAAAGACTTTGATTATTTATCAGTTTGCAAGAAGTAGGTCCTGAAAGTTAGAGATACCCAGTAGGAACACAAAGTAAAATTCTAGAAGAAAGTGACAGAGATTCACATTTCTAATGGAATTATCCAGAATAACTCAAACTCAACTAAAACCCAACAGCACATCTTCTCTCTCAAATCTGTTATATTTCGCAGATTGGTGAATACACCATACATTCTTTCGTCCACACCAGCAACATGATTTCTTTTGCCTTCTTACACTCCACATTTAGTCAATAAATACTATTGATTCTGTCTTCTTGATATTTTTCAAATCTCCTTACTTCTTTCCACCCACACCCAAGGCAACCAGTGTATGTTGTAACTACTATTATCCTTCCCTTGGTGTACTTCAAAAGTTTCTTGACTCATTTGTCTGCCTCTAGGTTTGCTGCATAATTCCATTCACTGCATTGCTTCCATCATTTGTTTTCCAAATCAACTATGATCAAGTTCCTCTTAGGTTAAATATTTCCCAGACTCCCTGTAGCTTCCAAGATAAAATCCAAATTTCCTAGAAGGTCAATCTATGACCTTTCTTCATCTCCTCCACCCAACCAGTGATCTTATACTTCAAGCAATTTTCATATTGGATTTATGTTGTTGTATCTGGCTGCCTTGACCATACTCCTACTACTCCATCTCCTTTATACCTAGACAACTTATACCTTAAATCTTCCACACAATTCTCTCTCTCTCTCTTTTTTTAAATTTATCTGATAGAGAGACACACAGTGAGAAAGGGAATATAAGCAAGGGGAGTAGAAGAGGGAGGAGCAGGCATCCTGTTGAGCAGGGAGCTCAATGCGGGGCTCAGTCCCAGGACCCTGGGATGATGACCTGAGCTGAAGGCAGACGTTTAATGACTGAGCCACCCAGCTGCCCCCCTTGCACACAATTCTTATGTTTCACCTCCTCTAAACTTCATGCCATCTAAAGAACACTTTATTGCCTTATCTTCTATTGCCTTTGACTAAAATAAAGTTTTGGAAGCCTAAATTCCAAGGAAGACTGAATTTGTTGTTGTTGTTTTTTGCTTTTCATTTTATTTTATTTTAGCTTTTCTTTTTTATGAAAGATAAAATGATCTTTGGAATTTGTTAGGATTAAGAAGAAGAGAAAATGCAAGTTCTGCCACTTGGAAGTGTCAAGGAGAGGGAAAATAGTGAAACAGAAATAATGCCAATATCATGTGTCAATTGACACATCAAATAAGCATAATAATTTTCAAACTGGAAACAGGGAATAAAGAAATAATAAAAACTCAAAAACGAATTAATAATTTCCCATTGCTACTATAAAAAATCACCACAAGTTTTGTGGCTTAAAGTAATACAAATGTGTTATCTTATAGTTCTGGAGGTCAGATGTGCAAAAACGGGTCTGTCTCACTGAACTGAATCAAGGTGTCAGCAGGACTGTAATCCTTTCTGGAGACTCTAGAGATTTTATTTTCTCATTTTTTCCATCTTGAGGTTGCCTTCATTCCTTGGTTCATATCCTCCTTTCATTTTCAAAACCAGCATTGGCCAGTCAAGTCTTGCTTACGTAGAATCACTCTGATAATTGATTCTTTTCTCTCCCTCTTCCTAAAGCCTTACAATTGCATTGAGCCTATTCAATAATCAAAGATAATCTATTTTAAGGTGAGTTGATTAACAAACTTAATTTCTTCTGTGATCTTAATTTCCCTTTGTCATGTAATCATACTCATAGTTTCCTGGAACTAAGATGTAGACATCTTGGAGGTGGGGTAAGGATACATTATTCTAGGTACCACAACAGATAATGATATCATAAAAGTAGACATCCTTTTTTTTTTTAAGATTTTACTTGTTTATTTAACGGAGATCACAAGTAGGCAGAGAGGCAGGCAGAGAGAGAGGAGGAAGCAGGCTCCCTGCTGAGCAGAGAGCCCAATGCAGAGCTCTATCCCAGGACCCTGGGATCATGATCTGATCCGAAGTTAACCCACTGAGCCACCCAGGTGCCCCTGTTTTGTTTTGTTTTGTTTTTTTAAGAAATCTAGGTTTGTTTATAGTGAGGTCTCGTGATTAATTTGGGAGATTCTGTAGTCAGAAATACCTGGCTATCCTTACCAGGAAAATTATCAACACTCCCTATATAGGAGGTCCCTAGTCTTGAAGTCTGGAGAAAATTAATTTTTCTCTGGTAGTGTTGTGGGATATACATGCTTTTAAAGCATAAAGTCTCTTCTCACAATCACTGCATTGTAAAATGGAACAATGAGTTATTTTGAGCTTAAATGACTCAAAATATATAAAGTGTGAAATACATAAAATGGTCCATAACATGATGAAAGAGCTCAATAAATAATACTTATCAGCATTTTATGTCTCAGGGAATGGTAGTGGTTATCATTACGAAGCTGGAAAAAAGTGTTCCTTTCAAACCTACCAAGAATTTGAGTTAGATGCCTTTGGAAAATATCAGAATTATTTTAGGCAAAAAGCTACTCTTATCTAGACATCTAAATAGGTGCTTTATAGGATTATGAAAGCTAAGGCCTTGTGGATATGGTGTAGGAGGATAGTGAAGTAATAAAAAAAAAAAAACACACACACACACATTTGAAGACAGGAGGGAATTTTGTAGAGATGGACAAGGCCATGGAATGAAGGTCCAGCATTAAGACAAAAGCAGAGGCCAGATGAGATTATTGGTCAGCGAAATATTCTCCAACACAGAGAAAGCTGAAAAACTTGTAAAAATCCTGGTTATAACAATGGATATGTTGTTCTTTGTTCAGTACAGTGCCACAAACCCCTCTATTAATCTATTGATCAGCACTCTGGTTTTAGTGGCGCCATGGGGATTGAGGCAAAAGGGGCCAGTTATCAGCTGGGTAAAAGCAGCATGAGCATGCAGTGGGCATGGTTAGATCAGGCACACAGAGAAGCGAGGGCCATATGGAGAGTGACTCATCAGGGATATGAGACAAATCTCTTTTTTTCCAAATGTACTAGAGGAAGGAAAACTGTTTTTTTTTTTCTTTTTTTGAGAAAAAGGAAAGCAGAGGGAGTTGTTCATTTCTGATCTCACCCATTTTCTGTTACAGAAATTAGTGCTCTCCAGATACCAGTTATTATTTTTGTGAATTATTCATGTTACGATGGTGATTAGAGTTTTTGTTATTATTTCCAGGTGATCTACCTTATTTCAACATTAAGAAATATCTGAGGGACCCCTGGGTAGCTCAGTCGGGTAAGCATCTGCCTTCAGCTCAGGTCATGAACCAGTGTCCTGGGATGGAGTCCTGCATTGACCTCCTTGCTCAGTGAGGAGCCTGCTTCTTCCTCTGCCTGCTGCTCCCCCTGCTTGTTCTCTCTCTCTGGTAAATAAATTTTAAAAAGTCTTTAAAAAAAGGAGATATTTGAAATTTTTTTTAAGAGGCATCATAAGGAATATTTAAGAGATCTTGGGAGTACCCAAGAAGCATAAAAAGAATGAAAAGTGTCATATCACAATCCTCTAAAAAGGAAATATTTTATGTTCTAGTATATAAAAATAGGTTAACAATGTAAGTCTTCATAAAAACCTAAAATTTATTACTTAATTAAAGAATTATACTTTGAATATATTTACTAGGTCACTAAGAATTTGAATAGATTCTCTCCACAAAAAATGTCACATGGAATATTTTTTCTATTTTAAAGAGATTTCTAAGCTTTATGAGGCAACTGAGTTTCCTAAAAAGACAATTTTTTTTAAGATTTTATTTTTAAATAATCTCTATACCCAATGAGGGCCTTGAACCTACAACTCCAAGATCAAGAGCCACATGCTCCACTGAAAGAGCCAGTCAGGAGCCTCTAAAAAGATAATTTTTGCCACAAAGGTAGGATGCAATAGAAAACTTTCTTCCAAAGAATAATTTTTTTCCAAAAAATAATGTTGTTTCTTAGGATATTATGTCAACCTCTCCTGATTATTAAGTTATAAACATAACAGTTCTCTGTAAGTCTAAAAGATATATCATAATCTAAAAATATGTAATGTAAATAAGATGCAGTATTTCCCAATCTGCTTCTATATATCTTATTTCCTATGATAAAAATATTTTAACCTCCTTCAATTCTACAACCTACTGTAGATGTTCCAAATGTAGAATATAGGTGGTAATACTTTACTTTTTAAAGATTTATTTATTTACTTTAGATGCAGGAGGGGCAGAGGGAGAGAGAGAATACCAAGCAGAATCCCCACAGAGCGCAGAGCCCAGAGCCCAGTGCAGGGCTCGATCCCATGACCCTGAGCTGAATTCAAGAGTCCCCATAGAAATACTTTAAATCATACTGTAAAATAAGGTAGACATCCCCAATTATATCAAAACCAGTGATTTTTTAATGGATTGTGTATAAACATAGCTACAGGAGAGATTCTAAGAGAGTTCCAATCATCCTTATCTTCTGGTACTCATGACGTTGTACAATCCCCTCTCCTTGAGGGTGATGATACTGTTTCTAACCAATAGAATACAGCAAAGGTGATGGAATGTCACTTCCATGATATTCTTACATAAAGTTATGACATCTGTCCAGCTAAGAGTCCACCCCTTTTACTGGCTTTGATAAAGCAATATTCGGAAAGCCACGTATGAATGAACTGAAAGTGCCTCTAACAGCCAGCACAAAACTGAAGACTTAGGTCTAACCATCCACAAAAAGTGAATGCTGGCAGTAACTAACCGAGTTTGAAAGCACATTTATCAAGCTTTTAGATAAGAACGCAGTTGTGCCTGACCATTTGACTCTAGCTTTGTAGAGGACCCAGTGAAGCTATGCCTGGAGCTCCAGCGCACAGAAAATGTGAGATAATGAATGCAAATATTTTTATTAAATTTTTAATTTTGAGATAGTTGTGGATTTCCATGCAGTTATGTGAAACACTACAGAGATATACTATGTACCCTTTCCTCAGTTTCCCTAATGGGAACATTTTTGCAAAATTACAGCATAGTATCTCAACCAGGATATTGATATTGACACCCTCAAGGTATAAAATTTCCCATCAGTATAAGGACCCTCATGTTGCCCTTTTATGTTGGAGTAACATAATCAGTCTTAAAATCTGGTAGGCTGATTCCTCTTCATTATTCATCTTTTATAAAATTGATCACCTTTCTCAGTTCCTTTGCCTTTTATATAAATTTAGAATAATCTTGTCTATTTCTACAAAATATCATGATGGGATTTTTATTATGATCATCTTAAATCTGTATATCAATTTGAAGAGAATTGATATCTTTACTATCTGAATCTCCCAATCTATGAAAACATATTTCCCCATTTATTTAGATTCTTAGGCATAGATTCTATGATTTTTTTGTAATCAGCATTGTGTCATTTTCATTATGAGTCCTGTACATGGTTTTTTTTGTAAGATTTTTACCCATCAGTCCTTTCATTTGTTTTAGTAATTCTGTCCACGTGCTTGCGAGCATTTAGAAATAAAATTGAGTTTTGTACATTTATTCTGTAACCTGAGATGTTGCTTAAACTGTTTTTGTTTGTTTAAGAATTCTTGGAATAATCTATGTAGACTATCATGTCATTTATAAGGAAAGACAATTTTAGCTCTTTTTTTTAAATCTGCATTTTTAAAATTTCCTTTTCTTACTGTACTGGCTAAAATTTCCAGTACTGCGCTAAATAAGAGTCATGAGAACAGATAGCTTTGCTTTGTTCTTGAAATTAAGAAGGAAGCATTCAGTCTTTCTTCATGAAGTATAATTTTGACTGTAGGATTTTTATAGATGATTTTTTATCAAGCTGAGGAAGTTTTCCTTTATTACTAGTTTTCTGAAAGATTTTATCATAAAAGAGTGGCAAATTTTGTCAAATTCTTTTTGAACTGACTTATGTGATCACGTAGATTTTCCTTTAGCTTGTTAGTATGGTGGATTATATTCATGTATTTTTAAATATTGAAACAGCCTTGCATCCTGTAATAAAGCCTACTTGATCGTGATATATAATTATTTATGACTAAATTCTACCTGCTAATATTTTCTTAAGGAATGATGCATCTAATTCATGAGGGATATCAGTCTGTAGTTCCCTTTTCTTGTACTGTCTTTGTCTAGTTTTTGTATCCCAATAATACTAGCTCATAAAATGAATTGGGAATGATCACTCTTTTTCTGTTTTCTGGAAGAAGCTATTTTGAACTGGTGTTAATTCTTTTTTAAAAGTTTAGTATATAATTCTCCAGTGAAACCATCTGGAACTAGATTTTTTTTGTTGTTTTAAATTATTAATTCAATTTCCTTAATATTTATGGGGCTGTTCTAGTTCTATATTTCATATTGAGTGAATTAGGGCAGTTTGTGTTTTTTGAAATATGTGTCTGTTGTCAAATTTATATGTGTAGATTTGTTCATCGATTCCTCATTATGTTTTTGATGTTTTCAGGATCTGTAATGATGTACCCTGTTTCATCCCTGATATCAGTAATTTCTGTTTTGTCTGGGGTTTTTTGTTAGTTTTGCTGAAGATTTGCCAATCTTATTGATCTTTTTAAAGAACCAGCCCTTTATGTTGTTGGTTTTTACTATTCTGTTTTCAATTTTATTGATTTCTTTTTTTTATTAGTACAATGTATTTTTTTATTATGTTCAGTTAGCTAGCATATAGCACATCATAAGTTTTTGATGTAGTGAATGAATTTTATTGATCTCTACTCTCATCTTTATTTCCTCCCTCATGCTTACTTCTGGATTTATTTTTCTTTTCTTTTTTTAGATTTCTTAGGAGGAAACATTACATTATTGGTTTGAGACTTCTACTCTTTTCCAATATATTCTTTTAATACTATAAATTTCCTTGTTGGCACTGATTTAACTGTACTCCACAAATTTTAATACGTTGCATTTTCATTTTATTCAGCTCAATGTGTACTTCTAAATTTTCCTTAAGATATTCTCTTTGATCAATGAATTATTTAGAAATGTGCTGTTTAGTTTTCCAGGTGTTGGAAATTTTTCTGTTATTTTTCTGTTATCAATTTCCAGTTTAATTCCAAATAATGCATCTGACGAGTCCAGTACTGAGAATACATAAAGAACTCTTACAACTCAACAACAAACACAGACAAACAAATTTAAAAATAGACAAAGGACTTGAAAAAAACATCTCCCACATATATAGTAATAGCCAACAGGCACATAAAAAATGCTCATCATTAATCATTAGGGAAATGCAAATCAAAACCACAATGAGATAGCACTTCAAACCAACTAGGATAGTTGTAGCACCTGTAGTAATAATAATGCTAATAATAATAGACAAAAACAAGTGTTGGTGATGGTGTGGAAAAGAACCATCATAAGTTGAATACTGTAAAGTGTGCAACTGTGAAAAACATTTGACAGCTCCTCAAAAAAGCAAATACCAATTGCCCCGATGATCCAACAGTTCCACTCCTAGAGTGGAAAGACCCAAAAGAATTGAAAACATGTGTTCAAGCAAAAACTAATACATGAATGTTCCTAGCAGTACTGTTTATATTAGCCAAAAGTGGAAACAATCCAAATATTAGTCAACAAATGCATAGATAAATATATCCATATGATGGAATATAATTCAGCCATAAAAAAGAATAAAATACTGATACGTGCCACAACATAAATGAACTTTGATAATACAATATTAAGTGAAAGAAGCCAGAGACAAAAGGCCATATATTATACGATTTCATTTATATGAAATATCCAGGGTAGGTTAAGTTTGTAGAGAAAGAAAGTATAACAGAGGTTTCTTAGAACTTAGGGAAGTAGGGATGACAGCTGAATTATATAGGGTTGGTTCTTTTTATGGCAATGAAAGGGTTCTGAAATTGTGATGATGGTTGCACATAACTGGGAGTATAGTAAAAGCCATTGAATTTTACATTTGAAATGGATGAATCATACAGTAAGTAAATTACATCTCAATAAAGCTGTTTTTTAAAAATATGAATGTGGGATGCCTGGGTAGCTTAGTCGGTTAAGTATCTGTCTTCAGCTCAGATCATGATCCCAGGGTCCTGAGATCAAGCCCTGCATAAGGCCCCCTACTCAGCAGGGAGTCTGCTTCTCCCTCTCCCTCTGCTGCTCTCTCCATCAAATAAATGAATAAAATCTTATAAATAAATAATAGAAATAGGATTATGATTAAATTATAAATTATCATGTTGAAAAACAAATAATGTCATCTCAAAAAACAAAGAAAGAAAACTCACAATCATGTCAGTTTTTAGTTCCCAAGATCCCTAGCCAGTCTACATTCTTCTCTCCACTTTTCAGTTTCCTTCTGTTTGCTTTCTATATAATGTCCAGGGATTTTACTTTTACTTATCAAAAGGAATAGGCAAAGTTATATCCATTCTATCTTCCTGGAGGTAGAATTCCCCAGTGTGTGTTATGTAAAGCTGATAAATTTGTAGTAAGATTGTTATGCAACAATAAATAATACAACGTGTAATGGTATTTGTATCCATTAAGCACCAGGAGGTAAGTATTTATCACAGAGCATCACTGTATGCATTAAATTACAAAATGTCAATAAGATGATAATAGTATACAAATATCCCCTATATCCCAGCTTCACATCATGGTAGAGCATAGATAGATAAGCATTCAATTACCTGTTCTTCCAATTTGTAAAAATGTCCACTCATCAGTGCTTCCAAACCCTAGTGGCATGTTACAAATACCTGGGAAAGTTTAAAAAATTATAAATACCTCACGAAAGAGTGATTAAATAAGAATATCTAAGCATGGGTCCTTGAGTCCAGAATTTTAAAAAATTGCCATGTAATTCTGATGAGTCAGTGAGTTTTAGGAAACAGTCCTCTAAACCTCTTTAAATTGTCTCTGCCTCTGTAAAAGGATGATTATAATGGGATAATAACAAGACAATGATACTGGAGTCACTACTTGCTGTAAGACATAAATAACCTAACTCAAGTTCCAAGCCCAGTACCAGTATTTTGAAGTTGTCAAAGTACAAGCTTTATTAATAAGGTTCATAAATACCTGCACCACTTCTTGGGTCTGTCACTGATCAAATTACACAACCTGTAAGCCTCAGTTTCCTCATTTCTAAGCTGGAGGAAACTGTACTTAACTCATGGAGTTTATGTAAGGTGAAATGAGATTAAAAAAATATATATAAAAGCACTGAACAAATTGTAGGTGCATTAGTTCCTATACCTTCTTTCTTAAATGTCTCTATAAAACACAAATAAAAGGGCATCTGTGTTGTTCAGTCAGTTGACCTTCAGCTCAGGTCATAAACTCAGGGTCTGGGATCGAGTCCCACCTCGGGCTCTCTCTATGATAGGGAGCCTGCTTCTCCCTCTGCCTGCTGTTCCCCATGCTTTCACTGCCTCTCTCTGTCATATAAATAGGTAAAATCTAAAAACAAAACAAACAAACAAAAACAAAAAAACGTACACACACACACACAAATAAAATCACTCGTATCATGATATAAATTTTCATACAGAGTTTTAAATGCTAGCAAGGAAAAAGACACCTTATATTGGTCCAGCCATCTGGATGCCACTGATAGTTCTTTGACTTCTTCTAGGCCTGGCAACTGGTATAGTAAGGTTTTCAGGGTAAGAGGTTATATACGTTTGCCTCCAAAAGAAAAGAGTAGGCTTATTTTTCAGTTATCAATTTTTGGCCTTTGCTCATTACTTCTTCCACACTATTTTTTGTCCCTTTTCCAAGATTTCTGCATATCACTCTTGTCCCAGGAGTTAGTGTGTTCAAAATGCCAAAATGCTGGGACGCCTGGGTGGCTCAGTTGGTTAAGCAGCTGCCTTCGGCTCAGGTCATGATCCCAGCGTCCTGGGATCGAGTCCCACATCGGGCTCCTTGTTCTGTGGGGAGCCTGCTTCTCCCTCTGCCTCTGCCTGCCACTCTGTCTGCCTGTGCTCTCTCTCTCTCTCTCTCTCTCTTTCTGACAAATAAATAAATAAAAATCTTTAAAAAAAAAAAATGCCAAAATGCCATCCCCAGATGTCTCCATTGACATTCTAAAATTGCTGTGCAGGGGCACCTGGGTGGCTCAGTGGGTTAAGCCTCTGCCTTCAGCTCAGGTCATGATCCCAGGGTCCTGGGATTGAGCCCCACATCGGGCTCTCTGCTCAGCAGGGAGCCTGCTTCCCCCCTCTCTCTGCCTGCTGCTCTGCCTACTTGTGATCTCTCTCTCTCTCTCTGTCAAATAAATAAATAAAATATTCTTAAAAAAATAAAATTGCTGTGCATTTAAGAGGTCCTGTTGGGGAGCCTGGTTGGCTCAGTCAGTTAAGCATCTGCCTTCAGCTGAGGTCATGATCTCAG
This sequence comes from Enhydra lutris kenyoni, assembly GCF_002288905.1. Classification (NCBI taxonomy): domain Eukaryota; kingdom Metazoa; phylum Chordata; class Mammalia; order Carnivora; family Mustelidae; genus Enhydra; species Enhydra lutris. The sequence continues at coordinate 23,420,061 of NW_019154091.1, forward strand.
GGTCCCATGATCAAGCCCTGCGTTGGGCTCCCTGCTCAGTGGGGAGTTTGCTTTTCCCTCTCCCTCAGCCTCCTTCTACCCCACTCCCCAGATAATGATCTTTCTCTCTCTCTCTCTCTCAAATAAATAAATAAAATCCTTAAAATAAATAAATAAATAAGGTCCTGTTGTGTTTGTGAATTTGAGACTGTCTCCTCAAAAGTTAGCTGCCTTGAAAGATTTCCAGGATATGCAAAAAGGAATTCTAAGATATTACTCTGCACTGTCTTTTTTTCTAACCTCATGAAATGTGCTCAGAATCCACACAAGTGGGTGATATTGTAGAACACACGACACAGACTTCTGGGGACCTGAGACATGTCATGCAAACGCAGAACTGCCATGTTCCAGCAATCTATCAGGATTCACAGATTCCATATTTTGACTTAGGAAACACAAGGTTTACTCAAACCCCCACCAATCTGAGGGTTTGGTTGATTGCAGAAAATCAATCATTTTTGGAACTTTACCAAATTATTCCCTCTCTGGTGTAGTTAATTAAGCTGTAAAATATTACTTGACCTGTTATTTTACCTTTAAACAATTAGGCCAGTGAAAGCATGATTAGATTCTAGAGTCTAACATTTGGGATTACACGGCACACCACATCAGAAGTTGAAATAACCTACTGAACTCATTACAAGAGCTCTAAAGACAAAACCCCTCATTCTGTAATAAATAGACTTAATATAAAATGACAAAAAAATCTGTAATGCCCAAAGGAAAACAATTACATTTTCCATTTATGAGTACCATTAGAATAACTATGTCATATTGTGAAAGTGACATAGTAAAATGGCTTCTTTGAATAAGCTACTGCCAAGGTATTTTTGGAAAAGAATATTTTACAACAACAGAAATGAGTCATCCGTAAATACACATTATATTTTCTAAACAGATTCTTTTGATCAGGGTCTGGGTTTAATTTTTGGCCAACTTTTAAATGCTTTTATACAAAAGAAATATTTTTAGCTGAGTCATGATATTCTTTTCATTCTCAGAAATAGTTTTATGGGATCAGTGCTGGGAGGCTAAAAATAAATGGATCAGATACTGACTAACAAAAGCATGTAGAGGAGGACAAAGATGGCTAGCATTTAGAGTAGCGATTTTGGGTTCCTGGATTTCTCTTGACTTCTATACCTTGAAAAAGTCAAAGCCTTTCATTTTCTTGAATCTAAACAGAAGTAAAACAGACTGTCAACTATTCTAATCCAAAGTAAGCTGCTATTTTCCTACTAGAGGGTACTATTAACTCTCCCCTGAGAAAGATAGGTTATATAAGAGCCAAATAAATAAGACTCCCTTTAGAGGACCCTAAGAGTGCCTATAATGAGCCTAAAAATCAATGGGAGCCCCTTTGACAGCTGAAATTAGATGTCTCATAATGTTTTGCCAGCTTCACAGAGCATTGTATATTTTAAAGTTACCCTCTCTGCCTTTGTGCTCCTTTATCTTCGTTTCCTCTCTTGTTAAAAATACTATTTTGCCCTTTTGCTAACTTTTCATGGGCTTAGGGACTTTCTTTTAAGACCTAACAACAAAACCATGAATTGGTGGGATCAGCACTGCAAACAGCAAATTAACCTGGGAGAATATGTACCTTGGGGTTATTTGATAACACATTACCACTGGTAATTTTTATTTTGAAGTTTGGGCTTCTTTCCATTTTATGTCACATGGCATTTAGATACGAAAATGAATAAAGATTACAGGGAGTTGCCTAAAAGAAACAAATGCCTTGTGATGTTGCAGTAGTGGTGACATTCTCGCGTCTAAAGATATAGAAGTGAAATGTGAGGCACAGGTTTAGAGTCAGAAGAAGGAAATGGGAAACTAGCTAGCTAGTTCAAAGCAGGTTTCTTAGGGACAATGGAAAACTACGGAAGTAAGGTATCACCACTTATTCAATAGACGGACAAAGCAACATGCTATTTAATAAAATACCTTAAAAGTAGATGTACTTTGCAAAATTTTTCATAACTTACACTGAAAGTTTATTTTAAGGAAGAAGACTTAATGAGAAAATGATTCATTTCAGGCACTATGTTTTCTATTATAAAATGGTTTGACCTACAGCAGCCTCTGAGGCCCTATCCTGACCACTCACTTAAAATCCAACCCCTCATCTCCAACAGGGCATCCTGATTAACCTTAACTTGTTCTACTTTTTCTTTCTCGTGAATTCTAAAATAACCATATAATTTACATATCTTCTGTGTTTCTTTTTTATTGCAGATCTTTTCCTATGAAAATATAAAATCTACAAGGGCAAAGGTCTTTGTTTTAATCATTTGTGTATCCCAAGAGTGTTGAATAATGTCTACACACCATATTTGGTGAACAGCTGAATGAAAAGTACTACGATATGTATGTATTAACCAGGATCTTTTTTTTCTACCAGATAGAAATGAACCCACTGGGAGCATAGTTTTCAGTGTTGGCTATAACATGTTGTCTCTGTATTAGCTATTTACTATAAATTACTCTTCCTGCCTTCATTTTTCAAACATAAACTGTATGGTTTGAAAAATACTACATTTTCTTCTAGTCTCAAAGCATTTATGCAATAAAATCAGAAACAACTTATGACCATATAGCACAATTATGTATAATTTCTTGTGACAGCATAGTGTTAAATACTGAAAGTATTTAATCACCTGCTAGTCTCCATTCTTTATTTTTTTTTTAAGACTTTGTTTTGAAAGAGAGAGCATGCCCCTATGTGCAAGTGAGGGTGGGGTGGGGAAGAGCTGAGGGAGAAGGGAGAGGGAGGAGGAAAGAGTTCAAGCAGACTCTGCACTGAGCACAGAGCCCAATGTGGGGCTTGATCTCACAACCCTGAGATCATGACCTGAGCTGAAACCAAGAGCTGGACACTCAACCAACTAAACCATCCACGTACCCTAGACTTCATTTAAATTTAATCACTATTTTAAAGATACTGTCTCCAAATACAGTTACATTCTGAAGCACTGGGATTAGGTCTTTAACATATAAATTTTGAAGGAGGGAACAAAATTCAGGGCATAAGAGGAATTAGGATGGGTTGAGAGAGATTTATATAATTTCTGTGGCAAAGATCAGCAAAAGACATTAGATAATATCTAGAAATCAGAAAAGTATACATATATATATACATATATATACACAAATATATAGACATATATATTTTTCTTACTTGAAAACAGTCTGTTCTATTCTATCTTCTAAAGTGGAATTAATGTTCCAAAACAGTTTCCTTCAATGAGCCAAGGAAAAGAAGGTGTCTATTCAAATAGCAAACATATCAGCAGGCATCTAATGCCAGTCTAGTGCCCTCTGGAGATGCTGTATATTGGCTTGCAGTCTATTTTCTTCTAGCCATATGGTTTTGTGCAGATGATTTAGCACGAAAATAACCTTCTTCAGTGAATAGTGGTACCGTGTGCAGAAAGCTCTGCCTTCCTTTTTTAACCACTCACAGAGGTGTAACCCCCACAGGAAAAGCATCTGTCTTCCAGCAACAGTTCAGAAATTGGAGGTTATAGATTTGACAACTCACTGAAATGTCACAAAGAATCATTTTCTAAACAGAAATTTGCCATTTCTTATATTGAAGTTTAGAACTTTACAGTGAGACACAAGCTCTTTCCAAATCTGTGGGGTTGAATTTTATATATATTTTTTTAGTATTTAAATAAATATTTTATTCTGAGGATCCATTAAACCAATGCCGAATGATGCAGTCTACTACCTTTTCCCCACTTTCTTATTTTATTTGTTCTTTATTTAAAGAACAGAGGAGTGCTTGGGTGGCTCCGTCGTTTAAGTGTCCAATTCTTGGTTTCAGCTCAGGTCATGATCTCAGGATTGTTAGACAGAGCCCCATGTTGGTCTCCATGCTCAGTGTGGAGTCTGCTTGAGATTCTCTCCCTCTCCCTCTGTACCTCCCCTATTCGCGCACACACTCTCTATATATAAAATAAATAAAATCTTTAAAAATTAATTAATTAATAGGATGAGGTCATTGTGAGAGCTCTAATTCAATCTAGTGTCCTTGTAAGAAGAGAAAATATGGACCAGGCATGTACAGAGGGAAGACCATGTGAAGACAAGGAGGGAAGATGGCTGTCTACAAGCCACAGAGAGACTCCTCAAACACATTCTTTCTTTCCAGCCCTCAGAAGGAACCAACGCCTGCAGACATTTTGATCATGAGAAAATAAAATTCCAGGTGTTTTTATTACCTAGTCTAGTACTCTCTCATGAAAGCCTTAACAAACTAACACAATAGACAAGAATCTAAACCCAGTCTTTTTTGGCATTAATTGAGAATAACTAGCAAATTGATGGAGGACAGGTGATTTCTGCTCCTATAAAGAAGACAACAATCAGAGGCCATTACCCATTTGAAAAAAAAGACCACTTAGGGATGAAGGTAAACATAATAGTAAACGTACAATAATTTCAGAGAAATAATAATGATAAATGCAAAACAACTAATGTTTGCTGTGTACTTCTCCCAGCCCTCTTTTGTTTAATGCTATCAACCTCGGAAGTAGATTTGTAGACTTCAGTCTGCAGGTTTGCTTGTCCAGTACGCACAGCTGGGACTTGAACCCGAGTACTCTCACTTTAATTCCTATTCTATCACGATGTCACTTCTGTGTCCTAATTTTATTGGGCTTATTTTTTTTAAGATTTTATATATTTATTTGTATATGGGAGAGAGAGAGAGGGAGAGAGAGAAAGAGAGAGCGCTCAAGCAGGAGAAGCTGCAGGCAGAAGGAGAAGGAGACTCCCCATTGAACAGGAAGTCCAATGCATGACTCCATCCCAGGACCCTGGGATCACGAACTGAGCCGAGGGCAGACACTTAATCAGCTGAGCCACCCAGGTGTCCCTGGGCTTAATTTCTTCTATGATAATTGTCCTTAGTGAAGGTAGTTCAAAAAAACTTTTTGTACCTTGGTAGGCAATGGCAATACTAGCAATCAGTATATGTATTAAGTACATTCTTTATAATTGCCAATAATTTCAAATTATTAATTATATTAATAATTATAATAACAACTAATTCAGCTCCTCAAAACACTAAGACCCAATCAAACTTGTAGGTTTATAATCTGTGCCTTAAAATTGAATGGCAAAATGTATTAATCACTATTTAGAGTACCTAAGATATAATGCAGAAATACCTCAATTATCTAAGCAGAACTCAGTTACTGTCAGCATGATTACTGCTACATTTATTGTTATGGGGTTACAAATGATTCCTTTCTTTTTTGTTATTTTCTATATTGTTGTATAATGAAAAGAGATGTTTAGGAAGAGGGAATTGTAAATTTTCTAACATCAAATAGCCAATTATATCTAGCAAGTTTATTTAAAAATCCGGAAAAACTAGATAATATGTTTTCATTAAAGTTTTGACCAAAAACATTGGAATATATAGCATGGTGTGTTTTTATATGGCATTTATCACTTTATACATTCACTATAATTTGTATATACATGTTTTAACCTCTACTGATTTATAAATTCTTGAGAACAAGATTCATGTTTAATTCAACTTTGCAACCTCACTGATTTCTTTATAGTATGTGTTCAATAAGTACTGACTCACAAATGAGTCAATTCAAACCAAAATAGTTTTGTGTTTCAAACAGATATTTAAAATATGGGCTCAATCAGAATAATCCCCTGAGTAATTATTTCATATCAAAGAAAACTTGTGCATCAAAATAAGAGTATTTACACCTTAGATTCTAAACAAATGAAACACTAACATATGGTAGAGTCCTTTCATCTGTGTTAAACAGATCTTTAATATTATGAGTGGTGTTTATTAAATTTTTATGGCATGAAAAAGTATTCTTCCTTAAATCTTCTGTATTTGGTCTATGCCGTAAGAAACCAAAGTCCATTAGTCTAGCTTTATTTATGTCATCACCTTGGCACACAGGACTCCCCTGGGATATTTGGAAAGTAACCATTCTCTCCTGCTGTTTCAATTAGCACTCTAGAACACTCATTATCTTTAGTAGAAACTATCTTTGAAACCGTAACACCCTTCAGCATGAAATATGTTTTTTGACTGTTCAGAGGTAAAAGGTGTAGGGTTTTTATTAAGGGACTCACATAGGGATGAAAATTATAAGGGGTGGAAGAACTTAGCCAAAACATTCAGAGAAAGTGATCGTCAGTCCCTCCTGCTGCTTAGCAAAATAACCAAGTCCCTATATTAGGGCATAGCTGAGGTTAAAATGCTAGGAACACATTTTTCCAGCTCTCCGAATGAGAGAGACTTTGATTCCTAAACTGTCTTCCTCGTCAGCTAGATTACAAACCTGCTTTCTCATTCTGCCTGCCCTTGACCTGAGAAGGTAAAAACATTTCTTTCATCTTTCCCCATTTGACTATGTGGCTCCAACCACCAGCCAACAAGGTTACTGAGCTCCTTTTCCAGGGAGAGGCTGTGCTGCCATACTGTTTATCAGCAGAGAACTGCGGTGTGAGAGGAAATTATCTTTGCCTTTGAAGATTTCCAAACATGAGATACCTGGGCAAGTTAAATCCTACAAACATTTCTTTTATCGGACTATATAGAGAAAGACACAGATTTGAGCATACTATAATGAGAAAGACAGGTGAGATAAAATAAGGATCCTTAGCTCACACAAATTGGCCTTATTTTTAGGCAAGTACCCCACATGAATTTGAAATCACATGCCATTTACTGAAAGGTGACCTTATTAGGAAAATTAGCAACTACATGCTGTAAAGGCATGAAATGTATGATAAAATGGTTCTAAAAATATCCTAGCATAGCCCTCACATTTTCAGAGAGAGGCTACTTGATTAATGCAGGTGAAATCAAGGTTTATCAAGGTTTATCAAAATCTCATCTTCTTTTAAGCAAACCATTGTTTTAATATTAAGATTCAGAGAAATTCTTATCAAAATGTTTTATTTCCTATTAAAAGGTTGCTGGGGATATGCGAGTGTGTGTGTGTGTGTGTGTGTGTGTGTGTGTGTGTGTGCGTGTTTTATGTTTCCTACATTCTCAGCTGTTGTTGGAAGCAACAAGCAATGGTGTTTTGATAAACAGATAAAGACAATGTGCAGCAAGTCACTGAGAGAGGGAAGCCAATTTCTAGAACCATTTTGTGATAACTTTAATCTCTCCTTATATATTTTCCTTGCAATATGCCTTATGATCAATAAATAAGTTTCTCAATGTTCCTGAGATTGATTGGTTTCATCGCAAGCAAGAAATTTATTCCACCTAAGTTCACTGAGTACTATCCCCAACACAATTTTTGCTGTCTTCCCCATGACCCACTCTATCTCTCACTTTTTCATAAAACATTTTGGTGGAAAGGGGAAAAACCTAACTAAGGGTGATTAGGAACTGTGACAGGTATTTCTTTGCCAAACGTTGACCTCTGGAAAGTAGGGATTAGTTAACACTGAGTTTCTGGCTACACAAAAGTGAAAACCTTTTATAAAAGTGAAAGGTCAACACCTAAATTATCACATCTACTGAGTGTCAAATAATCAATAGACACCATTAAAACTGATTATAAACAGGTCATGCTTGTACAGGCCTTTATTTTACTGAAAGAAAACTCTTGAACTTTTGTCCTTTCCATGTGGAAGTATGAGAGGTTAAAATAGCAATGGCTTCCCACTGGCAAGATATTTCTTCTTAATATTCTACAATAGTGTTGCCTGGAACATTTTCTCTTGAAATATTCAGCTAATGCAAACAAAGAGAGTTGGGAATCGAAGTAGATCAGGGAGATGTAGCTTGAAAGGAAGGGAGTGGGTGGTAATTTGATTAGGAAGTCAGGACAGCCAGTTCTGAAACAAAAGTTATTTCACAAAAGACTCACTGAAATGGACTAAAAGTAAAAAGGGGAAACAACTATAAGTTCTGTAGTTATATTTATGGAGAGTCTTATTACTTTGAAAGCAAGGTTAACTAACTTTATAAAACAAACTGATCTCTTTTTTCTTTTCTTTCTTTCTTTTTTTTTTTCTTGTAAGCTTCTAAATCTCAATTATCTTAGGATTCTATGCATGAGTAGGCTCTGATGGTGCCTTAGGTGTTACACAAATTCCATCATGTTTTCTTCTGAAGGAAGGGGAGATATTTTATTTTTTTGAATTTGAATTTTATGTCCTTCATGCCAGAGAGCTTACTCTAAGTGCTCAGTATAGGATAATATAGATGTACACATGCTTAGAAAATTAGAAATTTATTTCTGTCTGCAGGAAGGGAGTTGACTGGAATCATTCAGTAATCCCACAAATTTATATTCAGCTTTTTCTGGGTTTTAAGCAAACACAAAGTCAAGGAAAATGTAATCTTTGACCTAAGGATCATATAGCTTCTCTTAGGCTATATGATCCTTAGGTCAAAGATTACATTATCCTTTTTGTTAAATAAAACATATTCAAAATTATGAAAGGTTACAAAGTGCTGTGAAATTGAGAGGAATAAAAAAAAAGAAAAAGAAATAGTTCTTCACAGAGAAAGTAACAAAGGTTTTATTGAAGTAGGAGCCCTTGAATTGGGCCTTAACACTTGGGCAAATTATACATAAGGATGAATGTTGGACACAGTGGATACATTAACAAGAACAAAGAGGCATGAGAAGGTGGATATGGTTCCTAAGACTGAATAATCCAGTCTGACTAGAGAACAGAGTGGGAAAAGGAATCCAGAAAAGGCAATTTGGTAAATATCCTCCATGTTCTTGAATACCAAGCTGAGGAATTTGGACTTTACTCCTCAAGCAATGAATGACAATGAGAACTATTCTAGACAGCATGCATTTTACACCTTCTAAAACCAGTTCTGTACTTATGCTCTATCATTTAATTTCCTCATCAGCCCCATTAGATAAACAACTTACATGCAGGAATCTATAAATGGGATTTAAGCGATTCTTAAGCCACAGCACTTACCCCTACATGACCTCTTCACAGTCATGAACATCTCTGAGAATCTCAACAAAGCTACAAACTTCTCCCCAGAAAAATTTATATGCACATATGCAAGCAAAATCTTTATGCACTTTCAGGGTATTCACTAATACTCATTTTCATTATCTGTAGAAACTCTCGAACTATCCAAAGATATCACCTCGTGAAGCAATACATTGTCTCTAATTCCATGATCCAGTAATATTTCAATATGAGGACATATCAGAAAATGTTAAGGAAGTAAGTTATTAAGTAAGTCATTATTTTTTTCTTATCTATGGAAACAGAATATATAAATTAAGTGATTAATTAAAACAATGTAATAATTTCACCCCAAATTTAGAAATTTTCCTCTTATAATGTAAGAACAGATTGATCTAAACAAACAACAGATTGAACCATACCACCACTTAAATCTCTTTAATGTTTTACTAGCTACTGTTCTATTTGTCTTAATATTTTATTTAATGCTCTCTCATTTTAAAGAACCTAAATATCATTTCAACTTTACCCATATCTTCCAATACAAATATTGACATTTTTATCAATTGAGAATTCTCATATTTTAGTTGCTCAGAGGACAAGTCTGTAGGAACAGAATGTCTAAATCTGAGTCCCAAATCTGTACTTCCTAGCCATATGAACCTAGACACAGTACTCCTTTTTCCTTGAAAGATTATTATATCTAGAAAATTTCTAAATGATAGAAAAAATAGAAAGATGTTTTACTAATTCAACTCTACAACCATGTTTTAAGAACTTAGTTGGTGCAACAGCACTAAATTTGGAAATAAAGTATTTTAAAAATGAAAAAGTTAAAAATAAGAACAAGCTCACAGCACACTAAAAGAGAAAGACACATAAGTAATAAACAGTATATAGAGTATATAAAAAAGGTATCCATGAAATATCAGAAGAACACAAGTGAAGAAATAATAAATGATGGCTGAAGTGGTGTGATGAAGAGGGGATGTTTGAGTGGAGCTTTCCAGGAGTGGTTTTCTAGGTTGACCTAGCTTGTTGTTGAAACAATTCTCTCTCTCTCTCTCTTTTTAAGATTTTATTTATTTATTTGAGAAAGAGCAAGCTAAAGAAAGAGACAGCACATGCAAGAGCACATAAGCCAGGGGGGAGGGGCAGAGGGAGAGGGAAAAGCTGACTCCCTCTGAGCAGGGAGCCTGATGTGGGGTTCCATCCCAGAACTCTGGGATCATGACCTGAGCAGAAGCAGAGGATTAACGGACTGAGCCACCCAGCCACTGGAAATAGTTCTCAATGTAAAATGGCAGCTTCCATTCTCACATAACACATTAGTCCATGGAATAGGGTTTATGCTTCAGGATAAAAATATGTAAGCAAGAGAGAAATGCTATATCTCAGTTAAACGCTACTTACTCATCCTTATATTATGATTGTAAAAGCACAACACCTTTTCAGTTACATGGGAAAATACATTACTTATATGAAATTCAGGTAGAAGAAAAAGATCATATAAATGATTTTCATAAAACAACAAAACAAAGGTGAACTCAATTTTTTTCCAAGAATTTGAAATTCCCTTATTCATAATATAAGGGAAAAGTCAACGTTCCTGGCAACTCATTAACTTTTTTTTTTAATTAAATTTTTTTTAAATAAACATATAATGTATTTTTATCCCCAGGGGTACAGGTCTGTGAATCGCCAGGTTTACACATTTCACAGCACTCATCATAGCACATACCCTCCCCAATGTCCATATCCCCACCACCCTCTCCCGTCCCCCCCACCCCAGCAGCCCTCAGTCTGTTTTTTGAGATTGAGTCTTTTATGGTTTGTCTCCCTCCCAATCCCACCTTCTTTCATTTTTTCTTTTCCTACACCCCAACACCCCCACATTGCATCTCCACTTCCTCATATCAGGGAGATCATCAATTCATATTATTTATTTCCTTTTCTTTATTAAAAATACAGTTTTTAAGTAATTTTGTTTTCTATTATCTTTGGGGAAATGTTTTCTCTCTTGTTAATCATGAAGTAATTGCATTTTTTTAGTACATTCAAAAACAATTTGTATACTCTCTATTGGAAATATAAATGTATATGCAACATATTCTCACATGTGGATATTTCTGTGGGACAAAAAGTATTTGAGTCTGCATAAACTAATATATTTGCTAGCAATATTTTCTTGAATCAATCAAAACATTTCTGTCAGTTTCTGCAGATTGGTGTGGGGCTGACCACTGTGAAATTCTGTACTCAATGCTCTGATGGGCAGGGAGGGTTGCAATCCACAACCAACCCAAAATGAGCCCTAACAGCTCTGGGAGGGCATCATGTGCTCAGACTAGAACATGAATAATATCTCCTGAAATTACAGAGCTAATGTTCTGGCACAGGGACAATTTGGGAGGCCAAATACATTATGTATCAATAGTTTGAAAATTCTTATGACCTATTGATTAACACTAAACCATACAAATGCCACTATTTCTAAATGTATATTCTGACCAAGAATGGGCATCTCCCCCTCAAATGACTTTTCCTACTTTGCCTGGAAACAGGACTCTATCACCAAGATTTATTGAATTTTTTTAAAGATTTTTATTTATTTATTTGACAGAGTGATAGAAAGAGAGAGAGAGAGCACACGCACAAGCAGGCAGAGTGGCAGGCAGAGGGAGAGGGAGAAGCAGGCTCCCCACTGAGCAGAACGCCAGATGCAGGGCTCGATTTCAGGACCCCGGGATCATGACCCAAGCCGAAGGCAGCCACTTAACTAACTGAGCCATCCAGGTGCCTCAATTTAATTAATTTTTAATCTGTACTAGTCACTATGTTAAGCATTCTGTAAACTTTTACTTCTATTTTCTATTTTAGAGAAGAAAAAAATCCAAGGTGAACAGAAATTAAGAGATTTGTCCAAAGTCATACACCTGGTTTAAGAAGAGAACTAGAATTTGAATGAAGGATATACTACCTTTCCAATTTTTACCCAGCTAATGAGTCCTTGAATGACTATTAGCAAAAGAGTGAGGCATATACAAAGGATCCAATCCAAGTTCTACACATTTCTATGAAAGCCTAAACTGTTCTAGATTAATAAATAAATCAGCAGAAATAACACCCTCAAAGCTGGTAAACAACTGTTTATCTGGCAGAAAAGAAAATGTACCTTTGCTAATTAGAACTAAGGATTAGATTTTATTTTTTGCTTTATTTAAATTCAAGTTTGTGGTATTGGTTTCAGGAGTAGAATTTAGTGATTCATCACTTACATATAACACCCAATGGTCATCACAACAAGTTGCCCATCACCCATTTAGCCCATCCCCCCACCCACCACCCCTCCAGCAACCCTCAGTTTGTTCTCTTAACTGTAAGGTCTCTTATGTTGTGCCTCTCTGTTTTTATCTTATTCTATTTTTCCTTCCCTTCCCCTATGTCCATCTGTTTTGTTTCTTAAATTCCATGTTAGTGAAATCATATTTGCCTTTCTCTTACTTATTTCAGTTAGCATAATACACTCTAGTTCCATCCATGTTGTTGCAAATTACAAGATTTCATTCTTTTTGAATCCATTCATCAGTTAATGGACATTTCGGTTCTTTCTATAATCTGGCTATTGTTGAGTAGTGCTGCTATAAACATTGGAGTGCATGTGCTCCTTTGAATCATCACTTTCATACCCTTTGAATAAATACCCAGTAGTCCCATTGCTGGATCATAGGGTAGTTCTCTTTTTAGCTTTTTGAGGAAACTCCACAGTTTTCCAGAGTGGCTGCACCTGTTTGCATCCCCACCAACAATGTAAGATCTGCGTTCTCACCAACATCTGTTGTTTTTGGACTTGTTAATTTTAGCCATTCTGACAGGTGTGTGGTCATATCTCAATGTGATTTTGATTTGTATTTCCCTGATCAGGAGTGATGTTAAGCATTTTTTCAAGTGTCTGTTAGCCGTTTGTATGTCTTCTTGGGAGAAATGACTGTTCGTGTCTTCTGCCCATTTCTTAACTGGATTATTTAATTTTTGGATGTTGATTTTGATGTGTTCTTTATAGATTCTGGATACCAATTCTTTATCAGATAGGTCATTTGCAAATATCTTCTCCCATTCCATCAGTTGCAAGGGAAACAAAAGGAAAAATGAACTATTGGGACCTCATCAAGATGAAAAGCTTCTGCACAGTGAAGGAAACAACTAATAAAACTAAAAAGATTAGGTTTTTAAGTTCTCTTATCCCCAGGTAGGCTTGAACAGTTAGTGCAGGGTCAAGAATCTAGCCGGTTCAGAGGAGCATCAGATAGCTTCCACCTTAAGTTTTTACTCTTTACTCACTTGAGAAGTAACATAATCACTATGATAACCAATTGACATGTGTCCTAACAACCAGCTGCCTGAAGCCCAGAGAATGGTTCTTCTCAATGTGCAATTTCTTTCAATGTCACAGGAAGTAGGATTTTGCATCCCTGAGTTTTCCAAACAACATAAAGGTTATTCCACATTGCATAAAATCTTTTTAGCCTAGAGCCTTTTTGCAAGGCAGACCTGGCCATGAACTACTAAAAGTTTCCTTGAGCTTAAACCTAGGATTAGAGTTACAAATCAGAAGTACTAGAATACTACTTGTTTAATGAAAGAGTGGATAAATTAGTAAAGCCAGATTTGACACACTGACGATCCACCTATTATAGCATATCTTAAGGTCAATGATCACATCTTATTTATTCTTTTGTCTCCTAAATTGAAAAGAGTGACGTCACATAGTGTATATTCAACAAACATTTGTGGACAAATTCTTTGGTCACTATTGATACATCATGACCCTGCTTAGACTTCATAACAAAGGTTTTAGATATGCTATTATTATTCTATATTTTAAGTGAGGTGGTTACATCTTTTTTCCCAAGAAGATGAAACTGGCAAGTGACTTAGTTGAAATTCAAGACCAGAACTTCTGACCCTAAATCTAGTTTTCAAAGTGACATCAGTGACTTGAATGATTCAAAAATTTATAACCAATGACAAAGAAATAACGTATCATCCACAAACTGTGAGAAACATCACTAGGTATTGTCAATACTCATTGAATCCTCATAACAGTCTTGAGAGGTGCCTGTTATTATTCCAATTTCACAGATATAAAAAGGAAGCTTCGAAATGTTAAAACAGTTCCCAAGATCAGAGGACTAGAAAATGACTACTTACTATGTGTTGAGTGCTTTATATTTTCTAACGTCTCAAAGAACTCGGGAAGGATTTGAACCTCAAAAATCAAACTCCAATGTCCATACTACATGATGCTTCATATAGTCAGTGAGATTTATTTTAATTTCCTGAATATAATAGTAAATATTTAGCTTCAAACAGATTTTTAAAAAAATGCTAATATGCATAAGATACAAATTCCCAGGTCCTTCCGGTTTAAAGAATTGGGTCAGTATCCACAACACTTGTTGGACTTCACAATCTGAAATCCATACTTCATCCTCATCAACGAGGTCTCCCTCTTTAGTTAGCCTGTTTTGAATATTGAAATATAAACCTCAAATGTGGCATCTCATTTGATCCTACATTCATAAATAAAATAACATAATTCAAACTAGAACATTCAAGATAAAATATTCACCCATCATATTAAAGAAAAATTAGCTACTGTAGATTGGTTTGTGAATGGGTTTGATAGTTTAAAGACTCAGAGTTTTATTTCATGCAAAATAAGATAAGCAGTAACAATTCTAATAAAAGTCAACTTCTAAATCTAAAATTGAGGCTAACGAGGCGAGGTCCTGCTTTGATAACCTTGAACATTTTGGAGAAAGGAAACAGTTATCTGCCCTTTCCACAGCTCTGCAGTGAAGATAAGCCAGAAAGAAAGCATGACAGTGTGTATTTTGCACAGAGATGATTTAACAGAGATTTAAAAATGAAAAGTGAATAAAAAGGGATACCCTTTCCTTCATGCTAGTAACATAGTATATTTGCTGGTTTCTTTTGCCGGGGGTGGGGGGGGTGGGGGGGGGGGGGGGTTGGTGTTTGGCTGGGAGATTTTGTTATTTTTAGTTTTTTGGTTTCTAAGCTCTTGAGAGTAAAGATTTGTGTTTCATCTATGCTGTATAAATCACCAAGCAACCTAGCCATGCTCCATAAATATATAATAAGATACACAGGAACACAAACATTACAGCAAGAGAATGAAGTCCACGGTGACCCAACTTCTCAATTTATGCGTGCCCTTCAATTTCTTTTGGCTCTGATTCAAATTCTCAAGACCTCTGAGCTTCTTCCCAATGAGTTACTCTTTCCATATACCTAAAGACTTACCTTAACCTTCATATCTAGCAGTTATTAACATTGGCTAATTCTTACGAAGTAATTTTGAAATTAGCTTTTTTTTTTTTTTTAAGATTTTATTTATTTATTTCACAGAGAGAGAGAACACAAGTAGGCAGAGAGGCAGGCAGAGAGAGAGAGGGAGAAGCAGGTTCCCTGCTGAGCAGAGAGCCTGATGTGGGGCTTGATCCCAGGACCCTGAGATCATGACCTGAGCTGAAGGCAGAGGCTTAACCCACTGAGCCACCCAAGTGCCCCTGAAATTAGCTTCTTAATAGTGCTGAATTTATGAAGTACAACAAAGGTCCCTACTTTATCAAATAGTAGAAAAATAACTATAGTTAAATTGATCAACTTAAACATTATACTCCAATTCCAAGAGGATAAGGAAATGCATGAAGACTTAATGAATCCAGAACTAAGGAGGGAATTTAACAGAAGAACTCTCAGACAGATTGCTTAGGATAAAAATATTAATGCCAAATTACATAAAATGATCTCCAGATGCAGAAACAGAGAGCATATGAGTATGTTCCTCCAAATGTGAGTAAGTTTCTCTAAAAATTTCCAATGTTGGTCACTGCTATATAAAAACAGAGCTGTGATTTATTAAGAAAAGTCTATACAAGAGAATTTTTCATAGCTCCTTTTATAATTATTAAAACAAATATTTGGGGCAAAGGATTAGATACTCCTATGAAACTGTTTCCCAATTTATATCTCTTCAAAGAAATGTTATTAAATAAATAATTATTATTTTATCCCAAAAGTATTTTGAACTACTACAGTAAAGTTCTGGTATAATGAATAATTGTGCTTACCTTTTAGTTTCCCTGGTGCAGAAATGCACCAAATTTTTATTGGATAAATTGGCTAATAACAAATTTATTTTAATTTTAGTCCTAACGGAGGGACAGTCAGATTCCATCTCCCCTTCACTTGTCAACTTGACTTTCTCCTGTTCTAAGCATTTGGATATTATATATACTTTTGTTCTAATTTAGGTTTTAGAAATATAAACATGCTGATTCCTTTTTGGTATATGCAAATGAGGCATATATTGCAACTAAGGCAATTAAGTACTTAGGGTGAAAAATTGTAAGAGAAATTAGTTTGTAAAACTATAAAGAATCAGCTATTTTTTAAATTCTCATCTCCTTCTCTGAGGGAGATATATAATCTCGGAGGTAGATTTTATTTCGGTTCATACATATTTGATGACTCCTTTCAAAGCTCCTTCTTACAGAAGGATGTTACATCTCCACCCTTTTTAATCAATTGTCCATGTGACTTGTTTGGGCCAATAAAATGTGAGGGGGGTGATGGGTATCACTTCTGAACCAAACTTAAAGAGTGAGTGCCTGATTTCCGTGCTCTCTAATGTCTTTGTCAACTCAGCCACTGGGCAGTGTTCCAAGGAATGACTACTTGATCATGGATCCTGTCATAAAGATAACATAGAATAAAGCCACAGGTGTCCTACAATGGACATGTAGTATGAAAAAGAATTTTTTTTTTAGGTAAGTCACTAATATTTTGTAGTTGTTGCCACAGAATTACCTAACCTATCGTCTCTAATATACTTTCCATCAAATTGCCTTGAAAATAGTTGATAATTTGTTTCGAGGGAGTAACTAGCCATTATTCACACATCAGAACCTCTAGAAGAATTTATTCAATAAGCTCACTTATTATAAGGAATTAATTGTAAACAGTGAACAAATTATTATTGCTGTGGTCATGTAACAGGACATAGAAATCGTTTTGCTTTAAAAATTCTCTTTGTTAACCAGATTTTATCCAAGCCTATTAAATAAAATTATCACACCCAAGTTTAAGCCATGACTGTAATAATGTGAGCTTTCTCCTTTTAGAATATTTTCATATAGAGAACCAAGAGTGAAAAACATAATTGGTGAAACCACATATAATTATTCCACTTTCTGAAAGAAGCATGTACATTTAATTTTTTTTTCTAAGAACAACAAAAAAAGCACTGCTCCCTGGTCCAATGAGAAACATTAAATGCAGGGGAAAATGTTCTTTGGTTCAAAGCCCAAATTTTCCCACTTCACTTCTCATTTTGTACTTGAAGTGCTGCGACTGAGGAGTGATTTTACAGTGTAAACATCTCAGTATTCCTTTCATTTCTAGTAGTTGCTAATGGGCTTTTATTGCGACTTTTGAGAATTATTTATTTATTGCTATATAACAATAGATCATATCTAAACTAAAAGGAGGTGACTAGGTGCATATGCATAATTATGCAGATTGCTGATTAACATCAGTAATCCTGAAAGAGAGGTAGGGAGGGGAAAAGGAGAGGGATAAAGGAAGAAAAGAGAGGGACAGAGGAGAGAAGAGAGGAGAGTCAGAGCAATAAGCCACACAGTGGCCTCAGAAACGGAATGGACATGTTTTATTATATCACCTTTTCTGTTAAAAATAGAAGAACTTCAGAATATGCTCTCTGAGAAGGATTTGGAGTTAGGAAAGTCTTCTTTTATAATAAAACATGGATAGATTTTCCAGCTCATTATAAAATGTGAGCCAATAAAACAACAATTTTACCAGATTAAGAAAATTAAAATATCAAGATGTTTTCTCAATTTAAGCTACACTGTGGAGGCCTTAATTGTATGCTATTCTTAAAAAGATGGTCTGTCTCACCAATAATTTTCATATTCTACCTTTAGAAGAAAGATGGTCAGTCTCCAAGAAGTCCGGCAGATACCCTGCTATACCAGGCACCTATGTCTGACTACGGATATGGTTTTGTTTTCATATCTGTATCAATAATATCTTTATTTGCTAGGTCTGTCGTTCTGTCTTGCCTGTGAAAAATGATTTCCTCTTCAAGAGTCTGTGCTCATCTCCCTCAGACAGGAGTCAGCAGCAAATGGAGGAGAGTTCTAACATCCAGAATACACAAACGTCTTGTCCTAGAAAGAGATTTTTAATAATTATCATTCTGAGAAAGGGGTGGGGGATAAAAGTTAAAAAACGCTCTCGGTTCGATGAACCGTTTCCTATGTTTTCTCCTTCTAGAAAAATAAAATATACACAAATGAAAGGTATAAAAGCAAACAGATATAGCAATGCTGTTTCACTGTTCAGTGATTAGCAGAAGCTCTTCAAAAGCAGTTAGGGTGAAGGGAATCTCTTGGTCTTTAATGAAATTTGTTGAAATAACAATGATTAGAAATAAGAAATACCTGCAGGAAAGAAGCTAGGCTTCTCTCCCTCAAAAACCAGAGAAAAGACAAAAGAGAGAACTTTGAATGATGTTGATTAGATACTAGACGGGGCAGCCAGAGAAACCTAAATGTCCCAGTTTGTTTATTTATTTTTTTTAAGCGGGAAAATGATACCAAAAAAAATAAAATAAGAAAATAGTCTCAATATTCAAAAATACAGTATGCTATTCTGAACTAAAGGAGCAAAGCTTCTGATTTGGGTGATCAATTATAAGATGTTAGGAATAAAAGATGTTTTCTAAGGCAAACTCCTATGCGGCCAAGAAAGTATTTTCATATGACAATATTATTCCTAATAATATCTGAATTGATAAGTATAACTATTTGATAAACATGCCTGATCTCGGCCTCAGTATCAATCTTAGCTGTTCAGGAAAGCTACAGCCCACGTGGAACCATCTGCCTAAGTGTGTTTGATTCTGTGCTATCTTTAGGGCATTATGACATGCTGATCTTAATCCCTAGCCATGAATATGGCATCTAGTAGAAGTTGGCCAAGGAAATCTTGAACTGAAGTTTTCACCTCTGAGACAGGCTTGATGGCCCTGGCCTTTAAATGTCAGAGGCTATGCAGAAAAGGTCGAAACCCTCCTCTTAAAGATCTAGCAGCACCACGACCCTCCCTGCTGATGAATATGAAGCAGGTATCTCATTTTTTTTTTAAATCTAGAAAATTTATGCTCCCCAAATTGCAAGCATGGGCCAACCTTTGTCTCTTTTGTCCTTCAACTAAGAGAAAACTATTATACTCAGCAACTCTCCTAAAGGTAATCCTTAATACCCAAAAGATGTATCTGAAGCATCTTCTCAAAGGGAGGGAAGTTAAATCTGAGAAAAGTGGGCCTCCTGGAGTTGCAGAGCAGACATTGATTAACAGTAAATATGAAGAGCTTATACTCCTAAGGAAAGTGATATTTTTACCCCTGATCGCCTAGCATATGGATTCTCTTTCATGAAAACTGTTTCAAAGTTTAAAGTGGTAATAAGAAAAAACATATATATTTAGAGAAAGGACAAATACAGCTCATTAATATTTTTATTTATTTTATTGTGGTTTATTTATTTTTATTTTTTTAATTTCTTTTCAGTGTACCAGAATTCATTGTTTATGTACCACACCCAGTGTTCCATGCAATACATGCCCTCCATAATATCTACCACCAGGCTCACTCACTAATATTTTTCATTGAAAATTTATAGGCATTTTTATAAATGTCCACAAAAGTCAGATAGTGAATGGAAATTATTCATCTAGAACAACACTGTCCAAAAGAAATATAAACAGAGACACCATATGCAATTTTAAATTCTCTAGTAGCCATCTTGAAGAAAAAGTAAAAAAAAAAAAGAGAGAAATGAATTTTAATATATTTAAACTAATTTTATTTTAATAAATAATTAATATTAAATCAAACATACACTGTATTTGTTTTGAAATTTGAATTAAAATTAAATAAAATTAAAAGGTAGTCTCTCAGTTGTAATGACTACATTTCAAGAGCCCAATAGCCACACGTGGTCAGCAGCTCCAGTACTATAATACACAACCTGGGAACACATCAGGTTCAATGCACACTCATGGAAAAGTTGAGGAAACAGAAGCTCATGTAGAAAAAAATGAACTTCTTAAGACTACATAGCTAGAGAGTCATGTACCCTCAACTAGAACCTTTTGTGTGTGCATGTGTGGGCTTATGATATTTCTTCTATGTAAAGTTTTGTTGAACTGAAAAGTGCTAAGTTGACATTTCACACCCTAAAGTAGAAAATTTTGAGGACTAGCTCTAGTTTTTATTATTTAATAGCTCAGCTATATGAAAATGAATTCATTGATTACGCTATAAAATTCTGAAGTTTCCAAATGGAGCTCTTTGTGACATACGCAGGGGCTGTACAGAGTGGTGAGGAGAAATGGGCACTTTTAGGGCTCACATTTTACTCTTTTCCTGAAGTCAGTCAACTATCCAAAAATCATCACAGGTCACCTTCTCATGATTTTGCTTCTCATTTTAGTTTGCCACATGGTTACAGGTTTTTACTTAGGTTGACTTGGGCTCTTTACTGAGAGTCAGCCACATTCCAGAAATAAAATACATGTCATGCCATATCCAGGTTCTCTTTTACAGTGTGTTTTCAGACAACTGGCCACAGGCAGAGTCACTTCAATTAACTCAACTGTACTAGATGATGGGTCTCCTTCACTGTGGGACCTCTCCTCCATCATAAGGCACACCCTGCCTCAGTAAAAATAATACATCATTACAGGGCTCAGGGCCGTAAGAGCAAACAACCACAAAGAATAATATACAAAAGAATGTGTTTTGTCAGCACAGAATAGGGCCACATCAAACAAAACCTTCAAATCCTCTTCAGGTGTAAGTACATTTTCCTTACAAAAATTCTCTTGTTTGATGCCACCTTTGCCTGCTGCAAACATGCTCTGTTGCTCTGTAAAATTCGGAGTCATCTTTTGCCTTCTCAGACCTTATATCTCTTGCATTGAATTATCTTCTAATGCCCTGCACTGAACTGGGAACTGTCCCAGCGCCTTGTCAAATCCTTTTATTTTTGTTATGAAGCAGGTTTTACCTGAAGGAGATGCCCATTTGTTGCCAAACTTAATTAAGGGAAGTTGGATCTTTTAGAGCAGGAGAGCATATGAGTTGCTAAATAGCAAAGGGCATTTTCTGTGTTTTTCTACAGCACTAACACCATGTTCTTTCCATCGAAGCAAACAGAACACTTCTAACCCCTGCTTACATGGTGACCATCATTTGATCATCATTATCCCCATTTAGCAGGTGAGGAAATTGAGATCGTGAAAGGTAATTGGAGCTACCTAGTGCTAGGAAGCAGAAGCCAGCGCTAGAAGTCATTAACTTTTGTCAATTTCCACAGCACAGCGGAGGCACTGTGGTTTTGAAAAAGAACAGATGGTAAGTGAAGGAAGGACGAAGACAGAGTCCTTCCTTTAGTAACTGGGAAGGCTGTCGGGTGCTATTCTGCATGCTAAATAGGAAAGAAATTCCAGATATTGAAAGCAAGCCACATTGCCTTATAGGAGGCTGTAAAAATAGTTTTCTTTGTAAAGGGTGGCCTATATTTAAAATATCCTGTGTCCTATTTTCAGGGGGTTCAGTTCAAACAGGTGTTTTTGTTTTTGTTTTTTGTTTTTTTTTTAATAGCAGGTGGTCTTCTCAGTGGTCTGTTTAAAATGGATTACCCTAAGCAATCAGCTACCATGGCTTAGTGATTTCTCTCTCCCTGTCTCCATCTCTCTCTGCCATTCATTTCCGCAGAGCATTCAGACAACTCTAATCCACAGATTAAGTCTATCCCTTTTTCCCCTGACAAATAGATTCCACCCTAGCAAGATTTAGCTTCTCGCTACAGAAACTTTAGGGGAAAAAAAATGCCTTCTGTAATGCAAACTTGAGGATCAGGAAATCTGGATACTTTGCTATTATGAGATTATTTTCCATGTGTCCCTGATGATGTTTTGCCTCCTTGATACGTAAGGGTAGTGTTGCTTTAAGCTATGAAGTATACATTTTTTCTACCACACGCATGTCAATGATGTTTAAGATAAACTAAATTACTCAACTTTTAGCTACCTACTCTGAAGTGGCAGCAATATGGTAGCCTCCAGCTATCTGGTCCTATTAGCCCTTGAAATGTGATGAGTTCAAATTGAGCTACACTGTTCAGTGCAAAATACACACTGGACATTGAAGACTTAGTACAAAAAGGAATCAAAATATCTCAATAATGTTTAATATTGATTATATATTGAAATAATAATTGGGATACATGTGGCTAAAATTTATCTTTAAAATTAAATTTACCTTTTCTAAAACATGTTTAGTGTACTTATCAGAAAAATTAAAACTATATGTGTGACTTATTCTATTTCCACTGGACAAGACTACTATAGAGCAGAAGTTGGCAATTTTTTTCTTGTGAAGGCTCAGATAGTAAATATTTTAGGTTTTGCAGCCATATGGTCTCTGTTTCAATTACTCATCTCCACCAGGATAGCATGAAAGCAGCCATAAACAATACACAGATGAATGAACATGGCTGTGTTCCAATAAAACTTTATTCATGAACACTGAAATTTGAATTTCATGTAATTTTCATGTGTCATAAAATATTATTCTTCTTCTTGTGATTTTGTCCCAGCAATTTAAAAATATGAAAAACAGTCTTCACAGGTCACATAAGAATGGATGGGGGGGACAGTCTGTTAGAATTTGCCCATGCGACAAAGTTTGCCAACTCCTATGAAGTATGGGTTACAGAAAGTGCAATGTAGGGACAATTCGATCATCCACCAAAGCTTATTGTCCATGCTAAACATGACCAAGTTATGTTAGAAGATTAGGATAGAAAAGAAAATCTTAAATGAGATTTGCAGGGTTGAAAAAAGAGGCAAGATTACCAGATTGATTTTGCATGTGTCACAAACCACAGAAATCCTTTTTTTTTTAATCCACAGCAATTAATACTATTAATTTTTATCACAAATATTCTAGTAAATAGTAAATTTTTAAAATTTTCTTTTTTATTCATCTCCACACCCAACATGGGGCTCAAACTCAAAACCCCAAGATCAAGAGTTGCAATGCTCTTCTGACTGAACCAGCCAGGAACACTGTCAGGAGATTTTTCTCATACAAGTCTTAAAATTGCAAGAGACAATGAAGCTGAGACAGAAGGTAGAAAAGAACTCACACATGTTAGCTAATTCTCCTGCATAAGTTTCAGTTTGCCCTGCCTGCTGGGCAGTAGGTGAATTAGCCAGCGAGATTAAAAAGAGAAATCTGTGCAGAGTGAAGTCTGTGTCTTGGTAAAGCTGAAAAACAGATGAAGTTTTTTACCCATCTCTTCCATCTTTGCCCATTAGTCCCTAACTTCATATAGTTTATAGTCTAGCAGACCAAGTGTGCTTCAAAGCAAATAAACAGATATATTACTTAAGAATGTGAAAATGCTACAAAATAAGGGATGTGTATACTAGAAGAGTGTTGGTCAAACTTAAACATCCATATGTCTATATAATCTGAGGATCTTGTTAGAAGGTAGAACATGATCTAGCAGGTCTGGGTGATACCTACATTCTGCATGTCATACAAGCTTCTAGGTGAGGCTGGTATTCTTGGTCCTTGGAACAGTTCACTCAAATGCAGAGTTCACAAGGGTGGTCATTTGTGTCTACTGTTATCTCTGTGATTAACTGATGTATCCAAAGTACCTTGAACAGTGCTTAGTACATAACAGTGCTTAGGCACTGAGTAAATACTCGATAAATACGTTTTACATGAATGAAAATTGATATAAGAGAAACATGGAGAGACAGATTATTTAGATTGAGGTATCTAAAAAGGTCTCTGATGGAGAAATATTTTAGCTGAGGCTGAATAAAAATATCTGGAGCCCTCTTCCTTTCCAAATGTCATCACAGTGTCCCTATTCCCTCCATTGCTTATTCTCAACTATAAGAATGGGTCATCATGAAATAATTCAAATAAAGATAAAAATTATGGATAAGAGTCAAATATGTTGCCTATGACATTTGCATTCCGAATGTTGGTGCTGGGAGAAGGAATATTTTCTTAAGAATGACTCTCTCATGGTGGAGTTTGATGACTAATAACAACTGAATAGAGAAGTGTTTGTCCTTTTCTCAGTGTCCTTTTGATTATACCAAATAATACAATTTACTAACAGTCTCTGCACAAAACTAGTGATACAATCATTAACAAATATGAATCACATTTTCTTCAAAAATTAAGGCCAGCACTATTTATGATTAACATTTCCACTTACAGAAGAACTGACAAAATAATAGTATGTAAATGTTGCAAAGGATCTGAGAGATTATCTAGTTCAAATACTTTAAGATTGGAACTTTTTATTCTGTAGCCTGCCTTTGCTCAGGTCGTCCTGAGCTTCCTTACGAAACAATCCATTCCGTGACTAGTACCTGGCAAATGATACTAAGTTACTACTTGAATGATTTCTCTCTTCCTAAAACTTTCATCTACTGGTTCTGGTTCATCTAGCCAACAGATGCTAAGATCCAACAAATAGCTAAGATACAGCAGTATAGTCATGCATGGGCCCCGCTTATATCATTCTGCCCTCTGGAGCCCATCAGAATACATCTGATCTATCTTCTCTGTGACAGCATCTCATAATTTTGGAAGACAGTTATTCTTAAAGACATGAAAATCTACCCATTCATCTTTATGAGAAGGTATTTTATTTGGTCGTTCTTTCACAACTGCCATGTGCCAGCTGCTGGCCTAAGCACCAGGGATATTGATCTGCACAAGACAGACTTGATTATTGTCCCCATGGAAATTAAAGTTCATCTGAAAGTACATGCATTCAACAAGTTGATACAATACTGAGTATGATGACAAGACAAGAAACGATGCTCTGAGACCCGGGTGGTCAGAGGGTAGGGTTCCTAACAAACTGACATTTAAACTGAAATCTAAAGGACTGAGGTTTATTGGTGTGGGGGGAAGAATATCCCAGACTAGGGAACAGCAGGTGCAAACATCCCATTTAAGAAAGAGAAGACCACATCTGAGACAAAGATGGCTAAAGCATAGTATGTGAAGGGAAAGTGTTAGTAAGACGAGGCTGGGGTGGGAGGGTGATCAGGTCGTGAAGGACTTTGTAATTTAATTTGAAGGTTTTGTATTTTAGCCAAAGGACAAGGGTTTTAATAAGATACTGACATGATCAGATTTGAATTGTGTAATGGTTGCTCTAGCTTTGGTGTTCAGAATGGGATGAAGATAAATAAAGCTAGAGGAAAGGGGATATGTCAATGTTTCTCAAAATGTAGCATGCATGTAAATTACCTTGGGATCACAATGGAGATAATAAGTAGGTTCAGGTGAGGGCTGGGATTCCATATTTCTAATAAGTTCCTGGGTGATGGATGCTAATGAGCTAAGGTCCTCACTTTGAGGACAGATAGAAGAATAGAAGGCTACTGGGTGAGAAATGACAGAGACTGGATGAGGTGATAGCAGGACAGTTGGGAGAGAAGTAGATGGGTTCAGGTGAGTTTTAGAAAATGTACTTTAGTTAGTATTCATAACTGATTGCTGTGGGAGATGAAAAAAGGATGCCTCCTGGGGCTTAGCAAATAGAGATGTAGGGTTTGTGGTGTCTTTAAACATATTTTTTTTATAATTCAAAACAAAACTCTTAATAATTTTCAGCCTCTCATAAATATAACAAGTTTTCTCCAGTCTGTTGTCTCTGGTCTATAAAATCTGATGTATTTATTCTAAAATGTGTTAAGTGGCTTAGAAAATGCATAAGCTTAGGCATATTGCCTTGATACAGTATTTGGGTTTTTTAAAGACAAACAGTCTAGGGATTAGCTCTCTGTCTACATAGCAACATGCACATTCAGTATCTTTAGTCTTGCAAGTGTGCAGATCTATACACGTCTACAGGGCACTCTGGACTTCAAGGGACTGCATAGCAAAGGGGTCCCTTTTTGGCTTTAGCAGCAGAAATGGGTAGCAAGAGATGAAAAAGCTCATTTCCTAAATTTTTACTACTGGTGTGGTAGTAGTAGTGAAAATCACATTTCTGCAACATGGTTCTTAACAGCTAGGATTCCTTCTACACTCCCACAGAGCATTCCCTGGCAGATTTGTGTTAAACAGAAGAGGTAATTTAAAGGTTTGATTATTATAGATTTCTTGAAGTTTAGCACACATAGCAATTGCAGCCAGCCTTGCTAGAATAGATGGGGGTTGGGGAAGGAATCTGATATATTGAAACAACGCAAGTTCTGAGAGAGAGCTCATATCCATTTTGTGTTCTATGAACAAAGTGTTTGAGTTATTCTGGCATAGGATTGATGAGCAAGTCCTAGGCTTGTCAGCTGACTTGGAGAGCCAAAATATTTCTGGTTACAAAGTTTAAAAAAGATTGTTGTATATGGTATATATTCCATAGTTTTCCATCTACTTAAATTGAAGTTGACAGAAATTCAAAGTCAATACCTTCCTTATAAGGTGATCCTTTGTGATGTAATTACAGAATGAAATCTCTTGGCTGAAATAGGATTGTCTCCCCTAGAAAAGACATTAAAAAGAAATAGAGATGACCAATAAACCATCTGAGAACCTAGATGAGTAGCCATGAAAGGAAGTCAAGTCATTTCTTTAATTCTCTTGAATGCTGTCAGAAAATAACATAATTTGGTTGAAACAAGTAATTCGAACTAGGCTGCAGAGACCAAGACATTGCTGAAGTCCTTCCCAGGAAAAGCCAGGCAGTCCTCAAAGATTAGAAGACATCTTTGGGGGGGCGCCTGGGTGGCTCAGTGGGTTAATCTGCTGCCTTCGGCTCAGGTCATGATCGAGTCCCACATCGGGCTCTCTGCTCAGCAGGGAGACTGCTTCCCTCTCTCTCTCTCTCTCTCTGCCTGCCTCTCCGTCTACTTGTGATCTCTCTCTGTCAAATAAATAAATAAAAATCTTTAAAAAAAAAAAAAAGAAGACATCTTTGGGATAGCTGCCCAGCACAGTTTTTCTGATGACTCCCCTGCTGACCAACGAGGATGGGTCCCTGTGGCAAAGATAATTCTAATTTTACTCCTTGGCTCAAGGGTAGAGAGAATTTCCCAGGCTCCCTTGCAGGCAGATGGGTCCTGTGACTGAACTCCACCCATAGCAAGTGGGTGGAAGTGCTGAATGTCGCTCCCAGGCCTGGGGCCTGAAAACCCTTCCAGGAGCTGCTCCACCTCTTCTCTCTCTCCACCTGTTGGCATCCCCATTACAGAAGATCCAGCAGAGAGCTCCGATACCATAAAAGAAGCTGAAGTCACAAAATCCCCTGATTCATTTTTATCTATTCTTTTATCATGGCAGTATCATACCATAAGGAATATAGTCTTGATGAACCATGTCTTACAACTCCAGGATCCAAGGTAATTGGCCCAAGAGTGAGTAGCTCACTCTTGTTGGGCCAGCTTCCCATCTCTGGCTGCTGACCTCTGGAACTCAGGACATAGCAGTTTAGGAGCTTGGAGCAGCCTCCTTTGGTTGCATGCAGGTGGAAGCAAATAAAACCAGTCTGTGGAAGTGGGTAAGCAGGCAGACTGCATAGGAGAGTGACCGTGAGGCCGCAGAGAGATAATGTGAGATGTGATGCAACAGCTTGGTGTCTTGAAAATCTATTTCCTGGTTCTCTCTGCTCATTAAACGAATCTTCTCTTTTAACTGTAGTCTTCTGATGGAAGTTGGGAGTTGGAAAAATTCCTACAGAAAGCTTCCTATCAAGGCCATTTATTGCTTTTCTTCCTGAGACTTATAATTGAATTCATTCCAGTGAAGATTCAAGAATTCAAATTATACTGTTTCTATTCAGTAATTCAGGTTATTCTTCCACAATTGCAATGGGGAGCAAGAACCACTATCCCATCTGGACTGCCTGTTGCTTTATTTCAAGTCACACTGTTTGTTCAGAACAGTGAGGCCCATTAGCTAAATGAAGACCCCTCTGGCCTCTAGTGAGAAGAGGGAAAGAAGGAATGTGTTCAAATATTTTGTTGCAATTTAGGAAGAAGGAAGGGAAGACAAAAGAAATTGATGGTGGATAAGAAACATATTACCTGCAGGTGGAAAGGAAAAATAAGGCTGAAAAAAACTGAGAAAAGTAGGGAAAGCAGACATTGTATGCTCTCTGATATGCCTCCTGCTGGCTGGTCAAGTTTATCACTAATGGGAGCATCAAAAACAACTAAAAGGAAAAAAAATTTTTTGCTCTTACAGGCCTCAACCAGCTCAATCTTCCTGGAAACAAACTGCTGTTATGAGGAAAAGATAAGGATCTTCCTGTGTTTGGGTCTAAAGTATTGGCGGGGTAGTGGGGGGAAGGGGGTGGAGAGCTGTTGGAAAGTGTAGCAGTTTCTCTGTAGAACTGTTTATCTATGCATCTGAAGGCTATGTAGATGGGAGGAGTGGGAATCAACATCCTGATGGGAAAAGCAAGTAAAAATTTGCAGACTACTAAAAGGTCTTTGTATAGATGATGCAATTTTTAAATTGGTTGTCAAGCCAACCAATCATTATTTTCAAGCAATGATGATGCATGCTCCTATTGTTCTGGATTGTGTTGCTTTGTTCATCTCTGAGCGTCCTGTCTCTAGTACCTTCTGCACTCAACTTTTCTTTTTATATGTTAATACGATAAATCGACTATCCATGTCTTGTGTAAAAACTCCTCATGTCATGTCATATTTTCAAATTAAGCAGTATTTCCTAACTAGTGCAATGCAAAATGTCCTTAACATATATGTTTGGGCTTACATTTTTCTTTTTCCTAACTTCCCACCTATTTGGAAAGAAGACTTCATTGAACCTGATGGTAGAGGAATCTCCAGAACATAGAAATAGGACCACATTGCACAACCCATCAAAATGAAATGTTTCTTATTTTCAAGATAGTCTCGCATAGCCTTTTTACATTCTGTTTTCCTATCTTTATTTGTGCTATTTTGGAGCATTACCAATTAATATTGCTTTAGTATTGTGAATGTATAATATTTCTATAATAATATTTAATATAGTAATATCCCCCAATATATAGTGGAAACTTAAAGGATTAATTCTAATCTCTTTGGCCATTATACAAGTTGATGTGAAAATGTTGGGATTTAGGAGCCAATGATCAAGAAAGAAATTCTTGAGGTATCTTTGGTGCAAAGAAGACGTTAGTTTAAAGCACGGGGACAGGACCCAGGGTAGAAAGAGCTGCACTGGGGTCATGAGGAGTGCCCCATTATATACTTTGAAGTTGGGAAGGGGATAGAAATGGCTTAAGTCTCTAAGGAATTTGGGAGCAAGGTTTTCAGGACCTTGAGGAGGCTAGCTGTTGTTAGGAAAGGTCATTTTTTCTGTCTAGTAAAATCTTAGTCATGAGACCCTTCAGATGTATATCA
This sequence comes from Enhydra lutris kenyoni, assembly GCF_002288905.1. Lineage (NCBI taxonomy): Eukaryota > Metazoa > Chordata > Mammalia > Carnivora > Mustelidae > Enhydra > Enhydra lutris. The sequence goes on from NW_019154091.1 coordinate 23,449,635, forward strand.
GTGAGCCATATGCTTGAAGGATGATTGCTAATATATATCTTAGGGAGGTAGAGATTAAAGGAAGCTTCCAAAGGAATTTTTATTTGTTAAAGGAGACTAATAGGATCCTGGAGGTCAGACTAATGATAAGCTAAGGTTGCTTTTTCCCCTTAGCACAGTATTAACATTGAGGCAGTTGAATTCCTAGAGGAAGGTCACTCTGCCTCTCTCAAGGACTTGTCAATGGACTGTAGGTAGTAAAGAAATTTAATTTTTTTTCCCTAAATTTCTTTTGCCTTTGTTCTCCACATCACAAATGACCAGATATTGTTTTGATCCGATTAATTCCACAGACTTATTAATCATACAACGGAGATGTGGCTCCTTCCCCAACTTCTTTCTTGCTCAATCCCTGAAGCTACATCATTTGTTTGTGTCCATCTGTCTCATAAGCAAGTTTCAGCAACCAGAACAGCGTAAGCAGCTTGCAGTCATTTAAAGGAAGGTATGGCAGATACTATACATGTCAATGATAGTGTGTTTGAAAAGTAATCTCTGAGCAGTTAACTTAAATAATTTGTAAAATAAAAATTTAAAAATCAGGTGATTTCTTCAACCTAATAATCTTTTAAACTCCCGTTATTTCATGAGATTATTTTGTGCAATGGTTTTCCATGTTGTTTGTTGGACGTGGAACTACCCAAACATGAAAGTGGTTAGCTGCTGTGTTCACTTCGAAATGAGCGATTTGGCTCTGATTACTCAACTCTTGTGACCTTAAAATTGTAGCGTATTTCCCCCAAAAGAAAGAAACATGGCGCATAAATGTGCCAGAGACAAGCTTGTATCACTTTTTGCCACAGCACTGGACCAGACCATTCTAAACTTGGAATGCTGCACTGCCATCTGGGGGATAAAATTTTAACAGTCATTTGCTGTTGAGCTGGGAGGGAGGGGCGAGATTCCCCAACAATCTGAAGAAATCTGGAACAATGAGAATGTTTCTCAGGTACAATGTGAAGACCTGTACTCTACTTTGGATTGTTTACCAAAAGTAAAATATATACATCTAAATCCATTCCCTTCTTTCAAAAAAGAGGGTTTTGTTATTATGATGTGTCACTTTCTTTTTTAAATTACATTTCATTTCCTGTAAGTCATAATTTGAACTAGAATGAATTGTAGGGATTGTCTGTCATAAATTCCTTATTGCAGAGATAATGAAATCGAAGTCCAAATATTGCTACAACTTACCATGTCATTATAACTTATTACTGGTGAATCCAAGAGACCACAGTCCCTATCTCCCAGTGGAATGCCCTCATTTTGGCAAGACCCAGTTCCCAATAATATCAGAACATAGATAGTTCCCAACCTTGTAAACAGTCAGTCAGTCTTCCAGTAGTAAAACACAAGTACAAGTTTTGACTCTAAGGTTCCACATACATTTTCATTGTTGTTCGAAGGCAAATAAATAAGATACTAATGTAGTTAACATTATAAATTTACTTTTTTAAAGATTTTTTTATTTATTTGAGAGTGAGAGAAAGCATGAGCCCAGTGAGGGGCAGATGTAGGAGAAGATTCCCTGCTGAACAGAGAGCCCAGTGTGGGACTTAATCCCAGAATCCTGGGATCATGACCTGGGCCAAATGCAGATGCTTAACAGACTGAGCCACCCAGGCACCCCACATTATAAATTAAAAACAAAACAAAACAAACAAAAACAGAAAACCAAAACCACATTAATTTGACCTCTGTTTAGTAAGACAGCTAATCATTGGGTTATATGAGAAGTAGAAATAAATCATGAATTACCAAGAAACATGGTTTCATGTGGTCACCTATTTTTTTTCTGTTAATTTTTAACTTATTTGCTCTATATATGCATCAGTAACACTGCTTGTTTCATTTGTTCATCAGTTTTTATAACATTCCTGTTCAAAAAGGACTGGGCAACGTATTGATATGAGGTAAAACTAACTCATCCTTACTTGCATTAAAATTCAAAAGTCCTAAATCTTTTTCTTCAATGGACAGGATTCCCAAGGGTCTGACACTTCTGCATAGGAATCAGCGGAGTCATCCTGTGAATCCCTGCAGGGCTTCCTCTATCTGTCCAATCCTTTAGGCATAATAGATAGGATACCTTACTCCCTTAGCCAAACTTCTGGAAGCCTGCATACCAGACAGGTCAAAGCATTTTGCATTTGGAATAACTGGTAAAGGGGAGCAAAATTTATTGTGCCAAAATATGCCACTTAGGCACGAGGTTGAGCTGGTTATTTTTGAGAAACTGCAGATACAGGGGAAGCTCTGAAAACTAAGTCACCTTTCGGCAAGAGATGTTTATGTTTTCAAGAGAAAACTCCATTTGTAAGGGTATCTCCCTCTCTATCCCAGGAAAAGGAAGAGGACCAAATCTCTAGAAAAGCTTTTCTTTCTTTCTAACTTTTTTTGTTTGTTTTTTAGAGAGAGAGAGCACACAAACTGGGGGGTGGGGGGTGGCAGAGGGAGAACGGACTCCTCCATCCCAGGACCCCAAGATCATGACCTGAGCAGAAGTCAGACGCTTAACTGACTGAGCCACCCAGGCATCCCAATCTGTTTTTTATTACAGGGTGTCTCAGCCAAGAACCTAGAGGTTTTAAGAGGAAGTTATTTGACTTTCCCTACACAGCTACAGATGTCCTGTCTAGGGAAAGCTGACAGCATAAATACCATAGAAAGGCATTGAGTTATGAGCCCTTTATCTACTGAGGTGTCAAGAAGAGAAGCTTAAGAGACATCAGATTAAAAGAATATTAATGGAATTAATACAATGGAACAGTCTAAACTTTCTAAAACTGCAACCTGCAGCAAAAATAAATTTTATTGTCAATCACACACACACACATATATGCATAAGGTAAGCATCCATTCATATGCTGTAACAGAGAGACTTCTTTTTTTAAGGTTCTTTTATTTATTTGACACAGAGAAAGCGAGTACAAGTAGGCAGAGCGACAGGCAGAGGGAGAGGGCAAGCGGGCACCCCACTGAGCAGGGAGCCTGACGCGAGACTCGATCCCAGGACCCTGGGATTCCTGGGATCATGACCTGAGCTGAAGGCAGCCACTTACCCGACTGAGCCACCCAGGCATCCCCAGAGAGACTTCTTATATAACAATGATTTAAACAAGAGAAAAGTTCATTGCTCTCATGGAAAATTCCAAAAGGGTGACCCAGGCCTGCAATGTTGACCCAGGTTCCTCCTATCTTGTTGTCCTACTTTCCTGATCAGACCCCTTTTTGTGTAAGATGGGTGCTTCACTTCCAATCACCATGCCCACATTCAATTAGTGGGAAGGAGAAGAGAAAAAGGTGACATACCTCTTCTCTTAAAGGACATATCACAGAAGTTATAAAAATCACTGTATTCATATCCCAGTGGCAGGACTTAATCATATAGCCACATCCAGATGCAAAAAAAACTGGAAGATACAGGCTTGTGCTGAATGACCATGTCCCAAATTAATATCCTATTACATGCAAAAAGGTGTGTTAGATAAGGTAACACTAGCTGCTATTTAAAAACAGAAAAAGAGGGGTGCCTGGGTGGCTTTGTTAGTTAAGCATCTGACTCATGGTTTCAGCTCAGTCCCTGATTTCAAGGTCCTGAAATCCAGTCCCATTTCAGGCTCCCCACTGGGCGTGCAGGCTGCTTAAGATTGATTCTCTTTCTCTTTCCCTCTCTCTCTGTCCCTCCCTACTGCATGCATCCTCCCACTCTCACTCTCTTTCTCTAAATAAAAAAAAAAAAAAAAAAAAAGAGGGAGAGTCCCCTCCAAATGCAAAATAGGTCAAACACAATAAAAGTTTCTTCCTCACTCACGTTTGGCATTTGTTCAGAAACCCAGGCTGATGCTGGCTCTGTCATATTCAATATATGGATTCCATCACTGGGGGTGAGGGAGGGGTTGTCCTGTCCTTTCCAGCCATGAGAAAGGGAGGAAAGAGGATAAAGAAGGTATTCTTGTTTCTTAAACAACTTGGTCAAGAAATGACAGACTCCACATGTCACATGGACTTGCATTCTTTGGCAAGTAGTTATGTGATCCCATCTGGGAATTAGAAAGGCTAGAAAATGTAGTCCCTGAATCCTGAGATTGACTCTGTCCTATGAAAGAGAATGTAATTCTGGTGGAAAAGGTTTTCTCTGCATGAGAAAAGGAGAACAGATATGGAGGTCTACCTGTGGGTTTGCCTTCCTTACCCATCCAGACCACATCTCCCTTCTTAGCTGTCCGTAGAACATGCTCCTTCCAACCCACCAGCTGAGACAGACTACCCCAAAGGTTCATCTAAGTCCTGCCTCCTTCTAAGCCTGGCATCTCTGGGTGATATGCATTTCTACCAAGCTGGAAGTGGCTTTGCATGAACTGACAATCTATAACTCAAAATTGAGTTATCCGGCCAGACTAATATATGGTAGTTACTATGTAATGGGATCAACATCATGAACTCAGTTCTGAAACGGGAAAAGAACAGCACTACAGTAAAGAACTCACTATCATGGCAGTAATTTCCTAAGTTAAGCTATCTGGCAGTCTTTGGTTCCCTTTTCTGGGGCATTCCACCTTGGTCTTTATCTTGCCAATGTGTGACTTTGCCTTGAGCGATGTTCTTGCATGTCCATTATTCCCCCCCCCCCCCCCCCCCCCCCCCCCCCGCCCACACACAAGAGATACATCTCAGAATGTATTCCCAACTTGGAAGCTTCAGAATTTTGGCAGTCTGCTTCCTGCTGGTTGGATAGGTTTAGGGAGACAAAGTTGGTTTTAAGGGGTGAACTATAACATAATTTTGCAAGTCTGGCCCACAAGTTCTCTGGTTAACACCAGGCAACAAAAAACTATAGAAGGTCAATGGACTCTTTATTTCCAACAGTTCTGGTTGCAAGTAAATAAAGACAAAGTTCTCATTGGTACATTGCTTTTTAGCCTGAAAATTCTGGTCTTTTGTTTACTTGCTTCTGTGCCCTGTCAATCACTCTCTTGCTCAATTTAATAGTGACTACCTTCAGGCCAAATAAAACAATTGTCTTCAGTAGAAGGCAACATCTTTAATCTAATGTTTCCCACTGGGCTGGCTCCTACTGTCTGATAGTCTTAATGGTTTGTCCAGTCTTATCTCCTGCAAAGACTGTTTCTTGATTTAGAGACTCATTTTATCACTGCCTCCATTTGGGCACAAATGGCATTGTTTCTTGTCAGAACTGATTTACAAGGCCCTGCATTATAAGACTCTCAATTTAGACTGCAGGCCAAAGATACAGAAAGTCTACCTTGCCAGAACTTTTTTCATTGTCTTCTTTTCCTCCTTGCAAGTGGCCAGTTCTAACTTGAGTTCACCTCTGTGGTACATGTCAGTTGGCAAAAAAAAAAAAAAAAAAAAAAATGTTTTTAATTTTAAAAAATAAATAGCTGTTAGGGAGGAAGAACTTCTGCCCTATAAGGTCCCTTATAGCTGGACTTAGAATCAAATTGACATGAGACCAATTAAAAGGGGAAAATCAAATTTAATAGCTGTACATACAGGGAATACACAAAAACATGAAATTCCAAAGACAATGAGGCAACGGGAAGCTTCTGTGACCTAAAGAGGGAGGCAGGGTCTGAGGATACAAAGGGGAGAAAGGCCATTAAGGGGAAGGTGAAGGAGATGTCTTGAAAAACAAAGTTTGTCTTATTATGCAGTAAGTTACTTGCATTAAGGGGAGTGTCTGTTAATTGCCTGGTACACCTTGTCCTTTTCAAAGTAAATCTAGGCAGCTGAGGACCAAGATCTCTGCCTGTACCTACTGGGTTTTGATCACTTTTAGCTCAAAATAATGTTTGTGCCAGAAATAAAAAAATAATAAATAATAAATAAACAATAAATAATAAATAATAATAATAAATAATAAATAATGTTTGTGCTCCATCTTGGAGCAGCCTGCCTTGGCCCCTACACAGCCTATAGATAACACAAGTATTAACAGTTTGTTGGCACATGGTCTTACGTTCAAGAGCTCTCCAAGTCATTTGGCAAGTATTTTGTTAAAACATACCAACTGTCAACAGCTTTCTAGTCCAACATTTATGTCTTCACTCCATGCCACCTAATCACTAAGCCACTATAATATTTTTAAGTGTTGTTTCTACAGCTCCAGTCCCAGATACCATGGTCTGTATTAATTGGAATATCAATTCAACCACAGTTAGAGAGAATCCAAAAGAATAAAGAGAATCCAAAAGAATAAATAAATAAATAAGAGAGTTGTTAATGTCTTAATTAGAAGTGAGCTAGAAAGTCCTGGGCTGATGTAAAGGTTCCATAATAATCAGAAATCCAAGCTCACTAGATCTTCTTATCTGGTCATTTTCAGTATGTGATTTCTGTTTAGTGGTTTGGCTACTCTAGCTGTCATCAGTATGTGTGCATTCTAGCTCAAGGGGAGGTCACAGAAAGGAAGGTGTTGCATTTCGCTCCCTCAAAGGCACAACATGAAAATAGCATACTTCACTTCTGTTCATATACCTTTAGCCGGAATTAGGATGTAGGGGAGGAAAATAATCTTTTTTGCCCATCCATCTTGGATTTTCCGACGGAAAACCGATAAATTAGACTGGCCAAAGACAGACTAACAAGAGAAAGACAAGCAGCAGTTTATTAATGTGTACATTGTGCATGTGCACATGGGAACACCCATCAAGGCGCTCCCCAAAGGGCTGATTAGAACTTGGGCTTATATACCACCTTAGGCAAAACAAAGGAAAAGAAGTTCAGAGGCTCTGGGCAGGGGACTTTGTTATGGGAATGATGAAGTTCTAGAACATAGGTGAGATGCGGTGGGGTGAAGTCCGGAGCCGATGACCAAGAAAGAATTCTTGAGACATCTTTGGTGCAAAATGGTGGTTTATTAAAGCATGGGGACAGGACCCGTGGGCAGGAAGAGCTGCTGCCATGGGTTGTGAGGGATGGCAGTTTATGCACCCTGCGGTTGGGGGAAGGTGAGGGAAAAGGGGGGTTTCAACGGAGCTTTCATATGCTAAAGAGGGCCTACAAGGTGCCGGGACACCCGAGGTCTTGCGGCTTGATCTTTTTGTCTTTTGGCAAGCCATTAACCTCAAGATAGTTGGGAGATTGCTGGTGGGATGTCACATTTCTGCTATCAAGCGTCTTTGTTAGTGAGATTTAGGTTCAGAAGAGATTTAACTTTATTTACATTTCCTTCTACCTCAGCCTCCTTCAGTTTTGTTTATGGAGGGGAGGGTGACATTAGGGCTTGAGGAACTGAGTTATTTGCGTCTGGAAATTGTGCTATTGATAAGGTAACTTCTTTGTTTGTAGATCTCTAGGACATTTGTAAACCAAGGGAGACTCCTGTCCTGCAGGATGGTGATCCTCTGCGAGTTAACTATTTGCTTTTCCTTTAGGGCAGCCAGGGTTTCCTGAGGAATGTTACACATATTACCGAGGGGAACAGCTGGAGAGGGGGTGCAAGGTGCCAGCTTTTGCTTTGTCCTCAGCCAGCCTCCTGCTCCATCAGGAAGGTGACCAGATAAGCATGATAAACAAATTATTTACTAAGATTTGTTATATATATTTAACTTAGGGGGAGGGGCCTTTCCCCTGGTAAATTGTTAAGAGCCCTCCACTTCCTGGTATGGGAGAGGGAGACACCTTGTACAAATGTAAATTTCCCTTACAAAGGGAAGATGTGTGCCCCATTTTTAGAGCTTTTCCTGCCTATGCTGATTTTGAATGGGTGTTAGCTCAAAATAAGTCCATATGCCAAAGAGGCAATTTTGGGGTGGTACAGTACCCTTCAAAATGTTAAACCCATACAGCTACAGGGTGCTAGGGAAATGTAGTTGAAATGTAGTTATTTATTATTTAAAGAAGAGAAGAATAGGTATCTGTGAAAAACTAGCAGTCTTTTCCATTCCTTTGTCTATATAAGTGAAACAGAAATCCAACAACATGAAATCCCCCCCATTTGTGTAGCCGTGTGGACTGGGGAAGACCTTAGGATCTGAGACCTCAACCCAGCCCATCCAAACACACTGCGGGAGGCTCTTGGCCTCATCACAAGAAGGATTCAAGGGCAGGCATAACACAAGAGGATAAACAGTACAAGGAGGAAAGTTCATTAAAGAAGAAGTATACTCTCAAGATGGGAGTGGGTGAGCTCCAGAAAGAGCTGTGCCCCCTGGGGTTTAAGTTTCTATCTTTTATTGACAGTTGGTAACAAGAGGATGGAATATTGATTACTTGAGGCAGGGATTTCTTGGAAGCGGGGGTTATAGGCTTTTTCTTCCTTATTTGGTCAGGGGTTTACTGTCATGGCCCCTTAGGCGATTTTAGTATGTGAATGTAGTGTAATGAAGGAATAATCTAAACTGTGGCCTACTTTGTCAGCCATCTTGGGGCTGTCTGGTTTGATCCAGTTTCTTGTGGTTTTGTTTGGGAGTGCTGCCAGGACAAGCCTCTGACTTGCTCCTCATTGGCCAGGATTTCCTCTTTGCTGGCCTCTGGACATCCTTTTAGAATCTAACTGCCTACTCTAGCATTTATATTACCCTCCAATATTTTCTACAACAGTCTATTCTAGTAATAATACTAGTAAATCCCACAAATTTAATTTTGCACTTTGCAGTCTGTGGATCTAGAAGGCAAATTTAAGAATTCTGCATCTTTGATTATTAAAAGAACCTTAATGATAATCTCAGATGTGGGATGATTTCAGAACAACAACAAACAAACAAAAAAGCCTCTTCCCAGACACAATACAAAATAACAAGCACAAAAGAGAAGAAAGGGAAAATAAATCTCTCCTATCAGCCTTAACTGGAAAAAAAAAAAAATAATTCCTCCACACTTAGATATAAAAAGCTTGAAAATGCAAGTACCTGGAGATATAAACACATGACTGTGAATGAGTTTCTGTGGATTTCACACCCTGCAGGGTAACTATAGTCTACTATATTTGCTATTCAAAATAAATAATAATACCCCGGCTACCATTCCTCAAAGTCTTAGGATCCCTCTGAACTCACAATCATATCCTTTTCAGACTGCATTTATCCCCAGCACATGACTAGGACAGGAAAAAGCAGCTGTCTTTTTCTCAGAACAGGTCTGAGGGTGTACTCCATATGGCTTCACAATAGAAAAAATATATATAAATGTACATTTTTTAAAAGTAATTGTTTTTCCTTTTTAGCTTTTTAAAAATTTCAGTTTTGGAATTACATGAAATCCAGAGGAAAATAAACACTAATTCTCACTCGATAAAAATTTCAACAGTGAACAAGGTTTTGCAAGTGTTCAAACATAAATGAATTTTAGACAATGCTTTATTTTAAAAATGTGGTTTGAAGCAATATATTGACTCTTCAGAGAAGGTGGTACTGCTGAACTCTGATGCTTCTGGGTTTTTTTTATTATTATTGTTATTTAAATAAAATTGCTTTTAAAATAGCATATGTCATTAAGGTTTTTAGTCACAGAAATAATGAATTCAACATCTCATAAGTATTTCCAAGGCAGATATAAAATGCAAATCCATGCCTGAGCATTTAGGTATTATTTTATCTATGAGGACAAGCTAACAAAAAATCCCGGCTCTTTTTCAGCCACCCCCACTGTAATGAGGACCATATCTAACACATTTATCACTTTTCATTCTTCTTCAGTTCAACCACAGTCTGAATTGATTACCACTGCTCTGATGTTCCCAGTGTTTTGACATAATAAGGTATAATATCTAGAAACTATTTTTCCATTGACCATTAGAAGATGCTATTTCGTAAGTGCCAGTTTTTCTAACATATACAAGAAAACAAGTGGTAATTCCAAACAGATGGCATTTAAGTAATTATATTTCAGAATCACTACTCTTTTATGTTCCCTCTCTCCTGTACCCCTAACCAAGCTTCCCTTTGACCATCATAGAAAGGAGTCTAGCTGACCTGTTATTTGGCTTATACAAACTGCATAGTGACCCACATTAGTTGTATCTATGCACACAAATGTTAGCTTTAAATCCCATCCCTCTTTATCTCATACCTGAACATTGAGCACTGTGCCATCACCCTAAACATTATATAACTCTGGCTCCAAGTGGTGTTGTTCATGGCATCTGCTTTATTTGCGATTACTTTCCTGCTTTCAGTAATCCTAATGCCACCCCCTCTCCTGTATGCACCCTTAAAATCTCATGCTTACCTGGAGTTCGTATTCAACAGACTGCAATTGCCTGTGTTCATAACTGCCCTTTTACTCAGACCATGAATAAGTTAAGAATGTTGCCTGTACCCAGTTCATCTTGTTTACGCCAGCATCTAGAACAGCACCATACATAATAACACCTTCTCTAATGAATTCATAAACATGAGACTATGAAAGGGCTCGTAACAGCAAGAACACACAGTGCCATGGAGTGGGAGTGGAAGGAGTAGGAGGGTGGGGAGGATGAAGGGAGAGAATGTTTAATAAACTGCTACAGGAAAGTCACCATTAAACATTCACATCTCATATTTCCGACTCATGGGCATTTTCCAAATTTAAAGTTGATTTGGATGCAATTACAACATTTATAAAATACATAAGTATTGAATTGGGTAAACATTTTTATTCTCTTAATTTGCAAAGGCTGAAATTTTGCCCAACCCAAGTAACAATCATCCTTAAGTCTCAGATTCTGATGTTAAACCTGAGTTTTCTGGGCTAGCAGCTAGAGCACCTGTGATAGCTGAAAATGGAAGTCATCTGGTGACTAACATCTACCAAGCCATCAACAATCTTCCAGAGGAGGCCAGAATTGGCCTTTATAAAGCAATGTGGAGAAACTATCAGAATGCTCCTTTGTGTCTTGACAAGAATACAAGATAATATTTGGTTGAGTATTGAGTTTACAAATAAAATACATAATGGAAGAAAGCAATAGATAGAGTTTTTTTTAAATTTTCAATAATTTTTAAAAATATTTTATTTATTTATTTGAAAGAGAGAACGAGCATAAGCAGGGGATGCAGCAGGCAGAGGGAAAAGCAGCCTCCCCGCTGAGTAAGGAGCCCAATCCCGCTCTTGATCCCAGGACGCCGGGATCATGACTTGAGCCAATGGCAGAAGCTTAACTGACTGAGCCACCCGGGCACCCGTAATTTTCAATAAATTTTTAAATTTATTTCTATAGCTTCTTTAGTTACAGCTAGCATTTATACACTGTTTCCTCTTAGATAGTATTTAATCATTAAGACCTAAGACTTCTAGCATTTACATGGATATCACATGGTCCATAGCACACTGCAAAAGTGACTCATACTGTTATAAATTATATACCAATAATAATAATAGTAATAAGGAATAACAGTGGAAGGCAATTAAAACTGTTTTGTTCTTGGGAAGATTTGCCTAAGGCCTTCTGTGAGCCAGACTGATAAGAGGTAGCATTCCTCTCTTCTGCTATAATATGTCTGATTTTTTTTCTTAATAGTAGAGAAAATTTGGGACAAACAAATAAACAAACAAACCACAGTCACTTGAGAAAGAACCTCAATTTTAAAGTGGTTTCACAAAGGGTACCTGCAGGAATTGACCCAACTACAAAACCACGGCCAATTCCGCATGATATGAGAAGCCGCTAAGAAACTCAACCCTCCTCATAAATAAATACTTGCTTTTTCCTGAAGCTTGCATGTCCCTACGCTATCTTGCAAGGTAGACTCAAACAGAAAGAAAAAGAACAGGCTGTAATATCCTACCTTAGGATTAATCAGGGAGCAAGATAGAACTGGATTGCTTATTTACTTACTTGTTCAGAAAATACTACTGTTTGGTGTGTACTCACTGAGCACTAGCACCTGAGGCCATAGTCAATCAAGATGAGTTGCTTAGAGTCCAGTAGGGGGAGACACACATGGGAGACAATGTATGCAATCCATTTTTGAACACAAATAGCAGTCTCTAGGCATACAGTCAGGACACAAAGAATTCTATCTGCTTATCAAGGAAAGTCCTCATAGGGCAAATAACACATAGAGAAATGTTAAAAAAAAAAAAGGCAGAGAAACGAAAGAGATGGGTCAGGAAATAGAAAAGGACATCTGAGAAACTACAAATTTGTTGATATAGTTGGAAGAGGTAAGGAAAGGCGGCAAAGGAGTTAAGGTAGGAAAAATGGTAAAGGTTGATATCACCAATGCCTCTGCAAATCACACTAGGTGTTTGAATATCATCTTGAAGTCAACAAAGAGCCTGAAAATAAATTGCAACAAGGGCACCCCTCAGGGAACTATCCCAGTGGTCCAAGAAGAAAATAATAAAGGCTTGGATGATTCAGTGATGGTAAAAATAGATAAGAAGTGGTTAAACCAAGAAATGTTAATGAGAAAATATATATAAGCACTAGCTTGCTGCTGGGCAAATAGAAATTACTAAATATGTATTGACTATATGTGTTGTATTTATTATCCACAAGCAGATTACTTTTAGTAAAGTAGTGGGCTCAGAAAAATCTCCTGGTTGTTTAAGGTATTGATAAAGATCCTTCTATTCTCAACAATGCAACAACAATAATGGTCCTAGATCTAAGCATGAGAGGTCTATGCTTGAGTAGAGTACTGTGGAGAGCCTGAAATGTTTCTTTTCTGGCCACACCCATCTTCAGAGGGTAAGGAAGATAGATTCAAGGAGACCTGCCCAATTAGAGTCTCTAGTCCTGCTCTTCTGTATCATACTCCTGGTACAAAGAAACCCAAGTTCCATGTCTATGTGACCTTAGCCTGCCCCACATTTTGCTAGCATCTCTTCCTTATGTTGCTCATCCTAAGAGCAAACCTAGCCACTGGTATTCACATCACTGGCTGGAATGGGAAGACTAAGGGACAGCTGTGGGTGGAGTCAGGGATGAAGCCTGGATGCAGGCATGTCATGTCTACATGTGAGTCAGGGAGTCTCCTACATTATGGGTTGGACACAATGGTGGATAGAGAAGGGGAGCAGGCAGCAGGCCATAGGCCAGGGTCCCTAGGTCTAGAAGATGGCACTCTTTGTAGCACAGATATATGAAGAGTCCAAGCATTCTAAATTCAAAACTTGGTTTCATATCATTCTGAAGGTTTATTTGTTAAGACTGGAAGACAGAATTTATTTGATGAATTAATTTGTTTAAATATGTAGAGATATGATATATAGGCCTCTATTTACACACTTGTCCTGAGCCCTGCAAAGATCAGGGACGAAAGTTTATGTAAAACTGAATTTTCTTGAAAAACCTTAGTGAACAAAAATCTTAGATAAAATTCAAAAAATACTTACAAATACAGAAATGTTTTCACAAGAAACTGAGAAATACTTCCAAAATCACAGAAAAACAGAGATCGATAGAAAACAGAGAAGAAAAAATAACATGAGAGAAATGATGAGAAATGTCTTTCAGATCAAAGAGGAGAATAAAAGGAAAAGAGGGGAAGCAAAGTTCCCAAAGAAGTAATTTCTAAAAACTTTTAGGATTTAAAGAGATTATGACTCTTCAGGTACAGGGAGCTCAATCCATCCCAAGCTGAATACATAAAAATTAATCAAAACCTAAACTTATAATAGTAAAAATTTCATTTTAAAAAAGGGAGAATTTCAAAGCAATGATAGGGGAAAGATGTAATATGCACATAGAGATAAAGGGACAAAGGAAGCTGAAAGCCAGAGGAATAATACCTTCAAACTTCAAGAACAAAATAACGGTTCACATGGAATCGAGTCCACTAATAAACTACCATTAAAGAGCTAGGTACAATAAAGTCATTTTCAGATAAAGGTGAATACTTTATTACAAATAAAACCTCATTTAAAAAACTTGCTTGGGGAAAGTAAGGAAACAAATCCAGAAACACCAAAGAATCGAATATATCATTTTAGAGCAAAGAAAATAATAAACATAAATAAATTGAAAGAAACATTAACAGTAAAAGTTGATCATTACCATTGTGATAATGTCAAATTTGGGCAGTGTTATGGGTTGAACTGTGTCCACCTGCATTCATGTATTAAAGTCCTTAACCCCTAGTAGTTCAGAATGTGACAATACTTGGAGAAAGGGTCTTTGCAGAGATAATCAAGGTCATAATGACCTCATGGGGGTGGACCCTAATCTGACTGGAGTCTTTATAAAAAGAGGAAATTTGGACCCAGTGACATGCATAGAAGGAAGCTGATACAAAGAAACAAAGGGAAAAATGACCTTCCACAAGCCAAGAAGAGCAGCTGAAACAGATCCTTCTCTCCAGTCATCTGAAAGAACCAACACCTTGATTCTGGATATCTAGACTCTAAAACTTCAAGACAACAAAGTTCTGTGTGTTAAGCCACATAGACTGTGGCTAAAAACCAAAGTTAGAATTATAACTTTGTCATTAATGGCACGTAAGACCGGGTGGCTTTAAAACTCTAAAGCCCAAGAATGTGATGGAGGAGGTATTAGTAGCAGATTTTAAGCATGCGTGGGAAAATTATGGAATGAATAACAGAAATAGGACGCGTACTTCCAAAATCAATTGGAGGGGGCAGAAGAGAATTGAAAACAAAAGCTTAATTTAAAAAGAAAGAAGGCAACAAATAAGAAGGAAATACATAAATACAGGGAAAATAGGAAGTACATAGAGAGATGGTAGAGGTGACTGCACATATTAATATGGCATTTATTTTAAAATAAACTAAATTCAACAGTCTAAAGAAAAAATAAGATTAAGAAGTAAAATCTAGCAACATCATTTACAAAAAAACTTAAGAACATGCTCACATATAACCAGGTGTCTAAAGAAATTCTGAGAAGCAGTTTGGGAAAAGAATTTAAAAAAATATCATAGGGGTGGTTATAAGAGTAAAATATCCTTTGGTATGTCTTTAAAATGCATAGCAGACAGGTGCCTGGATGGCTCAGTCGGTTAAGCCACCAACTCTTGATTTTAGCTCAGACTGAGATAGAGATTTCAGGGTCCTGAGACTGAGTCCCACCTCACAACAGGCTCTTCCCAGGGGAGTGGAGTCTGCTTAAAATTCTCCCTCTGTGGCTCCCCCACCCCACCCTCAGCTCCCACCTGCACACACATGCAAATGTACTTTCTCTCTCTCTCCCTCTCTGTGCGTGTGTGTGTGTGTGTGTGTGTGTGTGTGTGTGTGTGTGTAAAAATAAATTAAAATAGGGCGCCTGGGTGGCTCAGTTCGCTAAGCAACTGCCTTCTGCTCAGGTCATGATCCTGGAGTCCCAGGATGGGGTCCCACATCAGGGTCCCCACTCGGCAGGGAGTCTGCTTCTCCCTCTGACCCCTCCCCCTTTCATGCTCTCTCTCTCTCACTCTCTCTCTCTCAAATAAAAAAAAAACTTAAGAAAATAAATTAAAATTCATGGCATAGCCTTATAAATTATTTTTTCAAGTATCTTAAGTAACAGTATTTCCCATCCCCACTAAAAGGCGGCATATATTATTTATATAACAACAGATAATTAGGTAGAAAATATTAGTTCTTCTTTCCTTTTTAATACCTAAAAAATATATTGTTTTTAATAAAAAATTTACTTTCCTAAATTAAAACATTAAGGCTCCACAAAGACAAGAAACTGCTTTCTTAAAGTACCTTTTCTGCACTAAGTATAAATGAATATCATACGTTATAAGAGATAACTTTTGAAGCAAATTTGATAGTCATTAAATGATTAGTATAGTACCTGTCTAGAGATTGCAAAATGAAATAAAGTTTCAGCTAGAAACATCTAAAGTATATGTCTTCACTTTTTTGATAAATCATATACTAGGTCAGCTGGAAATTAATATAGTAATTACCTATAATTAGACAAATAAAAAAACTACTACTTACAATTCATCAAGCAAGCAAAGAATTTGTGACTCCAAATATGTGAAAGAGATCATTTTAGAGATAGAACTTTTTTTAATTTGCTAGAAAAACAATCATTAAACTTTTTTTTTTCCACTGGTTACAGTATATCTGTTTCCCAAACAAAAACAGATTTTTTTCTATATTTTCATGTATGATGTACATAATGTATGTAGTGCTAAACACATTAAGAAGTATTAAAATGAAGAAATTCTAGGAGTATCTGACTGTTTCACATTTAAAGCAATGGTCTTAGCACTAAAGAAAGTTTGAATGGGGTAATTCTTGATTGTCTGCGGGGAGGAGGAAGGAAGCTGTCCTGTGCATTGCAGGATGTTAAACAGCATCCCTGGTCTTTACCCATTATACACAGGCAGCACCGCCCTGGTTCTTCCCACTCCTTCCCTGAAATTGTGATGGTTAAAAATGTCCACAGAGGCCACCTGGGTGGCTCAGTTGGTTAAGTTTTGCCTTTGGCTCAGGTCTGGATCCCAGAGTACTGGAATCCAGCCTCTCCCTCCACCCTCCACCCCACTCATGTTCATGCTTTATTGCTGTCTCTCTTTCAAATAAATAAGTAAAATCTTTAAAAGAAAAATGTCTACAGACATTGCAAAATGTCTTCTGTGGAGCAGTCATCCCTGGTTGAGAATCACTAATTTGAGTATTTCTAGCTTTTTCTTTTTTTCTTAGTGATGCTTCCATAGTCTCAATTTTATCTAATTTCATTTTAGATTAGAAATATGCCCAATATTTAACTAAGACGAAGATTGACACTTGAATGGAAGCAGTGATATTTATATAAAGCACAGCTTTTACAAGGTATTTTTAAGTAGGTTTAAACATTTTTAGTTCTCTAATATGATTATTAAGAAAGCTCATGAGCATTTTTTGTGGCTGGCTTAATGTATTAGTTAAGGATCTCAGTTGCAGATAGGACCTCAGTGCAAATATCATTTAAAGAAAGGAGAGTTTGAGGATATCTTGTCCAATCCAAGGCCTGGAGGCTATCTGGGATATTGTGAAGCCCAGAAATATTATCACTCCTGTTCTCATTATTTGCCTACTTTATATTTTTATTTTAAACATTTTACCATGAAAATTTTCAATTATACACAAAATTCTAGGGAAGAGTATAATTAAAACCAATTCACCTATAACTCAAGTTCTTCAATTACAATATTCTGTATTCTCGTCTCCTATTTTACTTCCCTTTTCCATTCTACACTATTGAAGCATACAAAAGCACATTCTAAACATTGTAACATTTCATTAGTAAATATTTCTGTACATACTGCTGAAAGATGTGCACTATTTTGTACTATAACCATAAACCATTATTACATTTAAATTCAAGTGAAAATTAATTTGTTGATACTATCAAATATCCCATCAGTATTAAAGGTCCTTGACTGTCTCACAAATGTCTTTTAATTGTCGATTTGTTCAAACTAGTGTCCAAACAAGTTCAATATTTAGTACTTGTTTGATTTGTCACTTAAATGTGTTTCAATCTATAACACTTCCTAGGTCCTTTTTTTTTTTCCTAGTCCTTTTGATTGGTCAAAGAAACAGAATTATTTGTCTTATAGAACTTTCTAAATTATGGATTTTGCTAACTCTATTTCTTTACCATTTAATATCCCTTCTCCTGTGTCTATCCTCTAATTTGGTATTTAGAGCTAGATGTTGATCAGACTCAGGTTCAAATTTTTGGAAAGAATATTTCATAGGTTGTACTACAATAGTTCTTACTGCATTATATCAGATGACAAAAAAATGTCAAATAGTCTCTTTTTTGTGAAGTTCCCCATCTCTGTTTCGTTCTTTATTAAATGTCTGTTTGTCCAAAATCATGTATCCAGCATTATGTAGCTTTAATGTGTGCAATGATGCCAACATTGACAACTAGTTTTGTTTAAAGTCACAGTGAGACCATTATCAATGACTCTCTATTTTTAAATGGATTCTAAATCATGCTTGAGCAATAATACCATCATTGCAATAACAGGATAACTTCCCAAATATCATTTGAAGAGGCTAAAATGCATTCAAATGTATAATGGCTAGTAAATTTGTTTAAAACCAAAATGTCATGGCCTTATAACCACACTATAAAGCTGGTGACAACACTAATAATCATGATCCCCTAGATGGGACTAGTGCTTTAGACCTTACTAAGCAGTTTCACCTCCATGATTTTATTCCGTTCTCAAGACAGATGAGAGGCAATGCTGGGAAGCTGGCTTATGCATTCAGGATGGATAGGGAACTGCATGCCTACCTGAGAGTCCATCTGTCGTCCTCCAGCAGAAGACGCTTGAGGGTTGACAATACTGTCACTTTTGTAATGAATACAGCGTTTCTACCAGTGATTGCTTACTCAGTTTAATTATCAACTTCAGAATAAGAAGACAAAAGTAGCAAAATTGAACTGGGTCTTGACAAAAAATACTGTTAAGTCAGGACACATAGGTTAGGAGGGATCACCTACATCCTATTTTGGAAGAGGAAACTGAAGCCAAAAGTAAAAAACATAAAAATGAGGTAATCATCTGTGGGTATTGTGTTTACATTTATTAATTTACCTAGCAATTTACTGAGTAATTATTATTAATTACTGATTCCTATTATCTGTGCATAGAAATGTAGCGTTACCCAATACTACACTAGACTGAGACATTAAAAATTCAAAATTAGATCTCTCTGAGAAAATGTTGACAGAAGGCCTGTCAGAGAGATGTATGTACTAGTTCCTAGCCAGCCTGTTTCAAAGACAGGAAAAGAGTAAAAAATAAATCAAACATATGGATGCTCATGAAGACAGGAAAGATTATTTAACTTCATTATATTAAATATAACTATATCCTTTCTGGTTTGATAAATATTTAAGGATCTTGTATATTCAAGGATCTAAAACTGGTGTTATGAAAGCATAGCTATGGATTGGAAAGAGTCTGATTTCAAGCATGTAGGTTAATGGGAAAAGTGATAAGCAGTTAAAATAAACAATTAAAATGAAAGATGAATGTTGCAAGGGCTATTAAAATATTACAAGTAAAGACTATAGAAAGCTAATTCCAACTAGGGGTAGTTAAAAAGACTACACCAAAGAGGTGGCAATTTTAAAGGAAGAATAACATTCAGGCCTTCTAGGCAGAGAAGAAAGCTTGAGCAAAATACGGAGGTTTTAAAAAAAAGTTTGGGTCATGTAGAAGGAACAATACACATCATGGCTTGAGGAAAGAGTAATCCAGAGGAAGGATAAAGGCAAGAGACAAAAGCTCAGGGGGGTGAAATTGGGAGGGCTTGGATCCCATGCTAGGGAATAGGCTTTATTTTACTGACAACGAGACAAAGCTTCCAAGTATTTTTAGGAGGTACACACATGTTTAAGACACTAATGTAGAAACATTCTTCTGTCACTTATATTAAAGAGTAATTTAAAATGAAAAAGTGTAGGGGCATCAGGACAGTTCAGCTGGTTAGGCCTCTGCCTTTGGCTCAGGTCATGATCCCAGAATCATGGGATCGGCCCTAAGTAGGCTCCTTGCTCAGTGGGGAGCCTGATTATCCTTCTCCCTATGCCCCTCCCTCCATTTGTGCACTCTCTCCTTCTCAAAGAAATAAAATCTTTAATTAATAAATAAATAAATAGAGAAGATATTTGCAAATGACATATCAGATAAAGGGCTAGTGTCCAAAATCTATAAAGAACTTAGCAAACTCAACACCCAAAGAACAAATAATCCAATCAAGAAATGGGCAGAGGACATGAACAGACATTTCTGCAAAGAAGACATCCAGATGGCCAACAGACACATGAAAAAATGCTCCACATCACTCGGCATCAGGGAAATACAAATCAAAACCACAATGAGATATCACCTCACACCAGTCAGAATGGCTAAAATTAACAAGTCAGGAAATGACAGATGCTGGCGAGGATGCGGAGAAAGGGGAACCCTCCTATACTGTTGGTGGGAATGCAAGCTGGTGCAACCACTCTGGAAAACAGCATGGAGGTTCCTCAAAATGTTGAAAATAGAACTACATTATGACCCAGCAATTGCACTGCTGGGTATTTACCCTAAAGATACAAATGTAGTGATCCGAAGGGGCACGTGCCCGAATGTTTATAGCAGCAATGTCTACAATAGCCAAACTATGGAAAGAACCTAGATGTCCATCAACAGACGAATGGATAAAGAAGATGTGATATATATACACCTAGCCAGGCTGTTTCAAAGACAGGAAATATACATATACATATACATATACAAAAATATACATTTTTTTTGGACAAAAATATTCTTTCATTTATTGGGAGATGTTAAAATGTATATAAACAGATTCTTTGATATGAACATTACATTTCATTGATATATCTAGTGTGGGTGTTTGGTTATATCGGTGACGGAAGTCTGTTTTTAAAAATCTGAGAAACTTTTTGTTTTGTGCTTCTGAGAAAGAGCTTTCGGAGCCATGTTCCAGCTTGGCCTCAAAAATAGCGCTGGTTTAGCGACACCTGGGTGGCTCCATCGGTTAAGAGTCTGACTCTTGATCTCAGTTCAAATCTTGGTCTCAGGGTCATGAGTTCAAGCCCCTTGTTGGGCTCCATGCTGGGCGTGGAGCCTACTTCCTTCCTCCGGCGCCTCCTCCTTTGCGTCTGCCATGTCCACGCTATTCCCTGCTTGGCACACAGAGTGACAGGTGTAGGCTGTCACTTTGAGAACTGGAAAATGAGGGGTGTCGTGCTCATTAGCGGGCAAACAGCAGCGGCCGCCTCTCTTCTCCAGAGGAAGGGCTGGGAGGGTCGGAGGTACACCAGCAGGAACAGGGCTTCCTGCAGAGGTGGTCAGTGGGGAAGCGGAATACTATGCAGCCATCAAAAGAAATGAAATCTTGCCATTTGCGACAACGTGGATGGAACTAGAGGGTATCATGCTTAGCGAAATAAGTCACTCGGAGAAAGACAACTATCATATGATCTCCCTGATATGAGGGAGAGGAGATGCAACATGGGGGGTTAAGGGAGTAGGAGAAGATTGGGATTGGGAGGGAGACAAACCGTAAGTGACTCTTAATCTCACAAAACAAACTGAGGGTCGATGGGGGGAGGGGGGTTGGGAGAGGAGGGGTGGGATTATGGATATTGGGGAGGGTATGTGCTATGGTGAGTGCTGTGAAGTGTGTAAACCTGGTGATTCACAGACCTGTACCCCTGGGGATAAAAATATATTATATGTTTACAAAAAATAAAATTTAAAAAAAAATTTAAAGATTAAAAAATAAATAAATAAATAAATAAATGGAACATCAACAGATGAATGGATAAAGAAGATGTGGTATATGTATACAATGGAATATTACTCAGCCATCAGAAAGGATGAATCCTTACCATTTACATCAACATGGATGGAACTAGAGGGTATTATGCTGAACAAAATAAGTCAATCAAAGAAAGGCAATTATATGGTTTCACTCAAATGTGGAATATAAGAAACAGTGCAGAGGAACATAGGGGAAAGGAGGGAAAAGTGAATGGGAAGTCATCAGAGACAGACAAAAACCATGAGAGATTCTTAACTATAAGAAAAAAACTAAGGGTTCCTGGAGGGGAGGTGGTGGAGGGGATAGGGTAATTGGGTGATTGGCATTAAGGAAGGCATGTAATGTGATGAGCACTAGGTGTTATACACAACTGAGGAATAACTGAACTCTGCATCTGAAACCAATGATGTAGTATATGTTGGCTAATTGAATTTAAATTAAAATAAATCAATAAACTACAAATAAAAAGAAGAAGAAGTGTAGAGATGGTCGAAGAGAGAGCCAACCAATCTCTAACTTAAGAAATGAAGGTAGGGAATGAAAAACAAGCAAGTTGAAGAAAGAAATAGCTTGGCTATGACCACATGATTCCTAAAACTACCTGTCACATCAATTTGATGTTTCCATTTTTCAATCAGGCTTTTGTGTGTACACTTCTATTTGGGTTTCTAAATAATGTAGTTTTATAGTAACAATAACCACATCAACTGGATAATGGTATAGATGTACATGATTTCATTCTTTCTGCCACAAAATGGTATCTAACAATGCCAAGCACAACATTTAATAAATTTTCACTGAGTGAATTTTTTAAAGGTCAAGTATGAAAAAATTGTCCTCTGTAAACACAACTAAAGACCACAACCACTCAAAAGCCTGCCTGCTACTCACTTAATGTTTCTATATAAAATATATGGTTGAAAATAATATGTGAAAATGTCTATCTTTGAGGCCAGGATAAGTTTTTAAACTCGGAAAAGATTTGCATGAGAAAAGGAGGGAGAATTAATCCAGAAGTTAAATTTTATATCTGGGTGAAAATTTTTAAAAATCCTATGATGATGATCAGTTTGCTACCGTCTAGAAAAAGTAGAAAGTACAACACTATATACAAATCAGTGTTTATGATTATTGGAAAGAAAATATCTGACAGTTTATATCTCTCTACACGGCAGAGAGGCCAGCATGACTGGTGAGAGGAAAGCCCTCAACAACCTAAGTAATGTCAGGACTTGCATCAGATTTTTGTTTCCATCTTATGTAAATTTCTGAATGCAATTTAAATCAACATCCTGTTGCAAGATATTGGAACAAATAGAAAGCCAGTTAATTTCTAGTGTCTTCCTGTCTCCTGGGTTCCATGGGGTCTCACTGAATTCTACTGCCACTCCATCTGCCAGCCTAGGGTAGCCCCAGGGGACTGTCTCCCTATTTTTGTTATATTTTGTTGCTTTTAGTTATTCCCTTATAATAGGGATTTTTTTCTATGTAGATTAGCTTTTCTCTTTCACATTTAAATGTATTCAGTCTCCTCCCAGATCAGACTAAAGTGCGCATTATCTATGGCTGATGAGGAATCTGGGCAAGCTGGGATCATTACAACAGGAAGTGTAATGATCTGATCACTTACTTGTTCACAGACTCTTAAACTAACCTGGAAGTGGCTGTACTCTTCATTCATTCATTTCTTTATCCAACTAGTAAATATTTCCTGAATACCTACTTTATTCCAAATCCTGTCCTAGACACTGGAGGTACATTATGAACAAAACTCTTTTCTTCAAGGAGCTTATGTACTAGTTATGTTTCCAAAAAAACAAATGGGTAATACTTTAGGTGGTGATACATTCTATGGGAAAACAAAGAATATTAAGGAGAGTAACATCAACTTAGGGTTGGGGTGAGGTGAAGGGAAAGTGCTATCTTTTTTTTTTTTTAAAGATTTTATTTATTTATTTATTTATTTATTTTTTAATTTTATTTTTTTTAAACATATAATATATTTTTATCCCCAGGGGTACAGGTCTGTGAATCGCCAGGTTTACACACTTCACAGCACTCACCATAACACATACCCTCCCCAATGTCCATAATCCCACCCCCCCAACCCCCTCCCCCCATTAACCCTCAGTTTGTTTTGTGAGATTAAGAGTCACTTATGGTTTGTCTCCCTCCCAATCCCATCTTGTTTCATTTATTCTTCTCCTACACCCTTAACCCCCCATGTTGCATCTCCTCTCCCTCATATCAGGGAGATCATATGATAGTTGTCTTTCTCCGATTGACTTATTTCGCTAAGCATGATACCCTCTAGTTCCATCCACGTCGTCGCAAATGGCAAGATTTCATTTCTTTTGATGGCTGCATAGTATTCCATTGTGTATATATACCACATCTTCTTTATCCATTCGTCTGTTGATGGACATCTAGGTTCTTTCCATAGTTTGGCTATTGTAGACATTGCTGCTATAAACATCCGGGTGCTCGTGCCCCTTCAGATCACTAGATTTTATTTATTTTTTTAACACACAGAGAGAGATCACAAGTAGGCAGAGAGGCAGGCAGGGAGAGAGGGGGAGAAAGCAGGCTCCCCGTTGAGCAGAGAGCCTGATGCGGGGCTCAATTCCAGCACCCTGGAATCATGACCCAAGCTGAAGGCAGAGGTTTAACCCACTGAGCCACCCAGGCGCCCAGTTAAGTGCTATCTTTAAAGGGGACTCAGTGAAGACCTTGCTGATAAGATGACATTTGAACAAATCCCAAAGGAAAAGAAGTATTAAACCATGTGGATAAATGGTAGAAGAGAATTCCAGGTAAATGAAAGAGCAAGACAAAGGACCTAAGAAGGAAGAGTGCTTGGTTTACTTGAGGAAGTGTAAGAAGATTGACTAGTAATTCTGAAGGAGTGTGAGGTAGCAGGGTGACTTGTGCCCAGGTCTTAATTTATAAAAGTGACTGAATGACAACACAGATTGGAAAGTATCACTGAAGGAATGTATTGCTGACAGTTCCAGAGAGAAAGTGACATGCCATACCACGCAGAGCTACATAGGGATGTGGTAGGTTTTGTCAGGAGGAAGAAGCATGAGTGAGGGGAAAGCACAGGACACAGATTTTATTGGAGTTTCTGTGGGAAAAGCAAGGCAGGGCAAGGTAAATAGCTGAGGATTGGCTAGTTTCAACAAGTCCAGTAGATTTAGGAACATTGGAGCTATCTGTAGTTTTCTAATATCTGGCCTTTACTTGGTTAAGGGTAGGAAAAACACTGGCTTGGTGTGGGAGTTAGGTATAGGAAGCGGTTGGAAATGTGGACTCAGGTTTGGTTGGAGGGTTTGCAAGGTGATCTTCACGTGCCTGTAAAAACTGGATCACCGAGGGATGTAAACACATTTGGCCATTAATTTGGTCCCATGATTAGTGGATGCCAAACAGACAAACACAGAATTTGGAAAAACACAGAACACAGTGGTAGAACACAATGCCAGAAAAGTCAAAGGCTGCAGATGATTGATACAGGTGTCTATATGCCACTGCAAGTATTTTAGGTTTTACTCTAGGTAAGAAAGCAGTTGAAAAGTCTTGAGTAAAGGGTGACATGACCTGATCTACATTTTAAAGGGAACTCTGCCATTGCTGTGTTGCTCTGGTAGAAACAGGTTGAGGGAAGATAGAAGAACATTGGTAGTTTGGTTTTTTACTTATTAAGTTTGAGGTGTCTATTAGATAACGTAGATGTTGAAAGGCAAGTAAGTTATATGAATATGTCCCTAATTATATATTTGGAAATTTTTGGTGTATTTCAGATTTTTTTAAAGGCCATGAAACCAGATAAGGTCCTTCCAGAGAGCAGGCGTGATTACAGAAGTACAGTTGAGCTCTGCGGCACCGCAACATTGTGGGGTCAGAGTAACGAGAAGAAACCAATAAAAAAAAAAAAAAGACTCAGAGGAACAGTCAGCAAGAAAAAAGAAGTATAGTGTTTTGAAAGCTATGTGGAAAACCTGTTTTGAGAAGGAAGGGATCGGCAAGTGTCAAATTCTCCTCAAATTTTTATAAGATGAGATTGACTGGATTTAGCAATCTGAGGTCTTTGGTAACATTGATGTGTTTTGATGGAGTAGCATGGATGAGATACTGGTTAGAGAAAATTCAAGAAAAAAATGTGAGGAGAGAAATTTGAGAGAGTATAGACCTTTTCATAGAGTTTTGTTGCATAGGATTTTGGAGACTGGCAGGGTAGAGGCTAGGCGGATACAGATAAATGCTAGGTCAAGGAAGTTGTTTTGCTTTTAACACAGTTGCTATCACAGCGTGTTTTATATGTCTGTGGGAATGAGTCAGTAAAGTGGGAAAAAATAAAGATACTGAATAGAGAAGGAGAAATTAATGGGAAATGTTTTTAAGTAAGAGGGAAGAAAATCAGATATGCAAATAAGAGAGTCTTAAGTGCAAGTGCATTTAATCCATGGCATTAGTAGATATGTAATGGCAGAGGGCTGGATGTTATTTCCTGATCGCTTCTTATTTTCTTCAGTATAATAAGAAACTCAGGTTGCAGAATGGAGAGGAGGTATTGGATCTTTTCCAGTTCACATCTCTGAAATATATACCATTTTCCCATGATGGACAAACAAGAGCTAGCCTACTTTAGAGTGCGTAGTTACTGGGCCACATTTCTAGAGGAGGCTGTGTCAGTATACACCACAGATAGAATACCCCCTTCCATGTAATTCAGATGTGCCTCTTTGGAGAAGTGTTGCTTTATGCCACCTCCACTGGGAATTTATTATTTAAAACAAGTTTTCTCTAAGGATACTCTGTGCCCCTTGCAAATATGTTTCCACTAAACCTATTGTACTGTTTGCTAGATATGTCCAGTCTTTTATGATTCCTAGAAATATACTCAATCCTGGTTCCAATGAGATGGATATTAATGTTACATAACTATGCATTTACCAATTCTGTCAAGTGTTGTGAAAGGAGAGGGTAAATATTGAGCTGAAGTCTGAAAGAGGAGAAGAGGCAAAAAGGAGGAGAAGAAAGAGTAGGCACAAAGACCCTGAAATGGGCCTTGGAGAAACTGATAAGAGGCCAGTGAGGGAGGATCATAGAAAGGAGAAGAATGATGAAAACAGGGAGTGACAAGGTTGGGAGACAGGCAGAATTATGCCATTCAGAATCACTAGGTCATTTTCTAAATTCTGATCTTTTTTTTTTTTTTAAGATTTTATTTATTTATTTGACAGAGAGAGAGATCACAAGTAGGCAGAGAGTCAGGCAGTGGGGTGGAGGAAGGAGGCTCCCCGCTGAGCAGAGAGCCCGATGCAGGGCTGGATCCCAGGACCCTGAGATCATGACCCGAGCTGAAGGCAGCGGCTCAACCAATGAGCCACCCAGGCGCCCCTAAATTCTGATCTTTATTAAAGATGGAAAGCCAGTGAAGTCAGTTATGCAAAGATATGGCATGATCAGAGTTGCCTTTGCAAAAGCAGTTCAGATCTAAGCCAGCCAAAGATGAGAGATTGGTTTTCCTTTTCCTGCAGTCAGCCCCAAGTGTAGGTATAGTGGTTTAAAGGAGACACAGAGAATCAGAATGTATCAGCAAATGCTCTAGGTATCTAAAGGGCAAAAGAATGAACATAAGAAACAAAGCTGGGAAGGTAAGAGATCTATTCCATCATTTAATTCTTCTATCTTGCAGTTCTATCTCCCATAGACTTTAACCATCTCAGTATGTCTCACCAGTAAGTTCCTTTCCTGAATCTTCCCTTGAAGATTTACTGAATTTTTCCTGGATCCAGTGCTGATCTCTTCTTCCTTCTCACTGAATCTTAACAAAGATCTTCTCTCCAGCTTTCCCAAAGACTCCATATGCTCAGAACTTGTACTTTCTTACAGCACCTTTCCCTCCACTGTACAATTTCTTGCTTCTGAATTCCCACCACTATAGCTACATTAAGGTAGTTGTACTTTCTCACTTCCCATAAATCACTCACAGCCTGCGAACTACAGCTGTCTTTTCCTCTAGCAGTCTATAAGAAACCTTCAATCTTATGGCAAGATTCAATGATGAAATGAAAGTATTGCCCAAGACTAAGCAATCATTTATTTTAAAGCAACCAGGTAGAATTAATTAGGTCGATAATTTGATCAATTTGGGAATTTCATCAAAATAACAGTGTGCTGAAGAATTGCTATGATACTGGATATTGGGTTTCAGCTATATTTCACCATTATATTGATCTAAAATATCCTCATACAGTTAAGAGACGCAATTATAGAGGAGAGAGATTGATACAGTTTTTCTTTTAATATGGAAAAGTCACTGATTATGATGAGCATTAATCAAGTTGTTAAGGGGCACCATAACCACTAATGAAGAAGGAAACAAAAGGTTAAAATATTTTTTAAATAAGTGAATAAATGTTTTTATATGGCCAACTTAAAATGTACATATCATTATCCTAAAACATAATTGGTTTTATGAGCTTTAAAGTGTTTTTAGATTAATTTGTTCAGTAATGACAATACCACCACCTAGATTGCGTATTTTTCACACAGTATGTGTAGGCTTACACACATCAGCATGATTTTTAAATTATAAACCTTTTCATAGTGATACTGAATTACTAATAGGGACAATATAATAGCACTAATTCAAAAAATCCCTCTGAAACATCTTTGAGACTTGCTTTCTATCTCTTCTTAGAGATTAATTTGATTGAAGCATCTCCTGAGTTAATTCCACAAGTGAGTTCTCATGGGTAACCTTCAATTTTTCTAGTCAATGGCAATTTGAAATGAAATTTCACCAAAGTTCAGTATAAAAGATAAGCTTTGGGCTAGGAAGATATATATTATACATATATATATATACCCACACACACACACATCCATCTACATCTAACACACACGTCCATCTACATCTATATATACATATATATGTATGTATATATATGTATATATATATATATATATATATATATATATGAAACAGTCTTGCTCTTTATATTTTTACATTAAAAATTACATTTAGGGGCGCCTGGGTGGCTCAGTGGGTTAAAGCCTCTGCCTTCGGCTCAGGTCATGATCCCAGGGTCCTGGGATCAAGCCCCATATCAGGCTCTCCGCTCAGCAGGGAACCTGCTTTCCTCTCTCTCTCCGCCCGCCTCTCTGCCTACTTGTGATCTCTGTCTGTCAAACAAATAAATGAAACTTTAAAAAAAAATTACATTTATAAGGTGTGGAGGAGAACACTTTCAGTCATTTAAACAATAGGCATTCCCTTCTCTGTCCTGCCCTTTATTGGTAGATCCTACTTTCCAAATCATAGAGGTGAAAAATGCCACATAGTCTCTAAAGTAGAGCATGGGCATATGACTCAACTCTTAATGAAACCCAAGGGTAAGCTTGCTGATAGGTTCCTGAGAAACATTTTTGTTCTTCATAAAAAAGAGGATATGCTGAGGCGCCTGGGTGGCTCAGTGGGTTAAACTTCTGCCTTCAGCTCAGGTCATGATCTCGGGGTCCTGGGATCGAGCCCCTCATCAGGCTCTCTGCTCGGCAGGGAGCCTGCTTCCTCCTCTTTCTCTCTGCCTGCCTCTCTGCCAACCTGTGATCTCTATCTGTCAAATAAATAAATAAAATCTTAAAAAAAAAAAAAAAGAGGATATGCTGCCTGAAGCTGTGGTAGCCTTCTAGTGACCATGAGGAAACAAACCTATGAATACAAGCCAGTACACGGAAATTGGAGAGCAGAAAGGGGGAAAGCACTTGAGTCCCAAATGTCATAGTAAAGTCTCTGAAGCAACTTGGAGACATTCTACCCTTGTATGTATTTATAAGTTATTACTTTTCCCCCTTGTGTAAACCATCTTTGTTTAGGCAAAATGACCTAATTAAGTCTCTAAAAAACATGTTAAACATCTTACTAGTAGTTACAAATAGAAAGGTAATGGAGAGTTCTTATCTCTAGATGACTTTAACAGAATCTATCTTGATCATTCAGATTGTTAATGGTACACAAACCTGGAATTTATGAATTTATGAGGCATGACCAGCTACAAAATGTCATGGCAGCTACATAATTAACAAAATATAAAATGAAGAGTTTTGTGACCATCACATCTCTCTTTGTGTCAGCAATGCCCTGTATGCACCACTTAGAAAATTAGAATTATATTAAATCTGGGGCAGGGTGGATACTACTGTTTTAAGGAAAAGCATAGAAAACTGTGTCATTAGTCCTGGACTTTACCATATTTCACCCCAATTTCCTTTGAGTTATTAGAAAAGTTTGATACAGGGTAGTATCTCTGGACTTTGTGAATGTGATTTGACAATTGAGCCCTTAATGGTATCTCACTGTCAGTTTCTATAACTTTTACTTTTTATGAGAAATACAAAATAGCAACTCAGGCAGGACAATAATATTTCAGAAGACATCTGAACAGCGATATTTGATGCTTTCTTCCCTCTAATTAACTCTGTATGGGTTCTTCCTATCAAAAAGCCAGATTCTGAAACTGGCCACAGATCAAATTTTTATTGTGGTGTGAGATCTGAAGAGAAAGACTGTACATCCTGGAGAAATCCTGGATTTTAAGCTGAGTTCAGTAAAAGGTTGTTTCATTTGAGGAGGGGTTTGGGGGAGTATGCTTAAGGTAGAGGAAGGAGTATGTGTCTGGATATTTCAATGTCTTATTGTGGAAACTAAAATTTTGCTCTCAAATCCACTCTTTCCTTCTTACATAAGAATAGGGTTTTTGGTTGGGCACAAAGCTGCTTACTGTAAGACAACATTTCCCCACTTCCCTTACAGCTATGTGTGGACTCATGGCTAAGTTCTGGCCAATGAAATGTGAATGGGGTTGTTGTGTCCACTTTCCAAATTATGGCCATAAAGGAAGGAAATATGCCTTCTGTTTTCCATTTTTATTTTTCTTTCCTCTAACTAGCAAAAATATTATACCATGAGATGGAAGTTGTTTGTTAAAGATGAAAGGGCAACAGAATAGAAGGAGCCTGGATTTTTGATATTTAAGGAATTACCATGCTAGCCAGGACCAAATTCCTAGGCTTGCACATGAAAGAGAAAAAATTCCCTTTTGATCAAGCCTCTATGATCTTTGCTCTCTATTACTGAGCTGAACCAATATTTAAACTATTATATTCACTCATCTCCATAATGATTTGGCATTCATCCTCTCTATATACATCTTATATTTGGTGCTTTATATACATAATATTTTCATTAATTTTTTTCATTTTCTCTTTAAAAAAAACAACATGCTCAACAAAATGTGCTATTATAATGCAAAAAATGAACAGATATTGGACATCTAGTAGTTTCTGTCATGCCAGATTATTTTAATAAATGAACAAAATATAATTTTTAGTGGCACATGGGCTTAAAATATTATTTAACAAATGTATTTCTCAATTTTCACCATCCACAGATTTTCCTCACCTGTTATTTTAAGAAATTGTTAACATTTGCCTAAAGTTCTCAATATAAACTCTTTCTTGCACCGTGAGCCTTCCCAAAAATAGTCAGGTAGTTTAAAATTTATTCCTAGAAAATCATGTTGGTTGGAAGAATGTCAATACAGAAGCTCCTATATTCATGAACTTTTAAAGTAACAAGTTTCGTGCTTGTTAAAAAACTGCATTATAAGGCAAAAGTACCATAACTCTTTATAGGAATATGGAAGAGGGGTAATATAAGGTTATTTTATTTTCCTTCACCTTTTTTATTTTTTTGGCTTTTTTTTTTTTTGTTTTTTTTTTGGTCTGTTTCAGGTTGGCTTTACATATTTTATGAACTTGTGCTTACCAATACTGGTAAAATGCAAAAGGATGTGAGGATGTGAAAAGTTCTTAGAAAAGAAGGTTTCTGATTTGGAAGGAAAATAGTATTGACAAAAATAAGCAATGTATGAGAAAATAATGTTGCATGTACCTAAAGAAATCATAGTACAAAGCATTATCTTAAAGACAAAGAGTAAATCATGCAATGTGTGGAAAGAGTTATGGGTCTTTCCAATATGTAGCCATCAAGTGATAAGAAAAATGAGTTACAAATGGGAAAACCAGATCTGTGTGGCTGTATCTCTAGTTCACAAACTTTGCCAGATGTTGAACTCATTGCAAGGGCATTAAAAATATTGACTGATTTCTGCTTGCCCCTGCCCAGAGATTCTAATTTAATTAGTCTGTGATATAGTATGTGGCCTGGATATCTAGATCTCTTAAATCTCTCCAAATAGCGCTAATGTACAGCCAATATTGAGTATCACTGAATTAAGGTAATAGCGTTAATGCCAGATGCCAACTAATATTAAGACAAGAGAAGTTTGGGAATTCATTCAAAATCTTAAATTTAAGATTGCAGAAGGATCTGATTATAAAACTATCTCAAGCCACAGGTCAAAGCCTCTTACTCCATTTATAATGAAGTAGACCCTTAGATTCTATAAGGGAACACTGGCCAATAGAACTTTCTGCAATGATGGAAATGTTCTCTATTTTCACTTTCTAATACAATACCACTTGCCACATGTGATTATTGAGGACTGGAAAGGGACAAATAGGACTGAAGAAATTACTAATTTTGATATAGTTCTAAAGTTTGAATACCATTTTGCTAATAAATATTTTAAAATTAATGTTATAATTAAATTTTCATTAATCTATATGTAAATTTAAATAACCACAAGGGGCAAGTGGCTGTCTTACTGGATAGCACAGCTCTAAGACAAACTCAAAGAACATCAAGTTGGAACATAATCTGATTCCACAGATTTTCAATATTGATAAAATGGGTGGCCTATTTTAAATAAATTTGTTGTACAGAGCATACATTTGCAAGGAAAAATACCACCAATTTTTTTTAAGGTTCCAAAAATATATTCATATTCTTATAACTCCAGAAAAAACTAGAAACTTAAATAATCCTTTGTAAATCTTGAACTGCTATACAGACTTTCAGAACAAAAATCCAGTTTTAAGTATGAATTTATGCATGGTCTTTATTTTGATGATTTTTATTAAATCTACCACTTAATCTATAAATATAAAAGTACAGCAATGAGCGTCATGTCTAAAATAAATTCATATGAAGGCACACATATGGATATAAACTAAGTATCTGTGCCAATAATATAAGCATATATTCTTTTTTTCATCTTTACTTGAATAACTAGAAGTATGTACTTACTATAAGCTAGATACTGTGCTTATAATTTTAGATACATATTCTCATTTTATTCTCATAATCATCTACTGAGGTAGGTACTATCTATCATCCATATTAAACACATGAAAAAGGGAAGAATCACACCAGTTCATAATTTTTAAAAATTCACCCAGTTCATGAATGTTACAGTTGAATGCTACATTTTGTCTTTATTACAGTAACAATTGACAAACATTTATAATTACATAAGGATATTTAATAATGTTAATTTTATTGCTATTCAACATTTCAATACCACTACTGAAGTAAATGGTCTATCAGCAGAAAATAATTGCTTATGGTCTGACCATCTGAGCAAGGTGTTACTTGTGTGTATTTGTGAAGGCATTTTCATTCTGTAACTATACCACTTATATTTCTACAGCTCCAGCTCTCCAACAGTACTTTGAACAAAGCCAAATTCTAGAAGCCACAGTAACACAAATTCATTACTATTCATAAATTAGAACAATTGTTTGCTTCCAATTGGCTCCTGTAGTTTTGCCAAGGTAACAAGAACAAAAGAAGGATAATGATTATCACCCATGCCTTTTGTTTTGGAACTATTCATTAAGTAAAGATAATTTAGGCAAAATACACTTCAAAAAGACTTGCTGATTTGTGCGTTTCTCACAAATGCATTTAGCAAGTGACAATGGCATTTAAAATCTAAATTTATAGTAAAGAGATATCACAGGATTTTGAAACAGCAAAGCCATTTCTCGCTGCTGAAATGCAAGAATGAAGAGACAAAAAAAAAAAAATGAGACCTTGTGAACATGTCTAAAAATGTGACACCAACACACTGAATATCCATCTCAAGCTGTCTCCTGAAAACTTGACGTACACTTAAAATGCACACCACTGCCATATCGGGGACTTTTTCAAAATTTATCACCTGGTTTTGTTATTTTACTCTAGATTCCACTAGGAAGATGTAGAACTAACTGAATTACTGTCACCAGCCACTGAGTTCTTGCAAGGTTATTCTCCAAATACCTTGAAGATGAATACCTCCAAGGCCTCATCTAATAGATTAAAAGTGCCATGTTCAATCAGTTAGATGAGACAATACATTTGAAGACTTATGCTATCATATATCTTCATTGCTGCCTTTACTTTGAGTTAACATAAAAGTATATGTTCTTATTAATATTTTCAATCTTTAAAAAATATGGAGTCCTCTAAAAGTCCAACTATAAATCAGCTATTTATTGAATAATATATATGATATGTATGTGCTTGTTTCATCTCATTTAATCCTTTCAGGGCTATGAAGAAGACACCATTTTTCCATAGTTTTCCCATAAGGAAACTGAAAGTAAGAGGTAAATGACTTTCCCAAAGTAACACAGCTAGTTGGAAGGTAAGCCTAGTGTGCCATGCTCTTGACCATTCTCCTCTATGCCTAGCTGGGAATGTACCTGGAGATAATTAAGTGTTCTAGTCCTTCATGTGTGAAAATAGACACATTTCCTTCACGGAAGAAACCTACTTTGAAAAAAACAGGAAATGTAGCCATTTAATATACTCCAAAGCAATCCTTACTTTCCCACAAGTTGTCCAGAACAGTCAACAGAAATCATTTCTTTCACTTTTATAACAGTGCGGAGTATTCTTTATTTTTCTGATATTAAATGAATTTAAAATCATAACTTTATGAACTTTAATCCACTGTATTATGTTTTTATTCTACACTGTGAATTGACTATTGAGAACTCAAATTGAGTCAAAAGTAAATTATCACATTGTTACAGAGCAACAGAACAGGTGGTAGCCTAAGTCTAGAAGGTAAAACAAGACCATGTAAATAGAAGAAGAAAATACAGGCACATTTCTTTATTGCCTTAGAGTAGAGAAAATCTTCCAAATTACGACCTCAATTCCAAAGTCATTAAAAGCTGTATAAATTCAACTTTTGCATGAAAAACACTACAAGCAAAAGCAAATTACAAGTAAAACCTTCAAATTATATATCTCACAGAAAGAATAGATAAGAAGCTCCTAGTGGATTAAAAAGTAAAATATATATATATATATATATATATATATATATATATATATATGTAGAAAAATAGGCAAAGAAAGTGAACCTAATTTTTTTTTAAGATTTTATTTATTTATTTGACAGATAGAGATCACAAGCAGGAAGAGAGGCAGGCAGAGAGAGAGGAGAAAGCAGACTCCCTGCTGAGCAGAGAGCCCGATGTGATGCCAGGGCTTGATCCCAGGACCCTGGGATCATGACCTGAGCTGAAGGCAGAGGCTTTAACCCACTGAGCCACCCAGGCGCCCAGACCTAATGTTTATAGGTTAAAAGAAAAACAAAGTCTCAAACATATGAAAGCATACTCAACATCTCTCAGAATAAAAAAAAAAAAACAGCATACCAAAAACTATACCAAGATATAATTTTAACTCATATAAATATAGCAAAAATCCAAAATATACAGCAAACACTCTTAGCCAGTTGTGAGGAAATAATTCCTCTAATATACTGCTCGTGGGAATAAAAAGGTGCAACCCTAGTGGAGACAACTTGACGATGACTCAAAACAAAAATGCATTTACTGTTCAATCCATCCATCCCTACGTCTAAGAATCTAGTCTGCCAATTTACATACATATGTATAATAGGGCATGTCTACAGGGTTATTCATTGTAATATTTTTCTGTAATAGCCAAAGACTGAGAATAAAAGCAACAACAGGCCTATCATTAGATACATATGTCATAATTGACTTAACCACTATCCTTTGGTTGAATTGTTTTCCCTTTTTCACCTTTCTCCCCCAAAATTATATGCCCCAGCCAAGAAGGGAAACAACATAAATTGGGCTATGACAACATGGAATTCTGGGAGTGAGTGAGACCCAGATGGAGCCAAATTAAAGTTGCTGAGGAAACATGGTAACAGAACTCACCTGACCTCCCTGCTTTGGAGAGAAACTGGCAGGGTACGATCACCAAGTCAGAAGGAGGGAGGCAAATTTGAGCTAGATCCCAGACAGTAATTAATTTCAAAGGGAAGTATAACTCTAAGGAAGAAGACTGAGGTCATGGCACTAGAAGAGGAAACAGAAAGAAGAGTCATTTGAAAGATACACAGGTCTTTCAGAAATGGTGAGAAAGAAAGAAAAAAAATATTTCAGATAATTTTCCTGAGAAATTTGGCTCATAATTTGGGAGTAATGTCAGAGCCCTGAGGAGATAAGAAATACCTCAGGACCAAAAAAAAAAAAAAAGCAAATAAGCAAATACCACTTTCTTTCCTATCCCCAACCAGGTCAGGATAGATTTACTAAGATGTTGCCTGACAGGACTGCAGGATTGCCAAGCTTCATGTTGCTTCCCAGAAACTTTTGCAGTTGGTCTTAATACAGTATAGGAACATTTCAGAACTTTATTCATTAATGGTAAGAAAGCTTTTAACATATTACATGACTAAGATATACTCTTACTTGTGAAGCAGTAGAGCTCCAGATCGTGGTTTTACCATCATGTCAGGTTAAAAAAAAAAAAAAGAGAGACAGAAAGAGACTAACACACAATAAATACATTTTATTAATAAATTATAAGTTTATCTTCTGCTGATTAATATCCTTAAGTTGAATTACAATTACAAAGACAGTGACCAATTATTTGCTATTGATAGAGCTTTTATTTCAATAGTGGTATTGAAATGTTGAATACCAATTATGATGGATTGGGAGGGAAGGGAAAGACGAGATAGGCATTAATTATATCTTGTTTGTGGCAGGCAAAATGTCAACACGTTCCTTTCATTTTCTCTTAAGGGTCACATAAAGATTAAAAATTAGGCATTATTATCCTTCATTTCGGAGATGAGAAAATTGGGATTTTGATGGGTTTTAAGACTACTCTAGTGGCAGAGATCAAACATGAATATGAATGGCCTGATTCTAAAGTTTACACTCCTCCTAAACTACACCGTATTGTCTCTATACCAAAAGCCAAGAACAGAGATTTGCAAACAGGTTAGTCTGCCATAGGTTTCATGATGTTTGCAGAATACACGAGACTCCTGGATCAGAGACAGAGGATACTTTATTAGTCACAGAAATAGAAAAAGCCAGAATATCATAATTTTTTATGTATCAGTTCCTCAAGCCCCACTTCCCCCAGGGTGACATAAAGAAGTGCAGGCGACACCCGCACATGCAGTGGGCTGTGTTACCAGAGGAGAACCCTCAGGTTTTTTAATAATCCATATAATATAAGTACAACTGCCTTTAGCCCTAGGAGACATCATTCCTATTATACTGAATACTAAAAAGGTACTATCCCTATCATGTAAGGTGATTTGCTATGAAACATCCTTGAAAAGATTAGCCACAAAAAAAAGCCATCTGTGGTTCTGTTCACAAAATGTCCAGAAATGAGAGAGACCTGTGAAGAACTGTCTCCCAATACCAAATGAAGGATCATATTGTAATATTGTTTCACAAAGAATTTATAATAATTTGAAATTCCTTCTGAAGAGTTTATAACTTTCCCAATAAATTCATCTGTACCTGGGTATAATCGTCTCTATAATACTATTAACTTAATAACTAAGATGTAGAATTATTCTCAAGGTTGAATTGACATCTGTTCTACTCTAAAATAATGATCCCCATGCAATTATATTTAATATTGGTATATTCTTCTGAGAAAATTGTTTATTTGCATGTTTCTCTCAGAATTTTAAAGTATATTTTGAATGTTTCTTTATAAAATATAGATATTGTTTGTATGTAGTAAAATGGCTTTCCATTTTGTCTTATTTTCATTTTATTATACCTTATAAAAAGAACTTAGAAGTTTTTTGTTTTTGAATTGTGGAAGGCTCTATTAACACTTTCACTATTTTTTTCCTACTACCTCAATAATATAAAAATTACCTCACAGGATTGGTAGTTATTAATTTTAATTTCAGCTACTTTTTTAGAAAATTTGAGTTTATATTAAAATGTTTCTATATAACCTAGATGTTGAATTATTAAAGACTTAAAATAAACATATTTTTCAAAGGACTTCTGTGTATATTACTTCAATTACTCTTCAGAAGAAAAAATATAATCTTCAGAAAAATCTAGTAAAATATGTAGGATAGAGGTCAGAGTCTTGGAAAGGATATGATCATTTTATCTTATCATCTATTTAACAGTTGAACTCCTGAGATGATATATTTATTTAACAACAGTCTAGCCTATTCTGGAATAACCCCAAATTAGGAAATGATTATTCTTGAGTGACTCATTCTAACTTGGCATAGGATAACTCTTTTCCAAAAATCCCCTTTAAGTAAAGGCTAAATCTCTTTATCTTTCAGTTTCCTGTTTATACAGTTGGAACCATGTACAGCAGGCTTAGTCTCTTATTCCTGTGACAATGAAGAAAAATGTTATTGTCTCCCCTAAATCTACTCTCCTATAGCACGATCATCCCTCGTCCCATCAATCCTTCTTTTTGTATCTCTTCACCATGTGATTTACCATAACCTTAAACTTTGGAAAATCAAAATTCCAATCATAAACTGATTGATGATAATAGAGAGCCATCTTGCCCATGCTGATTTGAAATATTATACTTTCATAAATTTGCAAATTTTCACTTAGATTTCAAAGGCTTTTGGGTCAGTTTTTGGTTCTGAGCCATATCTCAATATCTCATTGTCCTTTTTTTCACTGGTGAAAATGGGCGATGTTAGGGTAAAACTTGAAGTCCTGGACTTGATTTATTGGATTCAGCCCAAAAAACTGTCATGGCATTTCACATCTTGATATAAAAATACATTGCATTTGTAAGGCTACACCTTGTATCACCACAGATTTTATCAATATACCTACACGAATCCCCTATCTGTGAATACAATACTGGATCATATAGAAACCTCTAGCCTATGAGTAGATACTTCCTTTCTGATTAGCGTGGTTATAATTTGTTTTCTCACTTAGTAAGTTACCTCATCTTTTTGCTGATACCCAAAGCTTAAACATGAGGTTTTCATAATAAATCCTCTTAAATGTCTTGCTGTAATCCAGATGTGCTAGCTTTTCACACTTCCATTATCTGTGCTATCCTAAGTATAAGGAAATAATTACTTATAATACTCATAGCAATGAAGCCCACCTTTAAAATGCTGAATCTTATTCTAATCATACTGGCAATCTAGGCAATTGTCAGGAAATCAAAAAGATGCAGAAAAACTGAGTAGCAATCAGATATTCTAGATGTAGCAATAGGTCTGAATCAGTTACTTAGAAATTTGTTAGAGCTGCATTAAACAATAGCCAAACAAATTTGAAAAGAATCACTTCTGTTGTGCATTAAAAAACAGAAGGGGGGCGCCTGGGTGGTTCAGTGGGTTAAAGCCTCTGCCTTCGGCTCAGGTCATGATCCCAGGGTCCTGGGATCGAGCCCCGCATCGGGCTCTCTACTCAGTGGGGAGCCTGCTTCCTCCTCTCTCTCTCTCTGCCTGCCTCTCCGCCTACTTGTGATCTCTCTCTCTGTGTCAAAAAATATATATATATATATTAAAAACAAAAAAGCAGAAGGAATTTTTCTATGTGCACAGGTCCAGCTGTATCTAGAACATTAAGTTTTCTTGTCCTCTGTGATTATTTAAAATAGTCTTGCAAGTGCTAAGGCTATAATTTCTGAATATGTAAAGTTTCAGGAGGCCATATTTTAGCCACAGAAATCTAACTGATTAAATCATTTTGTAATATATAGTTTAAGTTTCAATACCTTAAGCATATATAAATCACAATTTTATTAGATGGAAATTAGTGGAACTGAGGCTTTAAGATACATTGACTTTTAATTACACACACAATCGATAGGAACATTTTGACTTAAATGACAAGTTGATTAGTTCAAAAAGTAGTCAGGCTAATTTTGAGTTTACCGGACTTTTTTTTTTTTTTTAAAGAAAAGTGATTACTTAAATTAACTGGAATTTCATGCAAAAGAGTCTATTAAGTGGATAATTAATATTTTTAATTACTATGTTTTAGAGATGGACAAATGAGAGTTAACAATTCGATCTAATATGTATTTGTCCATTTATCTAATAACATTTTTTTTTCTAAGAATTCCTATCTCCAATTACTGCTATAAGATGGAACCACTGATAGGATATATACATCATTCCACAAAAAGTGCAGCACTTATGGGATGATGTAGGATATGATTTATTCTGTTTGGAATAATATCTTCTTATAAATAAATTACAAACAATTTCATTAGAAGGGTTTTTGAGAGTCTGGTTTTTTGGACTGATTATTTTAATAGTCTTGCCATGTATTATAAAATTGTTTGTTACAGTGCTTATGGAATTTGAGCTGTAAGAATTGAACTAAATTAATTCTGACCCTGGAAATGTTATTAAATCATATGAGACTTTGTCAATGTACTGCCTATGATGTCAGGATCAGATAGGATTTTGAAGAAAATGCCCATTTAAACTAAATACCAAAAAATGTAGATGAAGAGTATCCATTGTTGGGAGATTTCAATAAAATTCTGTGCTTGAGTTTTGGTAGATGTTAAGAGAATATGGCGACCCAAGGGCTTTGTCTATAAAAGTAGAAGAACAGAACACAAGTTGGTTCTAGTACCCTTCATTGGTTAGGAAAAGAGGTTTCTCTAGGACAAGAAGCCTCAAAGAAAGCAGATAAAGATAGAGACCCCAGACCAAATTCACTCTGATCATATCTTTCACTCATAGAATTTAAGAAATTTCAGGTATTCTTGACATATCTATAGATAGAAATCCTTAGAGGCCAAAAATATTTGAAAAACCAGTTTTGAGAAGTGGTAAAAAAAAAAAATAATAATAATAACCCCAACACTATTACACATAGTATGGATATGATCAACTCACCCTTTGGACTTCGGGCAAAGTATATCTCAATTACCCAGCAGCATTGTTAGCTGCTCTCCACATAGCTTTTAAGAATAGAAATACTGATATGCTAAAAAAATATATTAATTTTTTTATCTATGGAAAACTGCTAGTTGTTTCCTGACATCCTTTTCTCCATCTTCCAAAATAATAGGATTATAGCTGATCATGTGGCTACCTAGCTAGAGACAAAATTTCTCAGGCCCCTTGCAGGGGATGGTCATATGACTAAAGTCACAACAATAGAATGTACACTAAAGAGCAATCCACCTCTTCACTTACTCTAAATGAAATTGATGCCCTCCACTTGCTGGTTTTTTGTGGGGTTTTTGTTGTTGCTGTTTTTTTCTGTTGTTGCTATTGTTTAGTTTCAGGGGTTGATTCATCAGCTGCATCCAGTGTTACATTACATTAAGTGCCCTCCTTAATGTCCATCACCCAATTACCCTATCCCCCCAACCCGCCTTCCCTCCAGCAACCCTCGGTTTGTTCCTAGTTAAAAGAGTATCTTATGGTTGGCCTCCATCTCTGTTTTTATCTTATTTTATTTTTCCTTCCCTTCCCCTATGTTCATCTGTTTTGTTTCTTAAATCCCACATATGAGTGAAATCATATATTTGTCTTCCTCTGACAGACTTATTTTGCTTAGCATAATACACTCTATTTCCATCCATGCCATTGCAAATGGCAAGATTTCATTCTTTTTTGATGGCTGGGTAATACCACATCTTCTTCATGCTTTCATTAGTCAATGGACATCTGGGCTCTCTCCATACTTTGGCTAATGGGGACATTGCTATAAACATTGGAGTGCATGTGCCCCTTTGAATCGCTATCTTTGTATTTGGATAAATACCCAGTAGTGCAATTGCTGGGTCATACAGTAGTTTTTATTTTTAACTTTTTGAGAAATATCCATACTTTCCAGAGTGGCCATACCAGTGTGCATTCCCTCTGACAAAGTAGCAGTGTTCCCCTCTCTCCACATCCTCACCAACATCTATTGTTTCCTGAGTTGTTAATTTTAGCTATTCTGACTGGTGTGAGGTAGCGCATTGTAGTTTTGATTTGTATTTCCCTGATGATGAGTGATGTTGAGAATTTTTGCATGTGTCTGTTACTAGTTGTATGTCTTCTTTGGAGAAATGTCTGTTCATGTCTTCTGCCCATTTCTTGACTGGATTTTTTTGTTTTGGGGTGTTGAGTTTGGTAAGTTCTTTATAGATTTTGGATATCAGCCCTTTATCTGATAAGACACTTGCAAACATCTTCCCCATTTTGTTGGTGGTCTTTCAGTTTTGTTGGCTGTTTCCTTTGCTGAAACTTTTTATCTTGATGAAGTCCCAGTCGTTCATGTTTGCTTTTGCTTCCCTGGCTTCTGGAGACATGTCTAGTAAAAATTTGATATGGCTGGGTCACCTGGGTTGCTTAGTCGTTAAGCATCTGCCTTTAGCTCAGGTCATGATCCCAGGGTCCTGGGATCAAGCCCTGCATCAGGCTTCTGGCTCAGCAGGAAGCCTGCTTCTCCCTCTCCCACTCCCCTCTGTTTTTTTTCCCTCTCACTGTCTCTCTCTCTCTGTCAAATAAATAAAATCTTAAAAAAAAAAAAATACTGTGGCCAAGGTCAAAGAAGTTGCTGCTTGTCTTCCTCAATTTCTTTCTTTACTACTCTAGGATTTTGATGGACTCCTATCTCACATTTAGGTCTTTCATCCATTTTTAGTTTATTTTTGTGTATGCTGTAAGAAAGTGGTCCAGTTTCATTCTTCTGCATGTGGCTGTCCAATTTTTCCAATACCATTTATTGAAATGACTGGCTTTTCAGCATGGTACTGGCATAAAAATAGACACATAGACCAGTGGAACAGAGTAGAGAGCCCAGATATGGACCCTCAACTCTATGGTCAAATAATCTTTAACAAAGCAGGAAAAAATATACGGTGGAAAAGACAGTCTCTTCAATAAATGGTGCTGGGAAAATTGGACAGCTATATGTAGAAGAATGAAACTCGACCATTCTCTTACTCCATACACAAAGATAAACTCAAAATGGATAAAAGATCTCAATGTGAGACAGGAATCCATCAGAATCCTAGAGAAGAACATAGGCAGTAACCTCTTCGATATCAGCCACAGCAACTTCTTTCAAGATATGTCTCCAAAGGCAAAGGAAACAAAAGCAAAAATGAACTTTTGGGACTTCATCAAGATCAAAAGCTTCTGCACAGCAAAGGAAATAGTCAACAAAACAAAGAGGCAACCCACAGAATGGGAGAAGATATTTGCAAATGACAGTACAGACAAAAGGCTGATATCCAGGATCTATAAAGAACTTTTCAAGCTTAACACACACAAAACAGATAATCATGTCAAAAAACGGGCAGAAGACATGAACAGACACTTCTCCAATGAAGACATACAAATGGCTATCAGACACATGAAAAAATGTTCATCATCACTAGCCATCAGGGAGATTCAAATTAAAACCACATTGAGATACCACCTTACACCAGTTAGAATGGCCAAAATTAGCAAGACAGGAAACAATGTGTGTGGGAGAGGATGTGGAGAAAGGGGAACCCTCTTACACTGTTGGTGGGAATGCAAGTTGGTGCAGCCAATTTGGAGAACAGTCTAGAGATTCCTCAAGAAATTAAAAATAGAGCTTCCCGGGACGCCTGGGTGGCTCAGTTGGTTAAGCAGCTGCCTTCGGCTCAGGTCATGATCCCAGCGTCCTGGGATCGAGTCCCACATCGGGCTCCTTGCTTGGCGGGGAGCCTGCTTCTCCCTCTGCCTCTGCCTGCCATTCTGTCTGCCTGTGCTTGCTCTCTCTCCCTCTCTCTCTGACAAATAAATAAAATTTAAAAAAAAAAATAGAGCTTCCCTATGACATAGCTTCCCTATGGCCCTGCAATTGTACTACTGGGTATTTACCCCAAAGATACAGATGTAGTGAAAAGAAGGGCCATCTGTATCCCAATGTTCATAGCAGCAATGGCCACAGTCACCAAACTATGGAAAGAACCAAGATGCCCTTCAATGGACAAATGGATAAGGAAGATGTGGTCCATATACACTATGGAGTATTATGCCTCCATCAGAAAGGATGAATACCCAACTTTTGTATCAACATGGACAGGATTGGAAGAGATTATGCTGAGTGAAATAAATCAAGCAGAGAGAGTCAATTATCTTATGGTTTCACTTATTTGTGGAGCATAAGAAATAACATGGAGGACATGGGGAGATGGAGAGGAGAAGGGAGTTGAGGGAAATTGGAGGGGGAGATGAACCATGAGAGACTATGGACTCTGAAAAACAATCTGAGGGTTTTGAAGGGGCAGGGTGGTGGGGGAGCCTGGTGGTGGGTATTATGGAGGGCACATATTGCATGGAGCACTGGTTGTGGTGCATAAACAATGAATTCTGTTACTGAAAATAAATTAAATAAAAAGAAAAAAAATAATTACAGTAAAAAGTGAAAATAAACCCAAGAACTACAAAATGCAATATACAACATTTCAACTTCCCTAATTTATACTAGAAAATACCCAGAGCTAAGTAACTAACTCCATTAAACAATGTAATTTTTTGCCTCTTTGAGTTGGAGATAAAAGTAGCGGAATCATTTCAGAGCCATTCTATCATTTTCATTTAAAGTGATGATCTTTCACCTGTCATATGCAACTGTATCAGACAGAATCTAATGGCCACAAAGAGATTATAATAGTAATAATGCAGTTTCATAAACCTAACTTCTAAAAATGTTCTTTATCATCTTATGAGATAGGAAATTCTCAAAATTGAAATGATTTTATTGAGGTGGTATATAGTGCGTTGGGTAAGGTCACAAAATGTAAGATGATAGAGAAACTGAGGGTTTTGGAGGGGAGGGGGTGGGAGAGTAGGGGGTGGGGAGGCGAGCCTGGTGGTGGGTATTAAGGAGGGCACATATTGCATGAAGCACTGGGTGTGGTGCATAAACAATGAATAAACAATGAACCTTGGAAACGTGAAAAAAATAAACTAAAATTAAGATGTTAAAAAAAATAAAAATAAAGAAAAGAAAAGACTGCCTTTTTTTCCATTGGATATTCTTTTCTGCTTTGTCATAGATTAGCTGACCATAGAGTTGAGGGCCTAGTTCTGGGTTCTTTTTTCTATTCCATGGATCTATGTGTCTGTTTTTGTGCCAGTACAATAATGCCTTGATGATTACAGCTCTGTAATACAGCTTGAAGCCTGGAATTGTGATGCCTCTAGTTTGGTTTTCTTTTTCAACATTACTTGGACTATTTGGGGGTCTTTTCTGGTTCCATACAAATTTTAGGATTATTTGTTCCAACCTTGTGAAAAATGCTGGTGTTATTTTGATAGGAATTGTATTGAATGTGTAGATTGCTTTAGGTAGTTTAGATATTTTAACAACACTTTTTCTTCCAATCCATGAGCATGGGATGTTTTTACATTTCTTGTGTCTTCCTTAATTTCTTTCATAAGTATTCTGTAGTTTTCAGAGTACAGATCTTTTTACCTCTTT
Organism: Enhydra lutris kenyoni; assembly: GCF_002288905.1. Taxonomy (NCBI): domain Eukaryota; kingdom Metazoa; phylum Chordata; class Mammalia; order Carnivora; family Mustelidae; genus Enhydra; species Enhydra lutris. The sequence continues at coordinate 23,494,554 of NW_019154091.1, forward strand.
GGTTAGGTTTATTACTAGGTACCTTATGGCTTTTGGTGCAATTGTAAATGGGATCAATTCCTTGATTTCCCTTTCTGCTGTTTTGTTTTTGGTGTATAGAAATGCAACAGACTTCCCTGCATTGATTTTATATCCTGTGACTTTACTGAATTCCTGTATCAGTTCTAGCAATTTTTTGGTAGAGTCTTTCGGGTTTTCTATATATAGTATCATGTCATCTGTGAATCCAGTTGCTGTTTTTATCACCTTCCAGATAGGTGATGACCCACTTCAAACACACATATTATCTGTGAGGGAGGAGGGAGAGAATGGAAGGAAAATTTCCCTAGTGCCTTATCAAGCTGATCTGCCTCATCTACCTATGACTAGCTAGATTACTAAATTTAAAAAAAAAAATTGAATTACAGCATGTTTGAATAATTATATTTGAGGATCTCATTGATAAAGCAATTTAACCTTTACCCTAAGGAATACAACTCTTCTCATCCTATTCAGCATAGCACCCTATACTGTGAAATTCTTAAAGGAAAATAAACGACTTATTTACCTAATGCAAAGCCTGGCCCCCAGTAGGCTTCAAGAAATTATGTACTAAGAAATATGTACTGAATAGATAATAAATTTTCTCCACACAGTAACCATTTTGGTAGTCTACCACAGTGTTACACACACACACACACACACACACACACTTCATATATTTGAAGTTAGTAATCGTATTATTCCTCTCCAGGCTAAATGCCAATTCTATTAACCTTTCCATGTAAGACTGACTTTTCAACCCTTTAATCATGTCACTGTCACTCTTCTACAAATTCTGTACAGTTTCTAAACATTTATTTAAAATGTGATAATCAAATATGCACATAAACTGTACAGTGAATGCATTTAGAACATGTCACCCCCAAATATGCTGCTTTACATTTTACTTTTGTGAGTTACAGGCTCTTGAAAAACACCAGATACAAGAAAATCACTCTGACCTCCTCTCTTTTTCTTAAAAGCAGAAAAATTCCAATATGAAAACAAGAAGCAAAAGGAATTATTAGGGACAAAAACTTGAGACTGAGAAAAAAATTATATGGACCTAGTTAAAATAATTCTTATTTGCCTTTAGCTTCCCCACAATTAATCTTTATTTGACCTAATATAAAAGCAAATAGGTTTCATCATTTGAGTCTTCATTCTTTATGAACGCTCCCATGTCATATAAAACTTAATATAAATATGTGTGCTTTTCTCCTGTTAATCTGCTGTTTGTCAGCTTAATTCTTAGGCACAACTGAAAAACCCTGAGAGGATCCAGGTAAAAATTTGCTTCCTCTGCAACAGGAAGATTTTGCCTAATGGAAATTAAAATGGAAGGATTATTTTCCAAGTACTACATGTGATATTCAAGCATATTGTAGCAGATTGGCAAGAATGCTTAGTTGTTCACCAGAGAACCACAATAATAACTGTATTTACCTCAGGACCTAAAAAATGCTTGTCTATTTGTCTAAGCTATTTCTTTGCCACTGTAAATTATTATCTTTACCATTAGTACCTACTTACTGATATTTCTTCTTCTTTTGAATTCCATTGTGTTTTGTGGGACTACATCATTGTTATATCTATAAATGTAGTAATCAGATTTTGATACATTTGACAGGTTATCATAAAATTATCAGATAAGATAGAGAAGATCTCTGTGAATTATCATCTGATATATAACTCAAGTTGATCCAGAGCCACAGATAACTACCTATGCTGTGATCTTACTTGTTACCAACATGTGAATCAACTCCATATAATAAAACTTGCTTTAATCAAATGGATTGTATTTCTCTCACCTAATAATAAGCCCAGGAATGGAACAAGGAATAATTACTATATCTGTCATGCATTACATGGGGAGAGTCCAGATTAGAATTCCTAGATTATGGAGAATTTATCATTAAGCAGAATAAGAACTAAAATCAGTAATTATCTCTTCTTTCCTATTAATCTGCATAACTCTGTCTTCACTAGCCATGCTACTACATAACACTAAACTAAGTTATAGCACAATGTTTGATCATCAATTTTGGTATTTATGTAAATCTATAATTTCTGAAATTCCTTATTTTACTCCTCATGAAAAACATTTCAATATTTCTCCTTAACCAGCCCTCTGGGAATATGAGGCCCATGCTGCTAAGGAACATCAATAAATACATAAAACAATTTTTAAGCTTTTTGGGCCTTCACTTCAAAAAAAAAAAAATTCTTCCTTTCCCAAATTAAGTCTTGAAAGAAGAATAGAACTTAATGAGTGGACTTACTAAGTCTCTGATCAGTTATGTCTATGTAAAAATAGCTTAGAACAGCCCTATTTAATGTGGAATACTTTCTGAATACAAGAATTCAGACATACACTCTTAATATATATTTTTTAAGATTTTTAAAATTTATTTATTTGACAGAGATCACAAGTAAGCAGAGAGGCAGGCAGAGAGAGAGGGGGAAACAGGCTCCCCGCTGAGCAGAGAGGCTGAAGCGGGGCTGGATCCCAGGACCCTGGGATCGTGACCTGAGCCGAAGGCAGAGGCTTTAACCCACCGAGCCACCCAGGCGCCCCTAATATATATATTTTTTTCTTGCAGGTAGTTTACATTCCTCATTCTGGAGAGAACAATAAGCTTTTATGGTGCATATTTTCTGTGTTTTAGTGTGTGGCTATTTAATCTGTTCCCAAATCTAGTGGATTAAGGGAGAGCTCAATACTTACTACATATTTTTCATTCAGGAGCCCTCTGACAGTATAATCAACCCTCAGAAGTCGCTGAACGTTCTAGCCATATGGCAAGTATCATGGGAAAATGTCTTGACTTTGAGATTAGATGTGCCTCTATGTATTATGGGGGGACCCTCAAGTCATTGGAGCTTTCAGACCCTATATCCTTACCTCGGAATAGAATTTACGCTATCTCCCTGCAAGATAGGAATTACAATGGTCCCACTCCATTATGGCCAGTCCTCATTATTCCTTCCTAGAATGTCTTACCAGAATTAGGATTTTACAGCAATTATTTCCAAAAACCTCACTGAAAGGAACTTAGTAAAAGACATTTTAGCATGCTCTGCACCTCTGAAAGTTGACAACCTTTGGAATGGTACACAAAGCCTATTATTTTCTATCCTTCTAGTCTCCAGAATTATAGATCTGTAGGTAAACAGTAGCTTCTGTCATTTTTGAAATATTTATTATTTTGCTAAAATAATGCACTAAATGTTGAAACACTGACAGCTAAAAAGATACAAGCCCAGCACTTACTCATTGTAATTCCATTTGAATCTCTTTGCTTCAGCTATGTGTTTGTCTTCCACTTTGCCTCTTTGTTTACTGTTTTTCACATTCGCACTGCCTGCACGTTTATTATATAAGCTTGTGCGTTTGGGGTGTTTACTAAGTTTTACCATAAGAGAGATTATTTCACAATTCTGTAAACCTTCCACTGTAAAGATGATATGCTTTATTCACATTATCTTGTGGCTATTTTTCAAAGTTTTTAATTTACATTTTACTATAAGAATTTTAATGCCATTTTCAAAACAAAACTGTTCCTCCATATAGTGGATTATATGCAGTTTTAAACTTATCCTTGGATGCACAGTTAAACAGCTACTTATTAGTGAAAAAACATGTTTTAAATAATTAGCTTCCAATATTTCCCTCTTAACTCATGTGCAGTAATGGAGCTGCAGAGAGGAAAATCTATGATCTTCCCCATGAGAAGCAAGGGCTAGTCAAACTCTGTCTGCAGGCTAAAGGATGAGGCTGCAGGATGAATGTTTCTAGCTATGTGGAGAAGCCATTATGGCTCAGGGACATGGTCCTCACTTGGCTTTTTCTTCGGTCTTTTAAAGACACAGTCATGTTGGATTAGGGACCCACCCTTATGATCTCATTTAGCCTTAATTCTTTCTTCAAAGGCCTTATCTCCAAAAACAGTCATAATGAGAGTTAGGGCTTCAACAAATGACTTGAGGTGGGGGGTGGAGTCAGGCGAGACACAAAGGATTCAGTTCCTAACAACATCAGTGCTAGCCATAGTATAGAAAAATCTGTCTCCTTTGCGAGTCAAAACCCCAACATACTAACAGAGCTTCACTGAAGGAACAAGAAATGTGTATTTCTGGGGTAACTATTGATGCACGCTGCAGAGGGCAGTGGGGAAATAATATAATTTGGTCCTGCAAGCACACACTACACTACAGGAGAGACACTCCTTTCTAATCAGGGCTGCATTCTGAGGAATTATAAAAAAACCTACTTTATTAGTCATAATAAGGAAAATCAGTTACGGGACACATACATGCACGCAACAAATATGCTTTGAGCGTATACTTTTTCATGCAACAAAAGATGCTAGCTGCAGTGGACACAGCTGTAGTTAAATCAGACTAAATTTCTGTATTCATGGCACTTATGTTCTAATAGCTCTTAAATATCTACTAATATTTTGAAGGAGAAGAAGAGAACTCCATTTTGTAAAAAAAAAAAAAAGAGTGACAAAAGAAACTAATGGGGTAAACGATAACTCCTCCATGCGTTCACTTCCTCATCTGAAACGTGAGGAGTTCAGATGAAAAGACTTCAAGAATTCTGGCTAGTTCCATGATTCTGTTCTATTGCACCCACAGTGACATCTGTGACCTCCAGAGCCAAGACTCAATCTTCTCAGATGCCCGCAAGGGTCAGCATTTATTCCGAAGTGCCCTCACCATGGGTGTTGACTGATGGAAACAAGGTGGCTCTGAACTACTCACAAAGCATTGACAAAGGAGACTCTGTGGCACAGCCACATCCCGCAGAAGAGCAGAGGAACAGTTGAAGACAAATGAACCCCAACAAGGATTTGGGAGGTTTGCCTCACTTCCTACTTGGCCTGCAGGTTCAGTCTAAGGAGAGCGGGCAGGTCTCAGGAACGCAGTCCAGCCACATCACAGCACGGACCTCTGCAGTGCTGACTCAGAGGCCCCCCGACAGGGTCGGGAGGTGGGAGCAATTTACACGCGTGTCCACCATCTTTGCAAGGCTCTGGAGTTCACAAGATATCTGTCCTCGGTTGTATTAGGGAGCAGAGTGTGGGTGCAAAGCCTCTTTGAAATTCTCTTTGTGTTTTGCTTTCCATCCTTTTGTGACAGGTCTCTGAGTTCCTCTGCAAGGAGGTGCTGAGAAGACAAAAGCCCACATTTGGAGCCCTGAATGTGTGTCTAAATAATTTCCAAAAGACTTTGTAAAAGATGGCCTTTCTCTTTGCTTTTCTAGCACCGTTTCACTTTCTTCCTTCAAAAGAAGGACCTCCGCGGGAGGAATTGTACCTCTCACCCCATCTCGGCCCCTTCATGTAAATCTTCATTGGCAGTTCTAGGGCAGTGGTTCTCAAATTTTAACTTGAATCAGAATCACCTGGAAGGTTTGTTAAAAGCACAGACTGCTGGGCCCTGCCGGCAGTTTCTGATTCTGGAGACCCACCCCAGAATTTGCAGTTCTAACAAGCACCAAGGGATGCTGCCGCTGCTGCCCTGGGGAACACCATTCCAGAGCCCCACCGGGTTGGGGTACCCACCAAGAATCAAGTTGCATATTATTTTCCACACTCTTAAGTATATTTTTAATGGCAAGCTATTTTACTGCTCCCAAGTATCATTTTTGCTAACAGTGTACATTTTGAAAGCCTGAAATTCCTAGCTTCATGTGAAAAGTAGACCTGTTGGCCTGCTTGCCTGAATCCCTGAATTACAAAGAATAACAGGAATGTGAACAGACATCTGAGATGAGCCTTGATGACGTCATGCCTCATCCACGGAGTTATTGGTGTAGGAGCATTAATCCAAGGGAGAGGATACAGTTCTTTCTCATCTTCTTTCCCTTGCTGTAGAAGCATATCTTCTATTTGTTTTCTCCCTCATAATACCATCTCAAACACTTATAAATAAGTACACTATGATAAGTAAATTCAGGGCCTAAAAGAAAGAGAAAGTCCAGGGGCACTTGGGTGACTCAGTCATTAAGCTTCTGCCTTTGGCTCAGATCATGATCCTGGGGTCCTGGAATTGAGCCTCATAGCAGGGAACCCTGCTTTTCGGGGAACCTGCTTCTCCTTCTCCTTCTCCCTCTCCCTGCCCCGCCCCGCCAGCCGCTCTTTCTCTCAAATAAATAAGTATAAAAATAAAATCTTAACAAAGTAAAAAAAACTAAAAAAAGAGAGAGAAAAGCCAGTTCTTCCAAAGTGAAACTGTCCCCCAGATTCCCTATTCATTATTTTCAACTCAACCTTAGACTCTGATACAACACTTTTTTTAAAAAAGCCACTTACAAAATGAGGATATAAGACAGGTTATTTAATCTCTCAAAGCCTCAATGCCTTCATTTATAAAGCAATAGTAATGCAATTTGCCTCCTCATATTTTTATAGGGACGAAATCTCTAACATTCCCCATCGCTGAGCCATGAAATTCTGCTGATTGCTTTTTCTCTTTTCTCTCTTCCTCCTACCCCTGATTATTCTAATATTTCATTAAAAGTAAAGATTAAAAGCAGATATTATGGGGAAACACTATACTTTACCATGCTTCTATGTTTGTTCTTGGTGTAGGGTATAATTGTTCTGAAGTTCTCTGTTGATGAAGCTTTGTTTCTTGCTATTAGCTTTCTAAGTTGACTTTAATTCATTTCCTATTTGTATTTATTAGTGTTTAAATTAGATGTCACCCCGTTAGAAAAATCCTCCCTTCCTTTGCATCCTGTTCAATCCCTTTTCCAGAGTTTAATGCTTCCTTGAATTATTGTTAAGACCTTGAGCAGGGCAGAAAATGCTTAACATATTAATTTCTATGTTCTTTTTCATCTCTGCATTTATATTAGAAAGTATAATTGAGAATTTCCAGGGTTTGATAGAGATATAGCAATAATACACATTTCTGAGCACTTATTACATGACAACCATTGTCCTGTTTGCTCCTGCCTCCTTTAATTTTCACAGTTCTTTGAGGTATTATAACCATCCCAATGAAAATGTGTAAAATGAGGCACAAAAAAATCGGAGGACAGACAAATCTCAAAATAGGTTTCAGAGTCAGAATTTTAATCCTATCTGATTCCAAAGATCTTAAGCTTAATTATTACACTAACTCCTGTGTTAAACTTGGAATAGTTTTGTCTTATCAACACAATGTCCAACTATTATGTAACAGAACAATTCCACAAGAATCACATCATGGATAAAAATGTGAATTTTTTACTTGGTGCTACCAAAAAAAAGTATAAAATTGACATATTCTCATTATATTCTGACATTTTAAAAATATTCATTCTTTCTTCAAATTTTTCTCCATCCTTAGCCATCAGTCTCCATGCTCTATACACATAATCAGAAATATGTAGTTAGAAAAAGTTAATTTTATCAGCTACCACATATTAAAGTCTAGTCTTTGTCACTACATTTTTATATACCAGATAGTGATAAAGGATGAAGCCAGGAAAGCTTACAACTCTGTCTAGCCTTTTAAACCCTGCAATAACAGTGCTATCTTGGCCCCCTGGATGTGAAAGCAAACGTACACAAACAATCTGTGTGTCTTCAAAGTCAATCATTTCATATGATGTCTGGGAAATTATATTTGTTGCTATTAAGACAAGCTCCCAAACTCCTATTTTTTATGACTAGAATCTCTCAACATCTTTTGGCCTAAAAATTCTAGAAAGAAACAGACTCACCAGTTACCATTCAGTCAGACGGCTATGATTTTAAGATGGCAGGTGCTAGCTATAATGCATACTTATCATCACAAGGGGAAAAAAATACACAGATCACTAAAAACAGAATAGATTACATTTGTCAGTCATCCTTTTTCTATATATTCCATTTGATTGATATTCCTCTATGTTAGGACCAGTTCTTAAACTAGAATTTTCTGGAGCAAAGGCCAGAAGTGGCAAGAGCTTTGATGAAACAACAACAACAACAACAACAGGAGCACCTGGGTGGCACAGTCAGTTAAGGGAACGACTCTTGGTTTTGGCTCAGGTCATGAGATCAAGCCCCATATCGGGCTCCATGCTCTGTACAGAATCTGCATAAGACTCTCTCTCCCTCTCCCACTGCAACCCTCCCCCAAATAATTAAATCTTAAAAAAATAAAAATAAAAAACAACAAACAAATATAAATAAACAACAAACTTCAAGGTGTTAAGAGACACAATATTTTACTGGGAAGAAAAGATATTTTACCAACATGAAATCTGGGATTGATAGTGAGGACGAAGAGGGGAAGGCAGAAGGGAGGATATACAGGAGAAGCAAAAGCCACTGAGCTGAAGTTGGTATATTTGCAACAGGATGACACAGAGAGCCAAGGGAGAGTGTTTACAGAAGGAAACAGAAATAATTCAAAGACCTTGAGATGGCTTTTTCAGTTTTCAAGCAGCTGGTTCTCTGCCAGGTGTCTGCACAGGCTGAGATGGGGGCAAGGGTGGGAGGAGGGATGCCAGTGAAGAAACATCCATCACATATTCAAATATCCCACATTCACCTGAGTCAGTAAATACCACATAGTCCATCCCTGTGATCCTCTGTGTATCAGTTTCCTGTGGCTGCTGTAACAAATTACCACAGACTTCGTGTCATTGAACAAGACAGAAATGTATTCTCTCACAGTGATGGGGGCCTGGAAGTCTGAAATCAAGGTATCAGCAGGGCTGGCCTCCCTCCGAAGACTCTATCTAGCAAAGATTCTTCAGTTGCTAGCCTCTTTCAGTTCCTGGTGGTGCTTGGCATTTCTAGACTGTGGTGGCATCACTCCAATCTCTGCCTATGTGTCACATCACTTTTTTTTTTTCTTTGCATTAGGTTCTCTCAAATCTCCTTCTTTCTCTTACATGGACATTTATTGGATTTAGGGCCCACCAGGATAATCTGGGATGATCTCATCTCAAGATCATCACCTGAATCACATCTGCCAAATCCTCTTTTCCAAATAAGGTAATATTAATAGGTTCCAAGGGTTTGACAAATGTGTACCTTTTGGACAAGGGACGGGGAGTGCCATTCAACCAACTATACCCTGATTAAATATTTCTCATAAATTCAGTCTCTGACAAAGTGCAACAGTCTCTTTTCCTAGGGATAATTCTTCCCTCATTCAGATAAGTTTGAGCTCAGTCTTCCCTTAGTGCAAGTGTGTGGGGGACAGAGAACAAAGAGAATGGGATCTAGCTATTCTTTACAAAGATTGGACTTCTTCTCCAGCCCATATAAAATCCTGGTTCTTTGAAAAATGTTCTAAAGATGGTCTGAACAACCTAAAAGAGAAATGTCTAATCTGCATCCAAGACCCAGAGTAAATCTTGTCCTTGAACATCTGGCTTGATGTGATACTGAAGTGTTATTGTCTATGTTTCCAAAACAGGCATCGTCACCATGGGTGTTAGAAGCTTAAGCAATTTGCTAATGCTGGAAGTGAAGGACTGATTATAGGTGACCAAACTAAGGGTTGCTTCTCTACTCTTATCTAATTTACATAAGAATAAGATCGTGGACTTCTGGAATACAATACTTTTTCTCTCCCAAAGCATATGGCTAAGGACTTCAGAAGGAGTTATGAATATTAATTACAATTAGACCCACTAATTGAGTTTTAAAAATCAAATGATAAATAACAGAATGGACCTTATGAAAGTTATTGTGTTTTTTGGCAAACTAATAGTAGATAAATGGACATAAGCACTCCAAGATTTTAACTATTGTAATCTATGTCATACCCAGGAAGAAGCAGAAAATAAAAATCAAACAACAAAAATCATGATGTGATGAAAACACCCAAGATCCATTTCAAAAACCCACTGCATGTCCTGCATTGTCTTTCCCATCACCCATGTATGGATACACTGTGGCAAATAATTGGCAGTAGAAAAATGAAGCCAGTACTTTACAGAGTTTAGTTCCCAATTTAGTTATTTTTTTTTTATTCTGCAGATGCCCTTCCTCTTAATTCGGTATTAATAACATCACAAAGCACCTTCTCTACTTTGCATTCACTCCATAACCTTCATCTGTTTGACTCTTTAAAGACAAAGCTGACTTAAAAACACAATTTGCTTCACTGGAGGGAATAATACAATGCATACTGTTGTGGGGAATTTCCACCCCTAACTCTAAGAGGTTAACAATCCCAAAGACAACAACAAATAGCTCTCTCTCTCTCCTCCCTCCATCCTCCCTTGCTCTCTCCTCACCCTTTGTGGTTCTCACTTCCCTGGCTCTCTGTCCCTAGGTTCCAAATAAGGTCCCAGCTGTCAGCATTGTGCTGCAGTGGGAGTGGTGTAAAGGACATTTTGCTAGGCAATGAACAGGACCATTGATCATTGTTTATCTTCACTGCTTACAGAGAATCTCTGGGCAAGAGAAGAGTCTTTGCCAGGCAGAAAGAACTGAGAGTGCTGCATGGTTTTGGTATTTTGGAACAATGCATTAAGCTTATTAAGTTCAGAATATCCTGCACGTTAAAATAGATGTTTGCTTTTCATCATTTTTGCCTCAGTGAAGAAATATATGTACTTATATCTAAAAACATAAATCCAGAGTCTCTGTAAAGCAAATATGGGGAAGAGACTCTTTACCCCCTCAGTTCTATATTGAAGCAATGTGAGTGACAAAAAAAAACAAAACGCTCAAGCGTGACCATTTTAGTCTGATAGCTGTGCATTTTGTAGACAAAAAGAACAAAAGTAAGGAACACTCAAATTACCATTTGCAAAATAGCACGAATTTTTAGCATATAGTATGAACCATGGAAGCGATACAAGTTGTTCTTTAAAAGCTTTGGATAAGCTTTTAAAGTTATGGATCTGCAACACAAACAAATTTAAACCCAAGAAGACATCCTGTTGCCATGACGACATGATACACTAGCTCCCTGTCATCATGGATCGTGGGCTTCTGGAATATGATCACACCCTGTACTTCAGCATTCTCTGATAACAATGTGCTGCTTTTAAATCTTATTAATTTATCACTCAGATGTTTGCTTTTAGCCTTAAAAAAATAGAATGTCACAGGCAAATAATCCAGCACAAACAAGTATTACATATTATTTCTTCCAAAATGATTGACCTGATGTTTGTGCTAACTGTGAACTTAACCACAAAATCTTTAAATTAGACAAATAAAGTCCATTGTTCAAAAATGGTAAGTGTCACTTGTCAGAGTCACTGGTTTTTAATGCTTCCATGACAAGCCATTTACTAATCGGAAATCTCACAGATATTTATGGTGATATCTTATTCATTTCATAATAATGTCTACCAATACGCTTTTTTAAAAAGAGAGAGGAACAGAGGACAGGCCCTAACTTGTCACAAACAACCTGAGTCAAAAAGAATCTCTTTTGAAGCACGAGACAGACAGGGCAAGAGGATTTTCTATCTGTCCAGGCAGATGGCAACCTACCACTAGTCCCTCAACCTCTTCCCCAGATTTTCCTTGCCTTGTCCTTATCTTACTGTTTTGGAAGTGATAACAAATGGAAAGCTATGCTGCATTACCATTTTTCATTCTTCCAGTAAACATAGAACAAGCATTTTTATTTTTTAGTACAAAAAAAGATGAGAGAAAAACATCTCAGCCTAGAGAGGAAGGCAAATGTGAGAAAAATTGTAATTATATTACAATTTCCTTAAAGGCTGTAATCCTGAAATGTAGAAGATTCCATAAAATCACAAAGTGTAGGGCTCAAAGAGCCTCTTGGCACAGATAAAGCTCTAGAGGAGAGGTTATGTTTCAGGCAAGCAATTTTCCAGGCAATGAAGGATGAAAAGGAAAGGGACGATTTCAAGGAAAGGACACAAAACTTGGGGATTCAGACCCTATTTTGGGAATCCCATCAGGTCTGTATTCCTAGAGGGAGGTGCAAGTGGGCAAATGGTATTAAAAATGTTTAGCACAATATATAATCCATACTTTGTCCTATAAAGTACAGGGACCCACCAAAAAATTACAAGACATGAGAACACAAACTCAAAGGGTTTTAGAAAGATTACTCTAAGAGAATGATAGAGGATGCATTTGGGCTGAGGTGAGATTGAAAACAGGAGGCTACTTTCACAGTCCAAGTGAGACAGACTTGAACAAATACAGTGTCTATAAGGAGATTTGGGAAATCTTTGAATGTAACTTCAACAAATCTTGGTAATCTAGCGAATACAGAGGTTAAAGAGGAGGAACTATTTCTGGCATGAGTGATTGGGTGAATGTTGTTACAGTTTTCTACAATGAGAAATATGATTCAGGACACGGACATGGGCAGATGGATTAGTGAATTACAGAAAATCTCAACTAGTAAGACTATAAGAAGTGAAGAGAGAATATCAAATACCAAATGATGCTTATACAGAGGTAGACAAACAAAAAGCCAGAAATGGACAGCTTTTCTTCAACAAAGGCATTTCAAGAAGAGAGTCTGCTACACTGAAATGTATTTAAATGCTTCCAGTGTGACAAAGATATCCATTAATATGAAAAAGATACATGTATATCCTATTTAACACTTTATAGTACATTCTTGTACAATGTACAAGTATCCTTTGATCTCTGTCACAAATCTGTGACTGGATTAGGTAATATTATTCCTCTTATTTTATGGAAGAGAAAACTGAAGGTCAGAGAGGTTAGCTAACCCCCCCCAGGTTACACAGCTGCCAGTCCAGGACTGCAAAATCCATATTCTCCAGATACATCATTAAATAATCGCGTTCTGCCTGAATTGCCTAGAAAGGTTTATTTCATGAAAGTACATAGAAAATCATTTCATTAATTAAGACCATTCCACATCTTCTCCAGTAGAGAAGTGATTTAAACAACAAAACAAATAGTATTTGGAGACAACTGTTCTCAGTAGGACTCTAAGCTTATTTTTACCTGGAATTTGTGGAACTGAGATATAACAGTTATAAAGAGAAGGAAGGAAAAGTGGAAGGAATTGTCATAACATTTTCTGAAGAAGATATTTTTACTCAAGTCAGAGAATCAATGTAATTTTTACCCTCAAGTGAATACTGCCCACCTCACGGTGATAATTATTATCCATTACCTTTTTCAGATACACAAACAGAGTACTCAGTTTTAGACTCACTAAGTAATATGGCAACCTATTAACTGAGCCAAAGAAAATAATCAATAGAAAGGATAAAATTATTCCAAGGATTCCCTTAGAAACGTTTCAAAAATAGCACAACTAGGTCTCTTGCATAGATGTTAAAGGGTAAGTGGTAAAATGCTTGAAAAATCTGCCTCATCCTGAAAAAGTGGCACCAAAAACAATGAAAACATCTGATTAAGAGCTAAAACTAAATCCTCACTTGCACAGACACCTCTCAGAACTCTAGCAGATTCTACAAAGGTCATTAAGAAGTCAGAAAGGATCCTAGGAGCCATCTTTATCTTAGTGCGGTCACAGGGAATAGCACCCTCTTATTGATCTCTGTAAAAATGAAAATTAGTACTCGTAAAGCTTAAACAGCACTTTGTGTCACTTAACAATTTTTTTTTTTTTTTATTTCAGTCTAAACTTCTTTTTTGGGTTAGGTAAGCAGATACTGTTTCCACCATTTAAGAATGAGGAATTGTTGCCTTGGGGAAGTTATTGATATTTGCCCAGTTTTATCAGAAGGAGAAAGAAGAAAGCAAGAATACAAATTCATGTGTTCTGACTCCTAAGTTTGTATATCCGGTCACAATAACACTCTGTGCTTTTTTCTATAACCTTCTACTCTAACACTCCCACGGTAAAACCCATGAAATAATCTTTTACCAGATTGGAAGAAATCAAATCATATTGAGATGTCAACTGTCTCACGGCAATTATGTTTTATTATGAGATTACTCATCTGGTGCATAGGCAGCTAATTCCTTTTTCTTCTCTAAACATAAAGCATGTTTACAAATAGCCAGGAGTGCGTCCTAGGTTCTATTAAACCCCTAGTGTGTTACTGCAGGACGTAGAGACTGCATTTTAATTATACACAGTGATTTCATAACTCAGTCCCACGGCAAATCATTATAATAAACACTTCAAAAGAAGCCTTATTTCTTTATGCATAATGCAAGTATCAAATACAATGACCTTTCTTGTATTTGTACATTAGTGATTTTATTTTAGTAAGGGTAATGAATTCCTTTGCTTCTCGATTTGATCTTTGTTTTTGTGAAATATTAATCATCTGGTATTCAGAGTCCTTTATAAGTCAAATCTTAAAGTCTCTTTGCTATAACCAAAAATATAAACACAGAATTCTCAGACAATAATTATGGATTTCCTAAGCCTCTTAACAGTATTTCAAGTAGGCCAGCTAAAACATGTCTGCAAACAGAAAAGGAAAGTCCCCAGAGCTTTAATCCTGGGACTTTCTCAGGGAATGGAGTAGTTCTACAAAGTGTACTGGGCTTCTTTGGAGAGTCTTAAGAAATTGTGCCTCATGCCATCAATATTAGGCTTCCAGGGTGAGGCAAGTATTTAAATTACTGATTAAGTTTGGGATCCATCTGTGACATACTTGTATGTTTCTACCCATAAGTCTCCCAGAATTGAGTTTGAACACTGTCAACAAGTATATTGCCCCGAAATACAGATTCATACACCATAATTTTTATTGTATTTTAATAATACTTATATAATTATCACAGTTATAGTTAACTATAATTTATTCTTTTCTTCAACACTTTCTTAAGCACCTACTATGTGCTAATCACCCTGCTGGGGGCTGGAAATACAAGGAAGAGGATCATAGCCTGTTCTCAAGGAAGTAACATCATCTTCATCATCATCATTATCATAATAACAAGTCCTTGTCATTATGAAACATATCTCCATATGAATGTAATTTTTAGAAAAATGATTCCACATTTGAAAAATGATTTTCCTACACATAAACTGAGGTATTTTCTCCTGATCTTTAGAATTTTGGAACCAGAAGAGTGTTTCCATCTATTTTTGCCCTACCCTGTTAAGATTTATACTGCTCAATTAAAATTTTGGTGGGAGAGGTCAGTCCCTAAGGTCCTTTTTGGGGAAAGAAAAAAAAAAATCCTGGGTATGCTCCTAAATGCAACATTACTAACAATTCTAAGAACCTAGGAGACGAGTCATACAGGGAAAGAGAAACATATAGGAAAATTGCTAGATAATTTGAAGCAAGAAGGATAAGGAAACTCAGAGCTAGAGAGAGAAAAGATGAAGATTAAGATAGGAAAAGAGAGGAGGTGTGAGAAAAACAGATAATTGATGTTATTAGGAGGTAAAAAGATACTCAAGCAATATGCTTGATGGTGGTACCAACACATTAGTTCATCACATCACAGGTCACTAGTAATTTGTGAGATGCAATGCCTCAACTCTGCTGACACTATGTTATCTATACTTGCAATAAAATCTCTGCATAACTATTATTCCAAATATAGTTACTCCTAAACCATTTCATGACAAATTTAATAATAATAACGTTCACTGAGTTGTTTGTAGGTCAACATGTTAAATGCTTAAGAAACATTATCCGTCCTTAATAATCAACTCTCCATGAGGTGTGTGTGTATACACACAAACACACACATACACAATTATCACACACCATGATGCAGCTTTCTGGTTGAAGAAATTGTAAAACACAGGGCTTAATTCATCATGTTCCTTTCCATTTGCCCCTCCATGGCCTCCCAAAAACTTGACATAAATGCTGGAGTCTAAAAGTAGCGTTCAGATAATTAATGTAACCTTGCAAAAGGTTATTTTCCCTCTCGAAGTATCAATTCTTCATATTTAAAATAAGTAAAAGTGAGCATATCAGTATCGTTGTTGAAGAAGATAATTCATATAAAATTATTTCATTTATAGCTGGAACAAAATAAACACTCAATAAATAAATTAAGAGTTATTATCCTTACCATCATCATCATCTGTGTTAGCTGATTAGAAACCAATATTAAGCATCAAGATCGTAGCATTTGCACCCGTGGTTAACTGATCAATATTTTATATTATATTTTATAATACATCAGGGTGGATATTGGCTTAAAAATAAAAGGCTCAAGTTTCATATCAACATTGGATTTCTGAAAAAGCTTCTGTAACAGTGTCTAGAATATAAGCCCTCAACAAACAACACTTGAGTTTAATGTAATTAGGAGGAAATACACAAATACTGCTAATATCTGGCATTACTGCAAACAGCTGAGGACCTCACATTCTGGCCCATGTCGCTCGTGCCCATGGGTTCTGAAAAGTGTTGTAAGGGACACCATAGTGTTACAGCTCCTGTGATAGTACACAGGGACCAGTATATGATTACCTTGCTAATGTCTATCACGCAGGTTGCGAGGAGTAGAATAATGTGTAAAAGCTTAGTAGTCATTTTAGGGAAAAGGAGAGAATTGTAAGCATAAACAAATTCTTTGAGAAAGACAGGTTGAAGAAAATAGGTACGGCCCAGAATTCTGAGTAACAAACAAAAAAGAAGGAAGACTGTCAGATCGAGCCCAATGTGGTCAGGTAAACGGGAATAAACAGGTTTTAAAAGAGGTTTGTGTGGACCAGACCAGTTAATTGAGTGGATACTTACAAACTCAGACAACATGAAAAACCATATGCTCTCCCTCTACAGGAATTGTCTTCGTCCCTTCAGACTGCTATCACAAAAATACCATGGACTGGGGGACCTATAAACAATAGAAATTTCTTTCTCACCTGTCTGGAGGCTGGGAAGTCCAAGATCAAAGCGCAGTCAGATTCAGCGTCCAGGCAGAGCCCCCTTCCTGGCTCAAAACAGGGCTGTTTTCTCACTGTGTCCTTCCACAGAAAGAGCACGGTAGTTCTCTGAGGTCTCTATTTTTTATTAATTTTTCTTAACGGGCCCTGGCAGCCAGGTGTGGCCCCCAAAAGCCCCTGTGTGTCACATGACCTATTTCTACCCAGCCCAGACCCAGGACGGAGTCCACAGAGCCTGAACGCTGAGTCAGCAGCCCGCACCTGTGCAGTTTACACACACCTGCCCTCACTCAAGCTCTCCTGGCCTGTTGCATAGGGCCTGCCCTAGCTAACCAGGTCATATTCCTGGAGCCAGAGCTTTCCAGAACTATGCCACTGATGAAGCTGATTGATGGCTGCCATCAGACACCTTCTGGCCCTTCCATCTTATGGTCCTTGGGCCCTATCTGGCAATTATGATTTCTAGTTGTCTCCTCTGGGGTGTCTTTATAAAACCACTAATCCTGTGCATGGGAGTAACACCCTCATGACGGAATCACATTTCAAAGGCTCCATCTCTGAATACCATCAGAGTGGAAAGTAGGTTTCTACATAGGAATTTTGGGGAAACACATTGAGTTTGTAGCAGAGATAGTACATACATAAACTTCTAGAATTTAGCCACAATCCTAAAAAGGAGAGGGTTCGAACTGTTATTACATTTCTGTCATGTGAGTAGAATGAAACTTAGATTGGAAAATGAATATTTATATGAAATACAATGTTATTTTTTGCACAGCTGAATTAATGGACTCAGGTTTATACCTACTCTACACATCCTAGCTCTGTGTCACTTCATAATATATATTTAAATACACATACAGACATATCAATATAGCTATACAATTATGGATTTAATGCCTAATAAATTATACATAGTAAATACCACACAATTTTTTCCTTAGGAATCTATAAACATCTCCAAGGAAGAATGCTCTTTTATTCATCTTTGTATTAGCAGGGTAATGCAATTTCTGAACTTGGTAAGTATCTACAGTATCTCTTAGACTATTAAGTAGTCATTGAGTTAAATTAAATGACTACTATTTAGTAGTACTTTTCATCTGTAAGAAAGTGACATGATCGGACAATGTGCCTTGAATACATTAATTTAGAAGCTCCGAGTAAGATAGCCTGAATAGTTCAGGTAGGAGACTACTGAAACCAGGAGAGAAGGGTATAAGGATCTGAATTAGGTTGGTGACATTGGAAAAAAAAGGAGGACACAAATCAGATGGCCAAGTAGGAACTGATAAAACTTGGCCACAGTTTCCTGTTTTAGACCTAGATCTTCTGTTGGGTTGAGCCTAATACAGTTTCTATCTCTTGGCCAAGTGTTTGAGGATACAAAGTAAATATTAGCTGTCAGCAATAATGAGGGACTAACAGAAACAACTTGAGAAAGAATTCAGTTTTAGAAAGAATAGTATTCCAGCAGCATTTTGTGAATTTAAATATTTTATTTATTTAAAAATGCAAAAGATACCCATTAAGACTTTGAAAATGCTCTGTGTAATAAAGATCATAAATATGGTTCCAAGTACTCAACTTCAACAATAATAGTAAAAGCAATTATTACCTGTTTTCAATAAACAATCACATGAGTAAATGCACATGTGATACAACTTGCTAGACCATATATATATATGGTATATGGTATATTTCTCTCTATATATATTTCTAACTGGAATTAGGACTGTTGCCAACTCCACACTTAAAGAAATAGTTTTTACTATACCTGGGATCTTTATTATCTTTGAACTATGATGAAATGGAATGTATCCTAAAGAAGAAATAAAAAAGATATTCAGGTCTCCATGGTCAGATCAAGGTGAAGGGTAACACTTTATCACTACAGGATATAAAATTTAGCCAGTATACCTATTAAATTAAAAAATTTCAAATACATTTTTAGCATTCAAATTTTCACTATAAAAAAATAAGAAAAACTAGTCAAAAAATACCTTGAGTATATATAGAATCTTATAGCAATCCATTTGTCTGTAAATTTTATGCTTTATTTAACAGACTATAATTTAGATGGAATTGGTAGAAAATTACAATTCTGGCCCTTCTTTTGTGAGTTGCTCTCAAATAGAATTGATTTTAATGTTCTATGAAAAAAATTCAGAGGGAACCCAATCTCTATTATACAGAATTCTTTAGGGGTCATATTTGTACAATAGTTTAATACAATCCCAAAAGTTATAATATACAATAATGGAGTCAAATGATTTTATTATTTTTATGTTTTTAATTAAATCATAAAAATTACCCAAGTGCACACCAAAAAGTACTAGTTACACGTGCAAACAGAGGCAATCAAACTGAAAGGCTTTAATTAAAAAAAAAAAAAAACTGCAATTACAAAAATGGCAGTTTATTATTATTGAAATTAAATCATAAGGATAAACCACAGTGCTATATTTGGAAGCCTTAAGGACTTGCTGGGGGACTACTTCAGAGTTAAGGGAGTCCAGTGATGAACTGCCCACGATGAAAAAAATATGAATGGCTCAGTTATTAAGCGTCTGTTCGGCTCAGTCACACATAATCCCTGGGTCTTGGGATGGAGTCCTACATTGGGCTCCCCACTTGATGGGAAGCCTGCTTCTCCCACTTCCCCTGCTTGTTCCCTCTCTCTCTATCTCTCTCTCTGTCAGATAAATAAGTAAAATTAAAAAAAAAAAAAAAATCCAGGTGGAAGAAGAAAGCCACCTACCTCTAACAGCATGCCTCACCCCTGCCATATGAGTCACGCATGCTCAGACCCTACTGGCTATCCCACCATCAGCTTTGCTAAGGGACATGTGGTTTCCGTGCTTCCTTGCACACCTATCACAAAACTGTCTTTTACGCATAGAATGGTTCCTCATTCTTAACAAAAGTCACAAACATTTCATTACTGTGTTATTAACTTCTTTCTAGTCTTGGGAGGAATGGCTAAGGATTGGAGAGAGAAAAAAATAATAATAACTTGTGTGCTTGCCGTACCCACAGGGAATTCAGATGAAAATGTTCATGGCCACTGCTGCCTTCTGTGAAAGCTGGTGGCATAGGCAAACGGCATTCAGGAGTACAGCCTGCTATGAGCTCACCCTTAACTAAAGGTAACTGCATCTAAAAGGCTCCTTCATTTTCTGATCCACAGGATATCTCTAAATAGTTTCTGAGGGCCAGGAATCAACCTGAAATTTCTTCAGAATTATTTGGCACCAACAGCCCTCACTGTACAGTTCTTTCTTTCTTTCTTTCTTTCTTTCTGATTCTGTTTATTTACTTGAGAGTGAGAACGAGCAAGTAAGAGAGCACAATCGGGGAGGAGGGGCAGAGGGAGAGTGAAAAGTAGATTCCCCCTGAGCAGGGAGCCCCACCTTGAGGCTCAATCCCAGGAACCCAGGATCCTGACCCCAACCATAGGCAGACACTTAACCGATTGAGCCACCCAGGTGTCCCAACGGGTGTTGGCTCTGCCATTGGCTACCAAACTAAAGGGTGGCCGCTGGTCTATGCAGCAAAAAGCCCTGCCCAAAAAGCATTTCTTGAACCAGATGGTGAAGTTCCAAATCAACCAGATTATCTTTTAAGGATGAGGCAGGCAGAGATTTTGATGATATTTGAGAAAGCCTTTAGAAAGCCAAAGCTATGAAAAATTAGAAGCCAGAGTGAATAATAATGAAAAGTAATTATAGATCCCAGAACCTTAGAAGAAGACACAGAACAAAACAAGTCACCAAAATCATAGCACAGTTGGCTCCTGTGTCACTTTGACATACCCCCATCACATCGTGTGTATGGGAATACTGCCTTACTTTCTGGAATCACAAGATGCTTCAGCTCATCTTATGTATTTATTGACTCGGGGTAAGAATTAGCCATTTCTCCAAGGAGCCCTTATATTCAAAATCTATGCACTAGTTGTGCTCATTGCTACTGAGATGATATTAATGTAATTTTTAAAAAGATTTTATTTATTCAGAAGAGAGAGAGATCACAAGTAGGCAGAAGGGCAGGCAGAGAGGGGGAAGCAGGCTCCCCGCTGAGCAGAGAGCCCGATGGCGGGGCTCAGTCCCAGGACCTGAGATCATGACCTGAGCTGAAGGCAGAGGCTTAACCCACTGAGCCACCCAGGTGCCCCGATATTAATGTAATTTTGACCAAAATTGTCAAAGGCTAACAAACCTAGCCTTATCATGCTGAAAGACCATTTACTGATGGGAAAATGTTGGAGTTCAGAGCCAAGGACCAAGAAAGAATTCTCGAGATGACTTTGGTGCAAAAAGGTGGTTTTATTTAAAGCACAGCGATAGGACCTGTGGGCAGAAAGGGCTCCCCCAGGATGTGAGGAGTGACTGATTATATGCTATGGAGTTGGGGGAGGTGAAGACAAAGGAAGTCTCCAGAGGGGTTTTCATATGCTACAGGAGAATCAGAGGGTCCTGGAGGCCTGGCTATTGCCGAGCTAAGGTTGTCTTTCCCTTTACCAAGGTGTTAACCTTAAGATTGGGGAGTTCCTGGAAGAAGTATTCATCAAAGGCTGCCTCACGTATTCCTCTACAGGCGGAAAGTTACAGGGAAATAGATCTACTTTTCCTTTTAGCCTTTGTTCCCCTCATCATCTACCACCCTTGCTGCTCCGCTAAACCTGAGTTCAACCACCAAATTTTAAATCCATTAGAACTATTGTATCCACTAGAACTTAGTCTATTCACTGAAGACAAATATAATGTGTGGCACAAAGTGCTTGGCTCAGAGTGAAAGGTTGAAAATATCCTCATAATGACCTTCTGAGGAAAGATAATTAACATCCCCATTTACCAATGAAGAAACAACACAGACAATTCTAATAACTTGTTCAGGTAACACAGATCAGACAGGCCTAGTTTGGAGTCCTTTTCTCTTCATCCCCACAGCAAACTGTCTCTTTTTTTCCCCCCTAAAATAAGAATTTTCACTAATACTTTAATTCTTAAGGACTTCTCTTCTAAACCAGCCAACGAAGCCTGGCTTATGTAACTTTCCAGAACATAGACTGCCAGTTGGCAACTTCAACAGAGGGCAAATGTGGGGTGTTTCTGCAGATGGCAGATATCACTGATAGATTTTAGCGCTCTGCCAATGAAGCGCTAAGAAGAGACTTTAGCTCCTGCTGGCCCTCAAAGTCTTCCCCAGCAAGCTCCAGCCGCCACCATTAACAAGTCAATGTCATCATCCCTGTGTAGAGATTGGCAATATCATTCTAAAAAGGTAATTACA
Source organism: Enhydra lutris kenyoni (assembly GCF_002288905.1). Lineage (NCBI taxonomy): Eukaryota > Metazoa > Chordata > Mammalia > Carnivora > Mustelidae > Enhydra > Enhydra lutris. Next base: position 23,516,628 of record NW_019154091.1, read on the forward strand.
TGAATATATGAAGTTAAATGGATCTGACCAAGACACATAATGATTGCTCAGTCCCATTTAAAGCACGTATAATGAGTGGAAAAGCTGGCCTCAAAACAGAGATCCTTTGGACCATTAAATGAGCAACCACTCCCTATATTAAGAGCTGGCAATTAAGACCACACATTTATTTTCCCCTCCATGTTTTCCTGACTCTTCTCAACACGAGATTAAAGAGCTTTACAGACCAGAGTCCTGAGGTTGGGAGCTTGAAGTTATGACTTCTCCAGTTTTATCTACATCCCTCTTTTCCAGTCCCTGGCATTGATAGAGTAGACAATCTTTGGTGATATATTGTACCATGTCAGCAAGAGAATCTGTTCATTTATATCAGGAATGGCACAGCCTTCACCTTTGGCAATCTAAACACTGAACATGAGAATTCACAGAAGATTCTACTGAGTAGAAGTTTACAACAACTTTACCAAACTCAATGATTCCCAAAGGGAGAATGAATAAAAGCTTCAGGAAATCTGCATTGTCTGAGTCAAGGCATTAAATAAACAGATTACCTTCTTTTTTGCATTCATCTCAGACAAAACAAAACTGGCATTTTTGTTGCATTATTGAGATCAGGCCTCAGAAAGGTGAAAGAAATTGTATCCTCTTAGATGGAATTTAGGAAGAATAATTGCTTGTTTGTGGGAAATTCCTACCTGCAAGGAAATATAAACTAAATACTGAGTCAAAAGTCTTGATAGGGATTTTAGCATGGTTCTGATGGCAGTTGAAAAAAGAGCTGTCCTTTTTATTCCTTTTAGAGAATTTTGATAGTCAGAAACCAAACATAAGAAGAGACTATAATGGAATCTGAAATGGAAATGTTGGGGTGCAGAGCCCATGACTAAGAAAGAATTCTCAAGATGTTTTTGGTGCAAAAATGTGGTTTTGTTAAACCACCAGAACAGGACACATGGGCAGGGAGAGCTGCCCCGGGATTGTGAGGAGCAACTGATTATACACAATGGAGTTGTAAACTGGGAAGAGGTTAAAAACTAGGGAAGTTTCCAAAAGGACTTTCCTGTGTTTAAGAAAACTCAAGTTAAGGTGGGTGTTCTTGTTGTTGTTGTTGTTGTTTCCTTTAAATTCAATTAATTAACATAAACTGTATTATTATTTTCAGAGGTAGAGTTCAGTGATTCATCAGTCTTATATAATACCCAGTGCTCATGACATCACATGCCCTCCTTAATGTCCATCACCCAGTTACCCCATCCTCTTACCCCCCTCCCTTCCAGCAAACCTCAGTTTGTCTCCTATGATTAAGAGTCTCTTGTGGTTTATTTCCCTAATTTCATCTTGTTTTATTTTTTCCTCTCTTTTTCCTCTCTTCCCCTATGATCCTCTATTTTGTTTCTTATATTCCACTTATGAATGAGATCATATGATAATTGTCTTTCTCTGATTGACTTATTTTTGCTTACCATAACATCCTTTAGTTCCTTCCCTGTCATTGCAAATACAAAATTTCACTTTTTTTGATGGCTGAGTAGCATTTCATTACACACACACAAACACAGACATATATATATCACATTCCACTGTGTGTGTGTGTATATATAGATACTAGTGTGTGTGTGTGTGTGTGTATAGTTTGTAAATTATATATATATATATTATCCATTCATTTGTTGATGGACATCTGGTCTCTTTTCATAGTTTGGCTATTGTGGATATTGCTGCTATAAACATTGGGGCACATGTGCCCCCTCAGATCACTACATTTGTATATTTGGAGTAAATACTTAGTAGTGCAATTTCTGGGTCACAGGGTAGCTCTATTTTCAGCTTTTTGAGGAACCTCCATACTGTCTTCTGGAGTGGCTGCACCATCTTGCATTCCCACCAACAGTATAAGATGGTTCCCCTTTCTCTGCATCCTTGTCAACATCTGTCGTTTCCTGACTTGTTACTTTAGCCATTTTGACTGGTGTGAGGTGATACCTAATTGTGGTTTTGATTTGTATTTCCCTGATGCTGAGTGATGTTGAGCATTTTTCCATGTGTGTGTTAGCCGTTTGTATGTCTTCCTTGCCAAAATGTCTGTTCATGTCTCCTGCCCATTTCTTGATTGGATTATTTGTTCTTCGGGTGCTGAGTTTGATAAATTCTTTGTAGATTTTGGATGCTAGTCTTCTGTCTGATAAAATTTTGCAAATATCTTCTCCCATTCTGTTGGTTGTCTTTTGGTTTTGTTGATTTTCCTTTGTTGTGTGAAAACTTTTTATCTTAATGAAGTCCCAATAGTTCATTTTTGCCTGTTTCCCTTGCAAGCTAAGGTTGTTTTTCCCTCTAGCAAGGCATTGACATTGAGATTGGGAGTTCCTGGAGGAATGTCATACTCTGCCTGCCTCAAGTATTTGTCAATGGTGTCTGCAAGTCATAAGGAAATTTAATTTTATCTACATATGATTTTGTCTTTGTCCCCCACATCACAATCCATAGAATAACCAAATTCAAATTTTAAAAAAATGATACCAATATAAGCTTCTAACATATAAAACATATGGTATAATCTAACAGGCTCCAAATGGAGCAATTCAAGTAACAAAATAATCTTAAAAATTGCACAAGGCAATACAAACAAAACGTCCTACATTATTTATATCATAAAAATATGTTCTAATATTCCCCTGAAAACATATTTCATTGCAAGACTGCATATTCTTTAAATGATTGATCTTTAATGAATTATATTTAAATAAAATGGTATTATTTTTCAATCTTAAAATGCAACATACTTATTATTAAAAAAATGAAATATTACCAAAAGCTTAAAAACAAAAGAAAAAATGAGAAATATAACCATTCAGAGATAATAGCAAACATTTGGTTATCTTTTCAGAAAATCCATCATGCTTATACTCTAAGAACATTACATAAATTTGATAAAACAAAAGTTACATTCTCTAGATTATTTATTAAAAAATAATCATTGTTTATGGGCAATTTTATTTTTAATTTTTTTTAATTTTATTTTTTCACTGTTCCAATATTCATTGTTTATGTACTACATCCAGTGCTCCATGCAATATGTGCCCTCCTTAATACCCACCACCAGCCTCACCTCACCCCCACCCCCACCCCTCCAAAACCCTCAGTTTGTTTCTCAGAGTCCATAGTCTCTCGTGGTTTGTCTCCCCTTCTGATTTCCCCCAACTCACTCTTCCTTTCCTTCTGCTAATGTCCTCTGTGTTATTCCTTATGCTCCACAAGTAAGTGAAACCATATGATACTTGACTCTCTCTGCTTGACTTATTTCACTCAGCATAATCTCCTCCAGTCCCTTCCATGTAGATACAATTCATCCTTTCTGATGGAGGCATAATATTCCATTGTATATATGGACTATATCTTCTTTATCCATTTGTCCATTGAAGGGCACCTTGGCTCTTTCCACAGTTTGGTGACTGTGGTCATTGCTGCTATGAACATTTGGGTACAGATGGCCCTTCCTTTCACTACATCTGTATCTTTGGGGTAAATACCCAGTATTTGGGTATTTACCCTGCAATTGCAAGGTCATTAGGTAGCTCTATTTTTAATCTCTTTCTTTTTTTCTTTTTTTAATTTAAGTTAATTTTATTTTTTTTCAGTGTTCCAAAATTCATTGTTTATGCACCACACCCAGTGCTCCATACAATACGTGCCCTCCATAATACCCACCAGCAGGCTCACCCAACCCCCACCCCCCTCCCCTCCAAAACCCTCAGTTTGTTTCTCAGAGTCCATAGTCTCTCATGGTTTGTCTCCACCTCCGATTTCTATGGGCAACTTTTAATATCCATTAACTATCAATCAACAGACCAACTTATAGTAGTGAAATGTTTCCTGTGTGATTGTATCATATTTAACTAATCCTACATGATGCACATATTTCCACTTTTTGTTACTATAAAGCTCTGAGCACACCTAATGTATGCATCTTTATGTGTATATCTGATATTCTTTATGAGAAACTCTTAAAGGTAGAGTTACTATATTAAATTTATTCATTTTAAATTTGAATGGATTATTCCAATAGTGAAACTGGGTATAAATTTTCAAGGAAAATCCTTAGTTATAGTTGTTAGACTAAATTTCTCAAGCTCAGGGTTGCTATTATCTTGGGCTTTGCTCTATTCTCAATGTCAGAACTATGGCTAGCATGTAGTTAGCACACAATAAATATTAGTTGAATAAATTAACAATGATTTGATGGACTTTTAAATATTTAATTTGCATGTAATTAGTTTTATATTTGAAACTGACTCCAACTGTTCTTAGCCCCTCTTCTTTGACATAACTGTTGAGAACATTTTGCCAAGGAAATTTAAGGATAAATTCTCTCCTCACATTCCACATGAGTTACGTACCTACTGTGCTCTGCTACTCACCAGTTCTTATGACCTTTGGCTGATTACTTAATATCTTTGAGTCTCCAATTTTCCATTAGTGGGATAAGTATAATAAACCCCACTTTACCAGCTTGTCAGGATTGTTGTGAGACTTAAACAATGTAATATGAGGCAAAAGCACTCCATACACAATAAAATGGTCTACAAATAAAAGAGATTAACAATTAAAGACAGGTTTAATGTTCTGGAATGCACTCTACTCAACTCATATTAACCTGAAAAGATTTCTGCAAACATTCTCAAGCTCCAGGCTCAGAGGCTATGGCTTCCAGTGCCCACGTACAGATGATGCATCATCATGGCGATTTCTTATAAGATCGGGGAAATGGCATTTGTTTTCACTTTTATCTGTTCTACTTAGACGAACAATGTTTCTTATTGATTTTCAGCAACAAAGTCACTTCCTTCTTCCAAGCGTGACATTTGCTATTATCTCTTTGCAAGCACACAAATCTAAAAGCAACACCATAAAAAAATAAAAAATAAAAAATAAAACCCTCATAGCTTAAGTATTGATTAAAATCAAGCTTGGTTCATTAAAAACACTGCTGGGATTTGAAGCACTTAGAGGTAATCTTTTCTTTTCCTCAGCATTAAAAAATGTAGTGATTTATAGATCTCCACAGTTCTAAGACAGGAGTTAGTTGTTATTTAAGTAAGCTTGGATTAAAAAAAATTGTAAGTTAGGGGCGCCTGGGTGGCTCAGTGGGTTGGGCCTCTGCCTTCGGCTCAGGTCATGATCTCGGAGTCCTGGGATCGAGCCCCGCGTCGGGCTCTCTGCTCGGCAGGGAGCCTGCTTCCTCCTCTCTCTCTGCCGGCCTCTCTGCCTACTTGTGATCTCTCTGTCAAATAAATGAATAAAATCTTTAACAACAACAAAAAAAAATTGTAAGTTAGAGTCCAAATTTTTTCCCTCATTCTATTTAGTGTCTAAATAGGGGAAGATGATTTTATCCTCTTAATAATAATAATATATCTTATCAATATTTGTAAAGTACTTTTTCTATTATAAGGATTTTTCATGTAATGTATCCTTAACTTTGACTTCTCCCTGAATTTCTTAGTCCTCCTCCAAAAGAGACAAGGTCAAGGATGTGGTAGAGGTGAGACTGAGCAGTCACTAGCTGCTGTCTTTAGGGATCCTCCCAGAGAGGGAAAAATCTGTGCTCCTGTCAAAAAGAAATATGTGTCCTGATCTCAACCAACTGCATTGTGTCCCTCTTCCAGCCAGGTGTCATCTTGGTTAGAAAGAAGAGTGGTGAGTCATCTGATGACCCAGACCCTTTACCTTCTTAAAAGGGCATTCAGCTTACACCCCACCGTAAACAGAGGGAAATAAAGACATTGCAAAGAATTCTTAAACTTGCTTAAAACCCTTTGAGACTAAATTTTGTCATTGACTTGTGTATTTAGTTTGTTTTTTTGTTTTTAACACTAATTATCCTGTGCATTGGTGATTTTTTTTTTTTAATTTTTTGACAGAGAGAGATCACAAGTAGGCAGAGGCAGGCAGAGAGAGAGAGAGGGAAGCAGGCTCTCCGCCAAGCAGAGAACCCAATGCGGGACTCGATCACAGGACCCTGAGATCACGACCCGAGCCGAAGGCAGTGGCTTAACCCACTGAGCCACCCAGGTGCCCCTGCATTGGTGATCTTAATGTTCAGTATTAACACACATCCATAACAGTTTTTATCCTATCCTTGTATTAACTGTACTATTATGACCTTACTTTATTTAAATTTGACAAATTTTTACTTAAAATCTATTTTAAAGGGAGTTTCAAATCTACATACTTTAAAACTATACATATAAAATGATTACCAATAACAGTGCAACAAAAACAAAATGGTAAAAACTTATTGACGAAGCTATTTCCCTCTTTTTGAAAGAGAAAGTGGTAGAAAAGTGTTAAGAGAAATAGTCCCAAAATGTTTGCTCTTAGTTGATCAGAGAATTGACAGAGAATTGGAAATGGAGTTATCGTCTTAGTCATTGTTATGTAAAACCGTGTCCATGTACCATCTAAAAGATTTCTCTATATCCAGTAATACCTATCCTTTGGAAACACAGTAATGCTATATTTTTTCATGATGTGTCTTTTGAGCTATTTAACCTCCAATTCTGGTCTCCTACTTTAAAGGATAAAGCAGAAGTATGACAACCATTTTAGTGTGCAAGTAAAATATCCAAATTGAATTTTCCAATTTTCATCTAGATTTACTGATATTGTTTGGGTATCATCTCTGACATTGACTAAAAAATCATAACAAAGGCCATAAGAACAGAAGGCATTCTGTTAACCCAGAATGACCTCCCTCCAAAAAAGTTTTAGATAAAGAAGCACTATACAGTGTTTCTCAAACTTTTGTGTGCATGTAATTTATTTGCAGATGTAAAAATGCAGGTCTGGGCGAGCTCTAAAGTTTTGTGTTTCCAACAAAATTTCAGATGATGTCAGTGATGCTGGTTAGGGTATGCAATCAAGTAGCAATGCACAGGTTCTGGATTCAGGTTCTGGAGTTATAATCCATCAAATTCCAGCATCAGCTTTTCCTAAATATGTGAATATGAAAAAATTATTTAATTTCTTGAAGATTGAGTCCTCATCTGTTAAATGTGATCATAAGAAAGAGGGGGAAACCTACTTCATAAAAGAATACTTCATCTGTTCTTCAAACAAAGATGCTTAGTAAATGGTCCAAATTCTATTAATAGATCTTGAAAATACCTGCAATATCTGATTATATTCATGATCATCTCTTATTATATTTCTTTAATAGCCCTGCTAAGGCTACAGGATGGAGTCATAATTCATTGACATGGTTATGAAACTTAACGTGGCTTGGGTTTCCTGGTGGTTCAGTTGGTTAAGAGTCTGCCTTTAGCTGGTCATGATCTCAGGGTACTAGGATCAAGTCCCGCATTGGGCTCCTTGCTTATCAGGGAGCCTGCTTTTCCTCTGCCTGCTGGTCTCCCTGCTTGTGCTCTTTCTCTCTGACAAATAAATAAAATATTTTTTAAAAAGAAATGAAAAGAAAAGAGAAGAAAGAAACTTAACCAGGCTTGTAATTATCCCTCTAGTACTACTTTCTAGCTCACCATCTTTAGCTACACTAAAGTATCAGACTAAATAGGCCATGTTTTCTTTTATCTCTATGCCTTTAAGACACTAAGAGCACTAGAAGTCAAGTGTATTTCACCTTCCAGGCAAATACAAAGTATCTTCCACGCAACAGACCTTTATTATCTTACTCTTCTTGCATTATATAGTTTATCATATGGCTTTTTTTAAATGATACAGTTACTCCCTTGATTCTCCCACTATTATATGCTACATACCTCGAAGCAACAGTCCTGCATCAGTGTACCTTCAGCAGTCTGTAGAATAGTGAGAACTTAATGTTAGTTTCATTGTACTATTTGGCACAGTGGTGCTAAATACTTGTTGAATTAATGATAATCAGAAGCTAAAATGATATATTCGTGCTTATAAAGCCATTCCTTTCACTCATTCAAGAACATTTTCACTCATCAGGGAATATAACAATGTTTAGCTAGCTACCACTCAATACATATTAAAGGATAACTATTGTAAATAATTTCTAAAATGATGTAAAATTGACCCATTATTCACAGTCAGTAATATTAAAACTCTTTACAAAAGAACTGTGTGTATCATGTTTGAAATCTTGTGTACCCTACACAATGTATTTTTGTGTGTTTATTTTAAAACATAAAGATTTTACATTAATTTTCACAAAATGATTTTTATTTTCTAATCTATTTCTGATCTATTTCATTAATTAATGATGCCCTTTTTTTGAGAGATAGAGAATGCACGTGAGTGGCAATGGGGTGGTGGTGGGTAAGCTGGGAGTTGGTGCGGGAGGGAAAAAGAGAACCTCAGTCTGGGCCCAATGCAGGGCTTGATCTTAGGACCTGAAATCATGACTTGAGCCAAAATCAACAGGTCACTCAACTGTTCAACTGACTGAGCCACCCAGGTACCCCTAATTAATGATGCTTTTAAGATATCAACACCAGAAATAAGACCTGAATTGAGAAAAATCCACAGTATGTATCAGATTTTTATAGTAGGAAATTTTTTCTTTCTTTTTGAATATTTGGAGATCCCATGTTTAATTTTAAAAACTATTTTTCTTATTATATGAAACTACATATAGTTTATATTGTTACCATATTGGTATTTTTGACGTTGAGAAGCATTTTAAAGTCTTTGACCTTTGTGATTATAATTGTTAAAATTTTTTCTTTAAATTGTGATGTGTGTGTGTGTGTATAAAGTGTTACTCGTTAAAATCAATATTGTCTTGAACACAATAAAATTTAGTATATGGAAGAAAATGGCAAGAGGTTTTTACCACTTGGTGAGCAATTTGCAGTGATCACAAAGGAGAAATGTCTGGAGTATTCTCTAAAACATTGTATAACACAGGTAACTGGTACTGGAAATTTTGATATGTATTTTCTTTTTACATGAAATTGCTACAAGTGTCTAGAATTCATTGATTCGTTGTACTGAATATTTCATATAAATACCCCTTGAAGACTTTTTTTTTTTTTTTTTTCTCAAATAAAGAGGTAGGAGTACCACTTTTAACTCTGGCTATAAAGAACTAGTTTGTATCAGACAAATCCTCTCACCAATAACAATATGGGAAGATGGAAAACAAATGTTAAAACATCTGTTCCAAGACATGGGGAAACTACTAAGATACCTAAACTGATAGCCAAGATTCTGAAGAGAAGTACAGAGGCACAGTCTTACATTTAGTACATCCTTTGTTCGGGAAGCATTTGACAGTTCATTAGTAATGCATGAGCAACTGAGTAGCTTTTAGCAGTTTCAAAACAGGGCTAGAAAGAAGAAAAAATAAATGTAATAAGAGCCTGTCAGTGAGAGGGATTCTAGTAAAATTCCCAAATTTTCAATTAAGATGTTTGAAAGTCTATACTAAAGATTTAATGGAGAATCAGAAAGTCTTCATAGTGTCAGAAACCTAATTTCATCTATGGTTGGCTTAAACAACCTTCTCCTAAGTCTAACTACTGTTAGAGGCAAGAGAAAATCCTCAACAAAGAAAAATAACATATTCGAAAGACTCAAAGTATGTCTGTAATTTTTCATATATAATATTCAACATGCAGTCAAAAATTACCCGACACAGCAATAAACCACACCATTCCTGACATATCCCATTGCCATAATAAAGGGTAAAAAAGAAAAAGACTTATAGGAGATTCTGATATTAGAGCTATCAGGCATGGACTTTGAAATATCTATGGTTAATACATTAAAGAAAATCAGGGGGTATATGGTTAACATCAGCATAAAACCAGGATTTATGAAGAATTACTGTGGAAACTGTGGAAAATCTAGAACTAGAGAAGACAATAAATATCAAAAACAAATAACTCAATAGATGGGTTCAACAGCAGATTAGACACAGCTAAAGAGAGGACCAGTTGGAAGATGGAAAAGTTAGTAGAACATATCTAGACTAAAGCATAGACAGTAAAAAAGAAAGGAAAATACAGAACACAAGTCTATACACTAAACTAACAAAATCTTACTGAGTGACATTAAACAATGCATAAATATTTGGAGGGATTTTCATAGATTAGGAGACTCAGTAATGTAAAGAATCAATTTTTTCCAAATTTATATATAATATCAATGAAATGTCAACTAAAAATCCAGATTTGTTCATGGAATTTGACAAACTGATTTTAAAATGATATGAAGATGCCAAGAGACAAGGATAGCAAGACCACTGTGAAGAAAATAGAGGTTATATGATGACCTATATGTAAGTGACCATTCTCAATCTTCTCTCATATAAATTTGGTAATATTTTTTCTCAATATATAAGTTTTTATTTATTTTTTATTTTGAAAGATTTTATGTATTTATTTGACAGAGAGAGAAAGAGAGATCCCAAGCAGGGGATAGTGGCAGCAGAGGAAGAGAGAGAAGTAAGCTTTCCTCTGAGTGAGGAGCCTAATGTGGGGCTAGATCCCAGGACCCTGGGGTTATGACCTGAGCCAAAGGCAGACATATAACCAGCTGAGCCACCCAGGCACACCAATAAATAACCTTTTTTAAAAAATCAGTGAATCATCTTATATATACTATTTTTCCACCAAGTAATTTATCATCTATCATTCTTTAAATGGTCATGTTTTCACAGCCATCATCATAAAGATACACATATACTGAAGGCAAAATAGGACAATTCATATTAATGATATAATTCACCTGTGAAATAAAGAATCAAATACCATCATTGCCTCTTAACCATTTCTATACACATCTTTCACTACATTCAGATTGTAATTAAATAGCATTGTTTAATAAGGACTTTTTTTTTTCAATTTTGCTGCCTCTTTTTGACCCAAACATTTTTTACTGCTTTTACAATATGTTATTAGTGACTACAATAATAAGTACCTAAGAAGGTAAGCTCACATAGCAGTCTAGAACTTGACCTTCTTAGGAAGTGCTAAAGCTGACCTTGAAATAAAGTTTAAGCAATTCTTTAATTTACTATTTTAAATTATTATTTTATTATGTTTTACAAACAGAACTTTTCTCCTTTTATCTGTAAAATCTTCTGATATTTTTTATTTAAATTTTCCATGATTATCATTTACATACTACAAAAAGACATACAGTTACATAATTTTTTGCTCAGGAGGCTGACTTACTTTAATCTTTGGTATTTATATTTTAAATAAGCATGTAAATACATCCTCCTCTTTCTTGATTGTTTATTGCCACTTATCATCAAATCACCTATTATGATAGGAATAATGATAATATCTGCTTTGCTGTTGTCTTAATAATTTAATGTTCCTTTAAATTTACTGTATTGTGATATATTTAGCAGGTTCATTCTCATACTTCAATCATTCTTTAATTTCTTTAATTTCTGAATTATTGTCTTAAGTTAATATGTGTTTTAAATAAAGTGTTATAAATGGAAAATTATGGATGCAAGTGAATCACAAACCTGGGGCTATTTGACACTTCTACTGAGAAAATAGAACAAGGAATACAACAGGTATCCAAAACAGGTATCCAAAACTACTGATCTACAGTAGTTGCAGCTAGATGAATAGATATTTGAGAGTAAATTTTTTTTTTAAGTAGTTAAAACCAAAACCTTATGAACCTTAGTTCATAAGGTAATAAATAAAATCTTCAAAAGAGATTTTCAAGGTGATCCTCTTATATTTCTAACTTCAACAAGAAATTGTCACAGTGCATCTCTGCTTTATATTAGCATATTTTTGTTTATGCTAATAGGCCCTGTTCACATTGATGCATCTGTACCATGGAATTCCGTGGTATCACAAAAGTACTCACTGTTAAAAAGTATCTGTGAGATTGGCTGACACAGTAAAGTAGTATTCTACTGACTTTCCATATGAGCATGTATTAAAATACTTTTACAGACTATATGCATTAAAAAAACATTTTTTGTTCAAATATTTAGAGAAAATTGCCATTGAACTGAAATGTGTTTAGGTTATCCTACAGAAACCTACAGTATCCTGGGGAAACTCACTGTCATGCTTCTATGAATGTCATCTGGAGGGTACTCTACTTTGAGAAGCATGACTTCAGGTGCTCTGAAATACACCACTGGTTTAAGCCAGGTCACCAGAGAACTGGCTGCATTAAATAGATTTCCTTGGTTTTCTTTATTCAAACTGTGCTTTAGTATGATGCTTTCACTAAATAAACAAAGAGGTATCTTTTCTGGATATGTTTTAGTTACTACTGTTACTTAATAGAAAACTCATTACTTTAAGAAAGTTCATTGCAAGATACACCTTGAAAATAAAAGAGATGAAAAAAAAGGCAAATCTAAAAATAGTGAGTGGGAGGTGTTTGGTGATCAAGAGTAACTTCATTTCTGTACCTCTATTCCCTACCTTACCCTACTCCAAGCTTGGTGCATATAATATGAATAAATGAGATGATTGTGCGCAACATTAATACATAATGGGTTTTTAATTTACTTTTTTATTGAATTGTAGTTGACATATAATATTACATTAGTTTCAATTACACAACATAATAATATAGTCCTTCAATATTTACATACACGATGAAGTGATCACCACAATAAATCTTGCCATCATCATACAAGTTGTTGTAATATTTTTATTTATATTCTCTGTGCTGTATATTACATCCTTCTGCTTTATTTGTTTTATAACTGGAAGTTTGTACCTTTTAATCCCCATAACATTTTATTTTATGTCAGTAGGAAGACTTTAAAAGTAGTGAATGTAAGGCGCAAATATATCAATGAAAAATATCCAATCTTAGTTAACATATTCATTATCTATAGAAATTATAGTTCCAACAGATAAGAAAGAAAACATAAATAGAACTCAAAATTGAAGGGCTGAGAAAATATATTAGTTATATCCAACCAGTGGCATAGTCTCACCTCACTGGGGATTGCAGATTCTAATCTGACTTGTAAATTAGGCAATGTTAAGTCTTAAATTCTCCATTTTGTGCTACCTGACCGATGTGCTCAGTGGTAAATGACTATAAGAAAGGGTTTCATTGAAGTAGTCAGAAGACTGCAAAACAAACAAACAAAATCACCCTGGTTCTGAGCATCTTCAGAATATATCCCTGGATTACATCTCTGGTTGATAAGCAATATCAACAAAGAAAGTAACCTTAAAAAATTTGCCTTTATGGACACATTCCTAAATTAATTGGAACAAATTAGAAGATTTATCTCTTAGGTAATTCTTTAGGTACATAAAGGAGAAACTTAGTATTTTAAAGTTTATAGTTACAATATGTAAGTATATATGAAATATATAAAGGCATTTAACTTTCCAAGTTTATAAAGGCAATGACATATTAATCAAAATTTTCTTTAAAGTAATTGTTTATAATTCCTAGACTCACAAACAAAAGAACAATATTTATAAACCAAGCCTAAAATCTAAAGGAACATCTAGCTTCTTTATAAATAAAATATAAATTTTAAAACCAAAGTTGAGGGGAACCTGGGAGGCTCAGTGGGTTAAAGCCTCTGCCTTTGGCTCAGGTCATGATCCCAGGGTCCCTGCTCAGCAGGGAGCCTGCTTCCTCCTCTCTCTCTGCCTGCCTGTCTGCCTACTTGTGAGCTCTGTCAAATAAATGAATAAATAAATCTTTAAAAAATAAAAAAAATAAATAAATAAAACCAAAGTTCAACTCTGAATAATCTTTTGAGTCTGCAAAAGCCACTTTGAAGTCATCAAAATTCACTTTAACAATATGAAATTTAAAAGTTGATGAAATTATCTCTTTCATAATCATAATTTGCACTATGGGTAAATTGTAACAGATATTATCAAACATAACATGGGTCTTACTGTGCATCTGTAGGTAAACAAGTTTTACATGCAATTGATCAGTCAGTAATCTTCACTGGATATGGTATGACTTGTGAAAACTTTCATGATATTAATAATAAGACATATTTGGGGCACCTGGGTGGCTCATTTGATTGTGTCTGACTCTTGATTTCAGCTCAGGTCATGATCTCAGGGGCTTGAGATTGAGCAAAATGTCAGGATCTGCACTCAACAGGGAGTAGAGATTCTCTCTCTCCCTCTCCTTCTGACCCTCCCCACCTCACTTTCTCATTCTCTCTCTCTCTCATAAAGAAATCTTAAAAATATAATAAGACTTGCTCATTAATATGAAATAAAGTTAGTCAATCTACCTTATAACTGGAGTTCAGATATTTTCAATGATATCTTTGCTATCATATTTAAATTTAGATTTAGAATGTTGCATAATGTGCATTCAAGTATTTATTTTACTCTGTTGAGATTTGAATATGAATAAACTAGTGAAGAACAAATGTCTGTGAACAGTACAACCCCATGAGATACTTTTCATATTCCAGTTTATATAAACAGTGCACCTCAGATTAGCGGCGTGGCCACTGATCATCCATAGTCAGAGTAATTTTTCCAAAAATGGTACATTTTTCCAAAGTTGAAAAGTTATTGAATTCAGTGTTGTTTGCTTCCTATGGTTCATCTGAAGTCTTAATTTGCCATCTAGTATGTTTTAACTTACAAGACAATATTTTATTTTTGATCTCCCAGTAGCATGCTGTTGTAACGAGACTGATTTTTTTTTTACAGCAAAGTGAATTTTAGATTATCTAATATTGCTTCATAATGTTATGAAAGGAATTATAGGCATTGAAGTAATGCACATTACTCCCACATCTTTCACCTCACTGTGCAGTCAGCCAAATTATATATTTATTAATTTTGTTAAGCTGGCCTCATGAGTCAATAGATTGAATAGAGTCCCTGTTAATTAAGTTTGCTGATGAAATGACTAGAAGCTTGGAGAATAGCTTTGGAATTAAAAATGAGTTTAACCAGCTGGAGGGGATTTATGCATTGGATAAGGATTGGACCAGATGACCTCTGTGGTCTTCTTCAACTCTGGGATTCTATAAAAGACTGAGAAATCAATAAAACAGGAATTTATATGGGATGAGTTCAAGTAACAAAATGCTAGATGAAACAAATTCATCAAAAATATATATATTACATATGATTAAAATCAGCAATGAATGGTAGCCACAGATATGATTTTAGATTCCAATAGAGAGACAATCTAAACATACATTAGCAAGTTAGGTTGTTTTAAGCATGATTCTAAGATACACTGCTTGCTACAAATTTTTCTATAGAATATTTTTTTATTATGTGTCAGAGTCTGGCAGGGGCTCAAACAACTTATAGTCTCTATATTAAGGTTAATCGGTAAGGTTACATTTTCCAATAACTAATGGAACTCCTGTAGCTAAATTAAATTTTGACCAATAAAATGTGTATAGAAGTGATATATATCAATTTCAGGCCTTCCTTATAAATTTGTCCTCATACAATCTTACATTCTCCTTTTCTTTCTTTTTTTGGATCACCTATGATAGAGTAACCTCCAAGGCAAATTTGATGCCTTGAATCAAAAACAGACTCAGATCTAAAAAGATACATATACATATACGATCTTTATTTTTTTATGTTTTTAAAGATTTTATTTATTTGACAGAGAGAGACACAGTGAGAGAGGGAACACAAGCAGAGGGAGCAGGAGAGGGAGAAGCATGCTCCCCGCTGAGCAGGGAGCTGGATGCAGAGATCAATCCCAGAACCCCAAGATCATGACCCGAGCCAAAAGCAGATGCCCAACTACTGAGCCACCCAGGCACCCCACATATATGATTTTTAAATGTACAATTAGAAATAGCCGAAGTCACGAATAGGTATTTAAAAAGAGAATATCAAAATATTCAATAAGGATATAAAAAGATATTCAACTTCATTAGTTATCAAGAAAGCACAAGTTAGAAACTCAATGAGATATTAATACCTACTATCAAAATGGTCATGATGTGAGAATAACTTACATAGCCAAGTAGTGGTAAGACTATGAAAGAACAGAAATTCTTATGTACTGATAATAAAAGTATAAATTGAGAAAGAGTTTGGTGATACTGCTAAAGTTAATCATACACATAATCTGTAATATAGCAATCCCACTCCTACTTATTTCCCCAATAGAAATGCATACACAGTTGCACCAAATGACATATACAGGAATGCTCAAAACAACTTTATTTATAATAGACAAAACGGAAGAAAATATTCATGAACACTAGGATAGATACATAAATTGTGCTATATTCATATAACAATGTCATAGAACATCAACAACAACAAAAAGATTCCTTTATTCATGGCAGATTTATATAACATTGAACCAAATAGCCCAAAAACAAAGACCAACAAACATAATAATATTTGTATGAAGTTCAAAAATAAGAAAATCAATTAATGGGAATAGAAATAAAACAGTAGTTACTTCCAGTGTGTAAAGGGAAATACAGACTTGAAGTAGATTGAAGGAGGTTTCTGGAATGCTGAGAATGTTGCGGGTTTTGATTTGGTTTGTAATTCCATCAGTGTTTTCATTATAAAAATTTATGGAGCTTTAAACCTAAAGTTTGTGCACTTAAAATTTTTAAAATGTTTAATAAAAAAAGTTAGTCTAATGAACCTAGATTAAATATCCCAAATACACATCTGAAATATTAAAACAGTAGAAATGTACAATTTCCTTTCTTAAAGGAGAGTCAATCCTTTAAATGCAATCATGTCCAGAGCGAGGCTGAGAGATGAGATGACCTTTCTGGGTCCCTCTCGGCCCTATGATCCTTGATATTTCCTACAATGTGTTGTTTTCTTAAAACCCCCTTTAGTCTTTCCATTTTTCTAGTATTGTGTTGTTCAGGACTGAATTTAATACTATAGGGGTTTTCTCACAAGGGCAACATAAGTAGAAAGCCTGTCACCACCCTAATAGGTAATATGATGGAATTGTATCCAGTGGGAAATCTCAAAGGCATTTGTGCAGCCCTGCTACAATTGGATCGATAATGCAAGGTCATACACTAGTCTCTCTCTGCTCTCACCTCTGGATATATTAACATTATTTCTTCACAAATTTTCCTTTATGTTGCATGCGTCATACTAGACTTACCACCCCCCCCCACAAGATATACTAAATTGGCTTCCCTTTTGCCATCTTCAGAACAATTTTTTATACATTCTAGGCCTGTGAATATATGAGATGGAGAACACTGGTGATATCAAGAACTTTTGCAGAAAAAATTAGTGAACTCATTGTCATTATGTAAGGAAGGGGATCAATTGATCAAATAAATTATTTTGCTTAACACATATTAGTGAAATGGAAGGGGGGAAATTAAAGAGAGACATTCTTGAAAAGAGGTGAAAAATATTATTTCAAATGATTTATCATAACAACAGAAATTTGAGTTTTACTTAGTAAATTTTCTTTCATGGGAATTGTGTTACTATTAATGCTACTAGTAAAATCCTTGATTGACTAAGCTTCACATTTTTTTAAATGAACAAATTCATACCAGAGTATATAGCATTATAATGATTTATTACTGTTAAAATGTTGCAACTTTCAAATAAAATTTAATACTAATTTCCATCCAGTTTATGAAATATGATATATGTGTTTTGCTTTGGCATTGTTGAATTTCCAAAACACAATGAAGAATTACCTTCTTCTCAACATAGACATTTTAGAGACATTTTTAGTTGGAGAATTCACTGGGTACCAAAAGCCTGTTTTTTCTGGAAGTTCCCCAAGTAAAACATTTACTCTGGAGTAATAAGCTTATAGATTTGAAGACAACTACATTAATTGACACTACACATTTGTTCCAGAATTTTAAGGTTCTCCAAAGGCTGTAATTTTAGGACTCTCATTCAAACTTTACGCCACTAAATGGTTTGGGGCAGCTACAGAAAAACAGCATTCCGCTGGTATTGTGCATCTGTGTATATAGCAATCTCTAAATGCAACTAATGGAATCTCAGCGTGAAAGCAGAAAGATTTTTCCAAACTCATTACAGTTGCAGGTTACTCTAGTTGAAAAATTGATTTTGCACAGGAAAGTAAAAATCTAACTTCACAGAGTCATCAATCATTGGGAAAACATAACAGAGGCCTGGATGCAAAACTTATCCATTCACAATTCTTAGAAAATCTTTATGTCATTCAAATGCAACTTAAATTTCAATATAATTTCAAAGAGAACTTATATGAATGCAAATATAATATTAATGCTTATTTTACAAAAAATTTTAAGTAAAATGTCAATTATTAGGTATTGTAGTCCATAGAAAATTTGCAAGAAAGTACATAGTAACTAGAATTTATTTTCATTCAAGAACCTCCTACTT
The DNA here is from genome assembly GCF_002288905.1 of Enhydra lutris kenyoni. Taxonomy (NCBI): domain Eukaryota; kingdom Metazoa; phylum Chordata; class Mammalia; order Carnivora; family Mustelidae; genus Enhydra; species Enhydra lutris. The sequence continues at coordinate 23,534,921 of NW_019154091.1, forward strand.
AAGGTAATTAATCCTAAGTGATACCCATCATTTAGCATGCCTAATAAACAAATTAGTTTTTTAAATTCACTTATTTACTCATTCATTGACTTATTTAACATTTTTTTTAAAGATTCAACTGCTTAAAAGGCAGGACAGACTTTATAAACCATAATAGTAGCCTCATGTTTCTAAAAGCAGAGAATTCTGAAAATATTTCTCAATATCCATGGATTTTAAGGATCCCTAATAGAAAAACACTGGTCTAGTTTATTTCAGATAAATAATGATATCCTCATAAAGAGTTTTGTGAATGTGGATTCCCCAACCAGGCCTAAAGTTCTGTCACCACCTGCCAAACACACAGTTGTTGTATAAGTCAGAGAAGTATTTTCATTAATTTCCACTTCCTATATTTATAAAGTTGGTGTTTTGGGCATCTTCCCCTTTAAAGTTATACCAAACCTGCGGAAGGCAGCCTCCAAGATGGCTGCCAACATCCAACTTCCTGGTATTCACACCTTTGTGTCCCTTGAGTGTGGGCTAGGCTTAACTGACTTAGAACAGAATGTAGCAAAACTGACTAGAATGTTATTTCTGAGATTGTGCTGTAGAAAAGACTATGGCCTACATTCAGCTGCTTGTTCTCTCTTGCTTTCACACTCATTTGTTCTAAGGGAAGCCATTTGCCACATTGTGAGCTGCCCTATGCAGAGAACACATGGAAAGGAAAAGAATTTCTCTGGCCAGCAAATATTAAGGATCTAAATCCTGCCAACAGCAGTCAAGGAATACTCCTGCCAACAAGCCATCAAAAATTAAATCCTGTGAGGAACTGAATCTTACCAACTACATTACTGAGTTTGGAAGTAAATTTTCTCCACTTGAGCTTTTGGATGAGAACACAACATATAGCATGATTAAAACATCAAGAGAAATCTTCAGGAGAGGCACCCAGCTAAGCTGTGTTAGCTTCTAGAAACAGAGAAATTTTAAGATAATAATTGTGTTGTTTTGAGCCACTAAGGTTTGGGGCAGTTTGCTATACAGCAATAGACAATTCAGTTACTTTTTTATATCCCTAGAAAAATAGAATTAACTTATCATATCTTGTGATTAGCTTCTGAATTTAAAAATGTTTTGAAAATATTAACAGTTATTAAAATTGCGTTATGAATCTATTGGGGTTTATGATATTCTTTACCTTTGTATGTTTAAAAAAAACACAAAACTTCTTAAAATGCTTTATATAATCAGAAAGAGAATCTACATTTCCACTTCTCTTTTTCTCTTCAGATTAAATATTCTTCCTCTTACATTTTCTTATAGGAATTGTTCCTCATTTTTTAATTAGTTTTTTCCACATATTTTAGAGCATATTGATATAATTAGATACATTTATCCAAAAACAACCTGACATAAAGAAGAAAGCCTTAAGAGATTTTATTAAATGTAGAATCTGTAGGATAAAAAGATTTCTAACTCACAAGTTCATGCAAAAAGTATGGACTTTATAATAAAGTAAACCTGAGTTTAAAACCATGCAAAAATAGTTATTATTACCAATCTTCAACTTTTAATCTTTAAAACTTCAATGAAACTTGCTTCATTGGCCTATGACAAAGAGTATTAAGATAATACTAGCTAACATTTGGTGAATAATTATTATGCAGTAAGCAATTATTTTTCTTTCTCTTAAATCTCATATAAAACATAAAAGAGGCAATGAGATAGATTCTGTTATTATTTTTCTACTTATCAACAGGGAAACTAGGCACTGAAATATTGTTAGCTTTCCCAAGGACACACAGATAGTAAGTGATGAAGCTGGGTAATGAACTGAAATTTTAAACACTAAGCTATACTATTAATAAGATAATTATGTTATGTATCTAATACAGTATTTAGCACTGAGAAAGCACTACTTTAATTTCTTTCTTTTCATCATCCTCATGCAAATATAGATTTGATAGGCAGTGAGATAACTGTATTTGCCATGTTTCTGTTGACATATATTGTATAACTATATCCAAATTTCCAAAGTTTAAAGCAACAAGCATTTATTTCATGCTTACAGGTCTATAGGTTGTCTGGGAAAGTTCTCTTTTACACTTAAATTAGATTCAAGACCTTGTTTCTCATTCTAGTCCCCCAAATACCCAGGTCAAGTGCTTTTCATTTCAGATCAAAGAATCTCCAAGAAAACTGAGCGAAAGTTTTTAATGTTTCTTGGGACTTCAACTCAAAGCTGGTACATTCTAAATGCACCCTCTTTCCATTGCCAAATGAAGTCACATGGCCAAGCCCAAAGTCAATGGCATAGGAAAATATAGTAGGCTCACAATGAATCATGCTAGGGAGGAGAAGAAAGGAAGAATTACAGATAAATAATACAGTTTACCACAGAATTCATGGAAGTGTATAAAATATTCACTACATAGTTGGATATTTAATGTTTAAATTCTATATATCCTAAAATTCTATACTTTTAGCACAACTTAAAAATTGCTTTCTAAAAACATCAATAATAAATAAAAATTAATTTCTATGCAAAGGGGACTGTCAATAAAATAAAAAGACAACCTACTGAATGAAAGAGGATATATGCAAATAATTTATCTGATAAGGGATTGATATTCAAACTAAAGAACTTACACAACTCAACACCAAAAATAATAATTCAATTAAAAAATGGGCAGAGGATCTGAACAGAAATTTTTCCAAAGAAGACATCTAGATGGCCAACAGACTCATGAAAATATGGTCAACGTCATTCATCACCAGGGAAATGCAAATCAAAACCACAATGAGATCACCTTATACTTGTCAGAATGACTAGAATCAAAAAGACAAGAAATTACAAGTGTTTGCAAGGACACGGAAGAAAAGGAACTCCTGTGCACTATTGGTGGGAATGGAAATTGGTACAGCCACTAAGGAAAATAGTATGGAGTTTCCACTAAAAATTAAGAATAGAATTGCCATGTGATCCAGTAATTCCACTACTGGGTATTTACACAAAGAAAATGTAAATATGAATTTGAAAACATATGTGTGCCCCTATGTTTATTGCAGCATTGTTTACAATAACCAAGATATGGAAGCCACCCAAGTGTCCATCTATATATGAATGGATAAAGATGTGGGGTGTTGTGTGTATAACATATTTATTACTAATGTTAAGTGTAATCAGTCAGTCATAGAAAGCAAATACCATACGATTTCACTCATGTGGAAATTGAAACAAAACAAAACAAATGAACAAGCAATCAGAAAAAGAGAGAAAGGCAAAAGAAAATAGTCTCTTAAAATTAGAACAAACTGGTGTTTGCCAGAGGGAAAGTGAGTAGGGGGCTGGGTGAAATAGATAAAGGGATTAAGAGTACACTTTTCTTGAGCACTGAGACATATATAGAATTGCTGAATGGTTACACTGTACACCCAAAACTAATATCACTCTACATGTTCATTATCTATCATCCATCTGTCTGTCTGTCTATCTATCTATCTATAATGCTTGTCCTAATTTTCTATTGGTCAGCTCTAGGCCTATGCCCAGCTAGGTGGACTGTAAGGAAGGGTCCACCACTCACCAGTTCCCAGCTGGGAGAATGAGAAGGCCTTGCTCTTAGCCTCCCAGTGTTAGGGATTGAAGGGGCAGGTATAGCCTTTCCTGAGCCAGCATGGGGTTTCCATGTAAGAGCACAGGTGGGGGTCTAGAGCCCAAGATTTCCACCTGTCAGCCTAGTTGTATTTGGAGTATTCCTTGCTGTCATCCATAGTGGGCTTTATTGTGTCATTGCCTGGCTTGCATCCAGTAGAACAGATTTCCCCATGCTCATTTGTGGGTTGGAAGTCTTGGACCAGCTGCAGAGCTGTGTCCATGGAGCACCCAGAAGCAAATCATTGACAATGATTGGTGAAGTGTACCCTTGCTATGGATGATAAACAGGCCCCTGTAGGCAATGCCTTCATCTTCCTTCAGCACACCAGACCTTGGGACAAGCTTCTGGTTACATTGGCAGGCAGGGGCATGTTCACGGGGTCCAAGCCTCCTTCCTTCTCAAGAGGATCAGGCTTGTTGATCCAAGCCAGGTGGGTGAACTGAGAGTAGTCAGAGAGCCCAGCAGCTACCAGCCTAGCTTGCCAAAATCCTCAGCATGTTCTCTGAAAATGATCTCCATGGGACAGACAAGAGGTGATGTTCAGTGGATAGAAAAAGAGGACCAAAGTATTTACCTCTGTAGTCAGAAAGCTTCACCTCCTTGAAGGTGCCATCCACCACAGAGGTGTCTCAAGGTGTAGGGTGGGCTTTCACTGTGCGAGTTGTCCGAGGCCATGACAAAGCTGCATGAGCAAGGGTGGGACGTTCAGACTAGCATACCGGGGAACACACATTTCGGTATGCCATTATACTTCAATTAAAAAAAAAATTTTTAAAAGGGAAAAAAATGCTTCCTACCCTACAAGTTATTATCTTATTAACACTGTATATGTATTAACACAAGCCATCCTTTTCTATTTTTATACCATTTTTTTTAAATAAAGAAAGCGTGGATCTTGAGTCATTCTCAGGAAACTCTTGCATAACTCCTCAACTTATTGCCTATTGGCTCATAAGTAGTATCTACAGCAACTGAATTATTTTAGATATTATGTCCACAGTTAATATGATTTTAAATGTATATTGTTTTCTAGGTATCTCTAAGTAAAAGCTTTCACAACTGTAATCTGATTCCCATGTGTAGAATACAACTGATACTTGTTTTAATTAATTCTCCACAGCTGCCCTCTATTGCACTGGCAAACTTAAGAATCATCAGAAGACTTAGTGTTTCAATTAGACTCTTATTCCTTACCACTCTTCGGCTATCAGGGACAGTGTTGCTGCTATTGCCTTTACCCAGGGATACCTCTCCTCAGGGCTTCCATTTTATTTATTGTTTTGTTTGCTTATTTTAGAATGAATGGTTTAGGTGTCTGTCTCCCTCAAGGAAGAAGCTGAATGTGATTTACCTTAGTACTATTTACACCTATTCCAGTGTCTGAAACCTAGTAGGTACCCAATATACACCAATTAAAGGAAGATTGGCTGAATAAACAGATGACGCATTTCAATGTTACAGAGTGAAGTTCTATTTTTTTTTATTATAAATTTATTATGCAAGACATGTTGGGATCAAGATGGTAGTCAAGGAACTCTATGTGGTTGGCATGAGCCTCCACTGGCACATAAGAAACAGCTCTAATTCCAAAGAATAAAGGCTACCATGCTATATAAAATATCAAGCATCCTAGATATACCCCAGAGCTCACATCCACGGTTTCTGGTTAGATGGAAAAATGCAATCCCAAGAGGCATTACTGGGGTGAAGTAATTATTGTAGAAAGAGAGTAGTCAGTTTAAAAGCATATCAAAGTTCCTGCCCCAGGTTCACCTTTAGTATATCAGAGTTAAAGTTCAGGTTGGCAACAGATCTCAGTTTCAACTGTACCTTAGGAAAGAGAAAAAGAAAAGGGAGAAAGATGGCATTACTGAATAGTATTTTCTAGGCATTGCCTTGAATGCTTGCACATACATTATTTATTTATTCAATACATGTTTAGTGAATGTCTAGTTGTGTTATGCATCATTTTATGTGCAAGGCAGAAATAGAGGACAGTATGAAGTCCAGTGAAGGAGATTTAGAATTATATATAAAATAATAAGACATTTCAGGTACAATTTGTTCTACAAGAACATAAGGCTTCCAACTTCGACATGAGGGCAATGGGAAAGATTCCAGTGGAGGAAGTAGATATTAAGCTGAGAACTGGAGGGTGAAGGAGAGTTAGCCAAGGGAGATTTCCAGAGAAAGAAAAACATGGGCAACTCAGTGTATTTCTTTTATAAGCCATGTTGTTCAGTTTGGACTGGAGAATTTGAGAATCACGGTCAATTTTCACTTGTCATTTTGACAGTCTCTTAAGGATTGATTGACTGATTTTAGAGAAAGAGAGCAAGCATAGGCAAGCAAGAGGGAGAGGGAAAGAATCTCAAACAGACTCCCCGCAGAGTGTAGAGTCTAATGAAGGGCCCAATTACATTACTCTGAGACCATGACCTGAGCCCAAATCAGGAGATGGACACTTAATAGACACCCACATGCCCCTGATAAATGTTTTATATGAACATCCTTCCCTTTGGTAGAATTCCCAAAGGGAAGGTATGGAGATATTCCTTCCCCCAAACCCTGGAAAGCTAGAGTCCTATCAGGGGTCAAACTCGCTCAATCAGAGAAAACTTTGTCTGTAACATATTCTTGGCCACAGTTGGTTGCTCTTATTTGCAACCCAATTCCCTGATAATTCAGTCTTTAAAGGATTATAAGCAGAAAAGTGGCAAACAGAGGTTTGCAGTTTAGGACAATTTGTCTAACTGTGGAGTTTATAACATGAAGGAGGGTGGCTACTCAAGGAGTCTCGTTCTGGGAGTCTGCCATCAGCCAAATTAGAGATGCCAATGGCCACCTATAGTGGTGTCACTGGGCAAGGAGAATAGGCAGTGGTCCTAAGGGACATTGATGGAGAACTTACAAATATGAAGGAGTTGAGGAAGAGGAAAGATGGTGGCTTGCTTTATTCCCATGCAAAACATTTACTAACCAACTTCTGAGTACATGTTATGGTATATAGGCAACTATATGGAAGAAATAATACAGGTGCAACAGTTAGAGTTTAAATAAGCAAAAACCTTTCTCAGAGTGACTTAAACAGGATTTTTAAAAATCATTTATCTGAGAGTTCAGAGATAAGATTATTGATTTTAATCTAGTAGCTAAATAAAATCTTTCTGATATTGTTTTTGTGCCTTTTCTTATTGGGAGGTATGACTAGGATTAGAGCAGTTTGGAGCCACAAGTCTGGGCCCCAAAATGCTTGGAAGAAACAGGGACATCTCTTCTTGTATCTATCTCTTAAGGGAAATTCCATATTTTCCAACAGTTCCAGAAAACTTCTCCTCCTTCATCACTGTTGTATATTAGGACATGTGTTCATTTATGAAATAATTATTATTGCTAGAAAATTACATGTGTTACAGGCTTAAGCATGGGTTCCTCTAACAAAATTAAGGGGAAAAAATAGTAATAAATAGAAAGAGGGTAAAAATAAACAGTATTAGCAATCTCAGGGGACAAGATGGTAATAGAACACAGAGTTTTTTTTAATCACAAGAGAATAGTACAAGTAACTCTGTGCCAATGTTTGAAAAGATAGATAAAATGGGCAATTTTATTAAAAAATAAGTTACTAAAATTGATTTAGTAAGTAGAAAAATTGAATAGACCAGCAGCCATTAAAAAACTGTATTGGTTGGGGATAGGGAAGCAAAAAAAAAAACAAACAAGAGGCTCTCTCTAAAATAAGCAGTAGATCCAGATCATTGCACCCATAAGTTTTAAGGGATGTTAAAGTTATTAATAACCCATGGGTGTCTGGGTGGCTAAGTCAGTTAAGTGCCTGCCTTTAGCTCAGTTCATGATCCCAGGGTCCTGGGATCCAGTCCCACATTGGGCTCTCTGCTCAGCGGGGAGTCTGCTTCTCCCTCTGTCCCTCCCCCACCTCATGCTCTCTCTCTCACTCTCTCAAATAAAAATCTAAAGAAACAATGACAAAGTTGTTAGTAATCCTTATACTAGCAAATTATTTTCGAAACAAAAAAATAATGGAAAATGACCTTACTCATTTTATGACTCTAATATAGAATAAACGGGAATTAGGTAAGGTATAAAAATTAAATTATAGTTAAATCTCACCTTTTAAAAAACATGAAGAAATAAAAAGAAAGCGGAAATCAAATTCAACCCAATATAGTAAAAAGTAGTAAAAAATACCAAAAATGTTTATTTCAAGAATGCGAGGTTTCTATAATGCATTTTTATTTATTTATTTACTTATTTATTTGACAGAGATTACAAGTAGGCAGAGAGGCAGACACAGGGTGGGGGGTGGGGGAAGCAGGCTCCCCGCTGAGCAGAGAGCCAGTCTTGGGGCTTGATCCCAGGACCCTGAGATCATGACCTGAGCCAAAGGCAGAGGTTTTAACCCACTGAGCCACCCAGGCACCCCATATAATGCATTTTTTTAAAAATTACCAATTCAATATAAAACATGGATCTAGTACCTCAAAGATCATATGATGGAGAAAAAAATAGGTGCATTTGAAAAATACAGCACCTATTTATTTAAAAAGCAATTTAGGAGTCAATGGGAACATCTTTATCTGATAAAGTGCTACCAAAAATCTGTAGGAATATTATTCCTAAAAGTCAAATGTAAGAATCTTTCCTACTAATGTGAGAAATAAAACAAGTATTCTGTTATCATTCAGTTATTGAACATCACATGGGTTGTCCTGGCCAATATTATAACTCAAGAAAAGTAAATACAAAGTATACAAATTTAAAAAGAAGTCACAAAATAGTTGCTATTTACATAGAACATCCAAGACAATCTTAGAATGCATTCTATCAAATAGAAGGTTTAGTAAGATTGTTGAATACAAAATCAACATACTAAAATCATTAGAATTCTTATAAGTAAGCAACGATAAATTAGAAAATCCTATGCAGGATATAAATATTCACAGTAGCAATGCAAATTATATCCACCTTTAGTACCTGTTAGGACTAAGTTAAATTAAAATTGTGTGAAACAAAGAAAAAAAATATAAATTATTAAAGTACACAAATGTGGATAAGTGGATAGATAGATCATATTCATGTTTATACAGAAAGAACATGTCCATCTTGGCCAATTTTGGGTGGCACGCACACTGATATTTTTTATATTACTTATTGTAACTTGCTGTATATTTTTTAACTTTTCAAAACAAAAACAAATCAATAAAAGGCGTTTCGTGTTTCTGAAGAGAAAAATATATTCTACTACATAAATTAATAACATAAATTTCCTACCAATGCTTTTTGTAAGTAAAAGTTTGAACCTAGTGTTTTATTCCTAGGACAAAGGCAGAAATGTTTCATAGAGTGTCTGCCTAAAAATATCTGCTGCTTGAAACCAGGAAATAAGAAAGTCTATTTAAAAGTACATAAAAAGTAGTATGATAGGATTAAAATCTTAAGTAAAAACTCCCAAAGTAATTTCCTGCCCCTGTTTTCATTAAAATGATTATGTCAATATAGAGTCTCAAGATAAGTACATTATAAAACTGTGGTACTCTTCACTCGTTCAGAAAGAAATCAAATAAGTGAATGTGACTGGAAAAGTGTTTATGAAGCAAAGTGAGGTAAGTTTTGAGGAAAATAATATTTTTCAAGATTTTTCCAATGTATTTTTTTAAGTCTCAATTTTATTCATAAGTACTACATTCATTCCTGCGAAAACACTAAATCATACATATCTTCTGTCTGAAAGTTGTATTAACACCTTTCAGCATATCCATAAAACAGGATTATTTTTTCCTGGAGAATTACTGAAGGATATTTTTCTCATCCTAGTTCCAAATATTATTAGATATTTGACACTTTTGGATGATTTAAATTACTTTAGATGAGCTCAAGATACAGTTTTATCACATTGCTTCCTTGAACAAGAGGAGAGAAAATTACATATTAGTTTTATCTTCTCACCAAGATTAGAATAATCTAAAATGGGAATAAAAGCAAAATTTTAACAAAAAATATGTATTTGGGGATCAAATATTGGCACGTATTGGAACCTTGACTTTAGTCGTTCTCCTCGTAAGAGCTGGGAGCTTGGGAAATCATTGATGGTTCAGTAAAGGATCCAGAGAGCTTCATGGCAATGAACTATAAATCCTGAATGTTTTCCTGCCCAAATATGTACAGGTATTGTCCCAACTGTTAAAATTCTCCACATGATTAAAATCCAATTTAAATTGTATTGTTTCTTAATGTTTTCCCAATTGATTAAAATTAGATATGATCTCTGCCCAAAAGCTGATTTGGGGGTTTGTGTGAACCATGCTTAGCAGAGTACTCTGCTGGATTTGGAGAGGAACATTCAGATCATCTGGGTCAAGCCTCTTTCCAATGAATAAATGATTTCCTTACGTAACAATGCCAGCAAATGAGCTATCTTCGGCTTCAACACTGCTAAGTGCTTACTAACTTCAACAGATACTTCACATGGCCAATCTAATACCCAATGTCACTACCTCCCTTTCTCCTTACTCCCCCAAACCAGAAAGCAAAGGGTCATAAAAAACAAATCCAGATTTAGATAAAGACTTTATTTGGAAGGAAGATTAGAGCATTAGGAAGAACTCATTGATCTCAGAAATCTAGAAGCATCTCAATATTGAACAGAAAGGCTTTTCTTGTAGAGGGAGGGGTAAGCAGTAAATAAGGAAAGTTAGTGAAAGAATGCAGAGTAAGCAGACTGCATATTTTTTGTGGTTTGACAGAGAATGTCTTTCCTTGGTCAACTACTTCTCAACCTAAGCTGATGAGGGGAGAGTTCTGCATGTTAGTACTTGCTTAGGGGGCAAGCTGACATTCTCTGGAGAAGAGAGAAGCCTGACTACAGTTTGGCTGAAACAAAGCAAAGATTTAGAAATGGTCAATTCTGATCACTAGGTGAGAAACAATAAGTTGTATCTAGAAGGTGTTTTTGTGATGTTGTCCTGGCCTTTGAGATGCAAACAGAAGATTATTTCTGTTTTTGTTTTCTGGATCAAAAGGGACCCACATGGCTGACAACATCTTTTGCAGATTTGATGCCGTACAAGTAGAACAGTAACCCAAGGAATCTGAGGAAGAAAGCTGCAAATGATGAGAGACAGAAAGAGCCTGGAGTGCCTGAGTGGCTCAGTCAGTTAAACGTCTGCCTTCGGCTCAGGTCCTGATCCCAGGTCCTGGGATTGAGCCCCGGAGTCTCAGACTCTCTGCTCAGTAGGGAGCCTGCTTCTTCCACTCCCCCTGCTTGTGCTCTCCCTTTCCCTCTTACTCAAATAAATAAATAAGATGCTGTTAAGTTAACAGTAGTCCAATTTTTGTTACTTGCAGCCAAACACAATCTTAACTGATAGGAGATACATATTTAATAATCTACTCTGAACTTTTTGCCAAAAAATCAACATTATTCTTCTCTAAGATACCTAAAATCTCCATTGCACTTTTCTTGAAAAAATTTTCACATTTACAAGTCCTCAGTCCTGTGGATTTTCAATGATTTTTCATACATATTTCCAAAAATGAAATGAAAGTAGATATATATCTTTATAAGAAGCCAAATGTTAATGTTAATATTAGTGTGTGTGTGTGTGTATGTGTGTGTGTGTGTGTGTTTTCATCCTGCCAGTGCCTATGCAGTAAATACTCCATAAATATTTTTGAATAATTCCATGAAATTTCTAATTCTGACAAATTATAAACATTAAGAGGACTTGGAAAGCTCTTTGAGTTTTAGTGGCATTTCAAAACATCACCACTGTGCTAATAGCTACATGACAAGAATTAACTAAAACTAAATATGGTTATCTTTCTGAAAGTCTTTTTAAAAGTTAATTGAATTATTTCAATTGCATTAGAGAAGTACAATATTTAAAGAAATCCTGCGGTGAAACCTTTTCACAAATGTAATGTCTCCCTTGCCCATAATTTATCTGCTGGGTTTTTACATTGCTCTAAGCAGAAATTGGAAGACACTAACATTTGCTATAGTCCATTATATAAGCGTTAACCAGGATGTCAGCAAACGGTTTAAATAGTTGTCAAGGAGATAGAGGAGAAGCAAAGGGTAGTTCAGGAAAAAAGCCAACACTCTTCCAATCAAGAATTCTACTAAATGAGGTGATCTTATCTAGAAGCAGCTTGATTCTACCAACCAGCTTTGGTCTATGAAATGTTCATCTGCTAAGTAACTCTGTATCTCTCCTGGTTTACTAAGATCCTCATTGTATCTATAAAGTTTCAAATTTTGAAGTTCACAAATTCCCTTCTATCAGATCTATATGCATTTGGGGGTGATCAGAGTTTTGGCAGATATAAGATCTGATTGAAGCCTTGATGCTGTCTGAGATGGAGTCCTCTAGGATCTGGATAGTATTATATAAGGACAATTAGAAAGCAAAGACCAATAAAATATATAAGTCACTTGGATGAAATGTACAGTGCAGGGAATACAATCAATAATATTGTAATCACTTTGTGTGGTGATGGGATGGTAACTATACTTACTGTGGTGAGCATTTTGTAATATACATAATTGTCAAATCACTATACTGTACACCTGAAACTAATATTATATGCCAACTGTAGTTCAGTTAAAAAAGAAAGAAAAAAAAAAAAGATGCTCTTTGCCCTACATCAGGCCATTTGATGTACTTTGGCCAATGTAATTGAAACTGACACATGGCTTTTTTTTATCAAAATATTAGGACCCCCCATGAGGCTCTGCCGTTTCTCATTTCTATTTTTGTCTGTCACATATTTTTCTAACTACATGTACCAAGATGTTAAGGTCTGTTTTTCCAACCTCGTCCTGGATTGAAGATGTGAAGTAGAGTCACAGTCAAACTGAAGGTAACATGTAATATGATTTAAAAAATATATATTTATTGTTGTAAGCCTCTGAGATTTGGGGGTTCTTTGTTATCAATCTAGACTAAGCTAATATAGAGCATTATTCTAAAATGGAAGGAATAAAAATTAGAATGTCTAAAAAAAAAAAAAAAAGGAAGAAAAGACCAGATAATCCGTCCTATCACTGTCATATTTAAATTAATTCCCTTAAGGAAGATAAACATCAAAATGAGTTTTAAATGTGACTCTCAATAGACTTACTGCATGCTCAATGAGGAAAAAAATTAATCCAAAGAGGGATGCTATGTTATCATATATCAAAAAATTATATCTTTCAAGCATAGTGAACGACTGCAAAAGTTTAGCATTACCCATTATAAGTATTTAAAATACATTTTAAAAGGTTTATAATTAGGAATTCAATTATTCACTCATTTATTTATTTGAGAGTGAGAGAGAGAGCATTCATGTGGGTGGGAGGAGCAGAGGGAGAGGGAGAGGAAGTCAATTTTAGACTCACCCTGAGGGTGGGGCCTTACTGGGGACTCCATCTCATGACCCCGAGATCATGACCTGAACCAAAACCAAAAGCAGGCACTTAACCAGCTGAGGCAGGTGCCCCTAGGAATTCAATTATTCATAAGTAAATGCATTCTTTTATATTTTGTGTGTCCAAACACAATATTCATTATATTTTAGATATAAAACATTTAAGCATTTTAAAAATTTTCTTGGCAATTCCCTTTGAATAATTCACTTTCTTTAGTAAAACTGCTAATCATGAAATGCAAAATTAAGCTTCATATCAGGTGCTAAATGAAAGATAATACATTCTCAATTAAAATCTCAAATATGTGTAATACTGAGTTTTCTATCAGTGTATTATGCTGCTCTTTATGTAAGGACACAAAACAATAGAAATATTAAGGGCAAAATTTTAAAACATAACAACTATCACTAAAGCCTTTAAATAAAACTGTCCTATACCAGAAAATGTCTGATATTATTTGAAAGGCATTCAATTCTGAGCACTTTCCTGGTATTTATAAATGATTTTTATCTGAAAGAAGAAATGCATTTCTTACAAGGCTTTTACAAAGAAAGTGCTAGATATTTTTTTATTGTTTTTAAACAATACTCAACTATTATATTGATCAAGTTATAGTGCATTTCAGAGCCCTGCATTTTGCCCAGGGTTTTTGAACATAAGAGCTCTGTAAATCAAGTTTTTATAATGTTTATCACCGAGGTCTGCAGACTGAATTCAGGGAGGAATAAGAGAAAGAAGGAAGAATTGGAGAACAACTGAAAAAACATACCTACAATAACTGTATATTTAATATGGAATGAGTGATAATTATTCTGCCCAATCTGCCATGTTTTTGCAGATCAAATGGCAATTATTTAAGGAAAGGGAATATTATTGTACATTCTGATTTACTCATTATCTTTCAATCCCTCTCAGCGTTTATGACTTTGAGAGATCTAGAAAAATATGCTATTTGCATTGAATAATTACATCAAGGGACTTGAACATTTAAGCATTGCTTTCTTTGAAAGTAGAGGGCACGTCAAGCCAGACTGGTTATGGTGACTAATCCTAACAGTCCTGGGGCCTGGGCTGGCTGCCGGCAGCCGAAGACCTCTGCCACACTGTCATTATCATGGGCCGTCTGCTGGATGGCTGACCTCAGCTTCCCTCTGCTCCCCCAGAGCCCTTTACACTCAGTGATTAATGAACTGTAAAATAACAACCAGTCTTAGAGCAAGTCAGAATTCCTTCCCATGAATACTAAAGGAAATGCAGCTTCTTCCCTGAAGTTGTCAAGATTTTACGGGCAAAACTTTTTTTCTTTTTCTACTCTCTGGCTCTAATGACTGTTTTGTTACCAGTCAGCCTAGGAATCTTATGTCAAACCAGATACTCCAAGACTTCTCAAGTTCTGTAGCAACGCTAAGGTGCCGCTCTAGGTTTTCATCCATTTATTCTAAACTCCTCCAACCATGATGATTGCTGATTAGCTCTTTCAAAACTCCCATCTTGGGGCTGGACGTTGGCATGAGGGCCTTTGTGAAAGAGAAAGAAAGCAATGAAGCAAATGTAATTTTAGAGCCTAGAGGAGGCTGATGTCCTAAAGCTTGCATAACTGAATCAGAAATTCTCCACGTGCAGAGCAATGCTTCTTCTAATAATAATATTGTTTCTCTAAGAAGAGAAAATGCAACGACAGTGAGATCATAGCTAAGGGGAAAACCACAAGTTCAGGAAAAGAGAAAATTTAAGGGAAAAAGGATGAGCCCTGATTTAATGCCAGCACATTGATTTCTAGACTTCTCATCTAAACTGCATTTCCCAGCAAACCCTTCTTGCTTAAGAATCAAAATTCCAATTGATTTCAAAGATTATCATAGATACTGAGTATGAACAACTAAAAGCTGACTTTAGCTCTCCCTGTACTTGGATTTAGCAAACATTTTGTAATTAAGTTCTGTGAATGAAATAAATTCATTCTCTTTTGCAGCCATGCTTTGTCATCCTCCGTTCTATCATAGAAAAATAGTAAAAGGTGAAGTAATACATAATGCCCAAGTATAAACTCTTCTAATTCCAGAGCTGGTACATAAAATTGCACTGGCTAAAAACATATTTCTTATTTTTTTCTTTTGTATTATCCTTTATCGCTTTTGCAACATTTAAATTTCCATGTAGAGTTCTTGTTTCTTATATTTCAAGAATAAATATTTTAGTGTTCTTTGCCCTGGAAATCAAATTCAAAACTCCTCAAGCATTTTACATTAAAATTTATTTCTTTTCCTTCCAACACTCATTCTTCCTTACCAATATCTATATTATAGATCATACATATAATTATATATGTAATATTTTTTTTCTGAGATATGTGAATTCACATCATGACATATTAGGATACCTCAACACTCTGATAAAGCACAAACATTATTTTTGAGAATTTAGAACAAACATTAGTTACCCAGTAACCTTTAGTCAGTAATCTTGAGATAGAGTGGCCAAAAGAAATTCTAAAAACTTAAGGCATCAGAAGATGTTTTAAAATGATTGCTAAATCATTTTAATGATTTAGAATTAAATCATTTGTATGATTCTAAATCATATAAAAATATGCTTTGTTCAAACAGAATCGTTCTATTTTGTGCGTATGAAAAGGCCTTTCCTGATGAAAGTTTAGGTTCAAATGCTCTTTGCTTGTGCCTTCAGAATTACAATTGTCTTCAATTTCTCAGTGCAGTGGAAACAGCGACAGGAAATGAATATGACTGTGAATTGACCTATTGAGGATCAGTGCAGGTGTCTAGACTCTTAAATGAATGTCCATTGTAAGATTCAAAATGACTAACAAAATAACAGAAAATGCTAGATTACTCAGTTTTCTCAAATCTATATTTTCTTCACATAGATTATGGCTTTACTCTCATAGGAGTTCAGGTGCTCAGAAATACAGAACACAGGCCTAAAATGTCTTAAAAGGTATCAAGTTTTTCACAACTGTTTCAAAAGATGAAACATGAGGTCAAAAGTTCTGCCCAACTTGTTATTGTTATTCCTGTTTTTCTTGATTTTTTATCCATTCTCTGGTATCTTTGTTAGAGAATGATGCTCCACAGGAAGGGCACCGAATAGCAGGAGTACTCTGACGAATCAAGGAAATGTGGCCACAGGAGCAACTGTTCTCCTCAGTGGTTGCATGGCACCATTGAGAAAGCATCCCATTGGTTGGCTTTTTCTCTACCCACGTACTTCTTGATATAGCCATCAACACTTGGGTTCTATATATACCCTAGGAACTACCTCTGTGAAAAGCAAGGTTCTGACAGACGAAAACAGAAAAACTACAAAAGAAATACATTATTTTTTCACCTTGTTATTTACTTCAACATCTTTATTTGAAAACAAAATGAACCATGTATAATATTTACTCAAAGGATTCCTATTATCCATTAAGGATGTATCAAAGATTAACTTATTACTACCAAATCATCAAGGTGTAAGATTTATACCTGTTAGTTCTGCAAATAGATGGCCCATTCAAATATTCATTCATCCAACAATATTTATTGATAACATGTTAGTTCACAGGAATTCTTCTGTGTGCTGAGCATAAAGTAGTATACAGGGAAAGAAACATCAATCACCCAATCCCAAAGACTTTCTTGTAGAGGAAGGAGACAGAAAAGATACAACTTGACAGAGTTGTATGACAGGACATAATTTCATAAATGTCCTGATTGACAATAGAACCTGATGCTGTAACACAGTGTCTAAGATAGGAAGAAAACAACTTTAGAGTATTCAAGAAAGGATTTTCCAAGAAAGTATCATTTGAGTTGTTCACTTTGGGTATCAAGTTCCCTTCTATACCCGATAGCTTTAGGCACAGGGAATCTGCGTTTCCTACCTGTGCATATCTCACAACACCTAGCAAATTGTCTGCTTGGAACAATTACTTGTGAAGAGAACAAAAATGAGGAGGTGAAGTCAGTTCTCTATCCCATACTTTTCAGACAAATGAAGGAGAATATGTACAACCAGGAGAGAAAAACTTGGAAGCACGTGGAGTCCTCTCCTTCCCAAGGAGGAGAGTGACATAACTAATAGGCTCATTAGGGAGAAGAAGCTGAACCTGTCAGTCCCTGCCCTGATATTTCTTTCTAGCAGTGTTGCCTCAAGATACACACTTTCTCTGCTTTCTGAAAGCAGGTGCTGCCTCTGCCAAGGGGAGATGTCCGCATTTCTGACTGTACAGATTTTGTTCTAAAGGAAAAAAAAATGAGGAGGCTTGATGGTAGACACATATATGAAACACATTTTCTATTTCAGCTAGTTAATAATATGGCTGTGGTTTTTTGATCTCTGTCTCTTACTCTATCTTGCAAAAAACAAAACAGAACTCAAGACTGCTTGATGAATGAATGAAGGAGTGTATACCAAGTAGAGGTTGGTAATCCACCCTCCTATCTCAGTCTTATATTTGGCCTTATTGAAAGTCACTACTCTTGGAAGATTCAGGAAATAAAACAAGAATCTAAATCAGTATCCTCTTTGTAAAATTGCCTCACCTGGCGGCCAAGAGAGCCACAACAATGTGGGAAAGATATGTTGTGACTTTTTTTCTCCAAACTAAAGACCTCTCAACTTCAAAGAATAGAGGTCTGAGTGCTAAATATCTTTGCAACCAAGATTAATGAGAACTTATATCAGGGAGAGTGCTTCACATACAGAAAGAGGCAAGTTTCATGCATTGCTAATCGGCCAAATATCCTCATTTATTTCAATCCAGCTTTGTATGCCTGAAGACTGATATTTTAGAAGCTAGGAATTTTAAATTCTCAAAACAGTGAAATAACCCTAAATATTCCATGATTAAATAATTGTTACATAGGAGACTAATATCTAATATTCTTTCACTTAAACTAGAACTGATGTAAAGCAGGTACTCCCCAGACCCTCTTGAGGTTCTATGTTTTAATTTTATTTTTATTTTTATTTTTTAGAAGATTTTATTTATTTATTTATTTGAGAGAGTTTGAGAGAGCAGCACAAGAAGGGGAGACGGGTAGAGGGAGCGGGAGAAGCAGACTTTCCACAGAACAGGGAGCCGGATGCTGGAGTTGATCCCGGGACCCTGGGGTCATGAACCGAGCCAAAGGCAAATGCTTAACAACTGAACCACACACCTTGAGATTCTTGAGAAACCTGCTTCTGTACCACACTTTAACTCATTGAGAAAAGCTTATTAGATCTTTTAAAGAAATATTAAATAATATTTTAATTTAATTGATTACATATGATAATTCAAAATATCAATGCGCTTGTTAGGGATAACTCCTCCAAGAAAATTCCCACCATCCCATCTATGTCTAAATAGTACATTTCTAAAATAAAGACCATGAGTCACACCCTCGAATCCTAGTTCTAAAAGATCTAAAGTCCAAATCTTAATTCCTAAATTCATCAGCAAAGCAAAATACAAGTGAGAATTACTTTTTGTTTTAAAAAGTGACATTCAAAGATTTTCTTCTAATTCTCTTAAAGATTTAATGGTTTTTGTATTATTTCTTTTCTAGAATGATCTTTTTCTAGACCATTCTAAAGTGGTCACTTCTTCTTCTACAATAAACACCAGATGATTTCTGGGAAGCAGATTGTACCAGTACTATTCTGTTAGAATATGGCAATTACCTAACAATTTTACTGTCACTGAAAAAAAATTTTAAAATAACATCTTTGCTGCATACAACTAAACATCCTCTTATATCCGGCAGGACATTAATTTAGATTTTAACCACGCCTTAAAACTTTTTCAATTTCCTCTTCATGAATTCAACATTTTGACTTGAATACACCAGAAGGGAATCAAAGCTTAAGCCATTATGGTCAGTGTGATTACAGTATTAGCCACCCAGGCACAGGCTCACCTGTTAACAATCTCCAACAACGTCTCAAATGGAAACACCAATCAATGAAATTATTCCACTGAAGCCAGGCTTCCTCCGTGATGATCTCACTATCTAATCACATTTTTCACAAGTTATCATAAAGACAGTGTTGGCTAGCAGGAAGAAGCACTAAGCTTCACTGAAACTAAAACTATCACAATCAAAGAGGCAATTTATAGCTGTCAGCCCCTTGGCATTGCATGAACACCAGACTGGACTAAAACATTACCTCTCTATGGGTCTCTCATAAATTTCCACATCACTACATGTTTGTATACAAATTCTTACCCATTCAGAAATCTGTGAGTACCTAAACACCTGGTTGAGTCTTGGCCTTAGAGGAAAGGGATATTTGGGAAGCTTTTGGTAAGAAAAAGTTGGTCCCAAATCTCTCACATTTAAATGAATTTTCCAAAGGAGCACAATCCAGAACTGGGACTATCTCCAAATCTCCCATCTATACTTTATGACATATGATCTAGGTCCAGCACACCCTCTGATACCTCCACACCAGAGCACAGCCGAACTCTGATATGCAGTCTGATCTGCTCACCCATGGGCTTGCCCTCTCCTTCACAATGGAGAGTCCCAAGATCATTGTGCTTTGATGCTCTTTTCTTTCCCTTTCCAAAGTCAACATGGCAAAAGCAGTTCTTCTATTCTGCTAGTAACACCACTATCCTTTTTTTCTTTCCAAACAATGATCTACTTTTCCACTCATGACCCACATAGTGAATTATGCATATCGTGAAAATATGAAAAAGAAACAAATCCTCAGACTTAATCTTTCAGACTCGTCTAAAAAATAATAATATGAAATATTCAGGCAGTTACTCATGTCAGTAATATAAGACAGGTGTAGGATTTATAAAAAAAAATATGTAACACTAATTAAAATAGAGTAAATAAATATGTTTTATTTGGGAGAAATTGGGGGAGATACTTTTCCATTCTTCTGGTGTTCCCTTTCTCATGGAGGGGACTCTAATAGGGTAACATTTCTAGATTTTCTCTGTCCCATCACTTATTTCTACCAAGGTGTAAATAATGACTTAAAACTATTGGTTATCTTGCAAAGAAAAACTGGGAAGTTCAGTCACCTCTCCTTCTCTTTCTCTTTGGACCCAGGGTGTTTGCAGGATATACATATTTGTTTTGTTTCTCTATGCTCATATCCTAAGCATGGAGGCCTGGCCCCAAAGCCAGGGTTACCTGTGTCTAAGTCTATCTAAGTCTCTGGCTCTATATTAAATATTCCGCCTTCCTTTAGCTAT
Source organism: Enhydra lutris kenyoni (assembly GCF_002288905.1). Classification (NCBI taxonomy): domain Eukaryota; kingdom Metazoa; phylum Chordata; class Mammalia; order Carnivora; family Mustelidae; genus Enhydra; species Enhydra lutris. The sequence goes on from NW_019154091.1 coordinate 23,555,196, forward strand.
AAGCCACCATCTGCAACGTCAGTGTTATCAATATTGCTGCTTTCCTCTTTTGTCTTATACCTCATTTCTTCAGAACTCAGGTAGCAAATTTATTTTTGTTTCCTAGGCTCCCCAAACCCTAGATTGTTTGAAGAACCACAACAAATTAAGTAAAGATATCACCCACTAGAAGGGATAATCCAAAGATCATTACTATATGTTTGGAATAGTCAAATACCCATTCTTTTCTCATGTTGTTTTATTTTTTTTTTCCTGACCTACCAGCGTATCATAAAAGCATTTTAGCATAATATGGCAATTACCTGAACCACCTGCTCAAATATATAATAGGACATTAATATTTGCAAAAGTTAATTTTATTAACTACAGAGCAATAAGTTCATACGAAGTTATAGTCAAATGATAATTAATAGCTAACACTTTTGAATGCTCTGTGAAACTAATCCTGCTGAAGACATTATATCTTATTTAAACTTGAAAACAGCTCTATTAGGAGCACTATTACCATGTCAAAATTTAAGCATGGAAAACCTGTTGGAGGCCATAGAGCTCTTTAAGAATTGAAAGCCACGGGGCACCTGGGTGGCTCAGTGGGTTAAGCCGCTGCCTTCGGCTCAGGTCATGATCTCAGGGTCCTGGGATCGAGTCCCACGTCGGGCTCTCTGCTCAGCAGGGAGCCTGCTTCCCTCTCTCTCTCTCTCTCTCTGCCTGCCTCTCCATCTACTTGTGATCTCTCTCTGTCAAATAAATAAATAAAATCTTTAAAAAAAAAAAAAAAAAGAATTGAAAGCCACGTCCGTTTGCTCTCAAGGTCTGTGTGCTCTAAAATACTTGCTGTTCAAATCTCAACAGTGTGCAAAAAAGCCCACATATTAATCAAGAACACGGCACTGCAAAACTCATAGATTTCATTAGAAACCTATTGTCTTTAAACAAAATATTTGCCTGAAAGATAATGGGTAAAATGAAGATTCTTCAGGTTTCAAGGAAGAGAGATACATTTCAGTAACTGGAGATCCATCCTCAGGACACATGGGAAAGAACTAAAGGAAGCAGTCCCAGTTGCCATGTAGTCAAACCCCATGCAGAACTGAGATGCTGTTCAGCATCTTATAAAAACAAATTCAGCAGCTCCTCAATGTACTGAAATATTTACGCCCTGACATAACTGTGACTCAACAGCTCTATTCATTTCTTTTTCTCTCTCCATGTGCTGCTCCTTCCTCTTTTTTTTTTTTTTTTTTTTTTTGTTAATTCCTATTCTGCTCCTAAGTGCCTTTAATCTTCTCCATGACTTCTGCTTTCTGTAGACATCAATTGCTTCATGGCTTTCGTTACAGATGAGCCCAACTTAGATCTTTGGCTTTCTGACTTGTTCAGAGTCGAGCTATCACAGGTTGATGGATTATTGTTTTCATGCTTTTGACTTCATCCTCCTCTAATGCTATATAACAAGCAATTTTCTTCCTGAAGCAGACTTTCTTTTGCTTATCCTGAAACCTCTTCTTTGATGTCTCATCATGTTTGATCCTAATTATTTCAAAGAAAGACAATGCCTTTGATGTTATCCTTACTTGCTTAAGAGGCATATAGATTTGCTCTAACTATGTCGCCATTTCATTTAAATTTTTTCTACTTTTTGTGTCAGTCCACCAGTTTTTCATTGTGCTTTCTTTTAAGCCTTATTGATGATGTTGCCAGGTGACTACGGTAGCATGAATTGGTATTAACATCTTGCACAGCGATACGGTTGTAAATATATGTTTTAGTTATTATTGCAATATAAAATTAAATTACAAGTTGAGCCATCTTTGGGTCTTTTTTCTCAGTAGACATATTCTTCACCATCACCTTGGGTAGTGATACATTTCACCTTCCTGTCCATAGAGACAGACGTTAACCATCCTATCACCTGCCCCTGACTGCAGTAAGTGGCCCAGGAATAGATTCATGACCAAAACAAAATCAATCAGAGCCCTTTGCCAGTAGGCTAACAGTTCCTCTTCAGAAAAATTCTCTAATAATATGCTTCCACTGTTGCCCACTAACCACTGTTTTTACCACAGGGAAAAAAACTTGTCTACCATAGAAGGAAACAGAATCAAGGAGAGATGAGCAAAGAGAGACAAGCAAAAAGAGATGGGAAAGAGAGAGGAAAATTTCTGATTGAGGCCAAGCCCCAGTTCTTAATCCTTACCCGCTCAGAAGTGCCTGAGCCCTGAAGTTGTTTCTTTATATTGTGAGTTACTCCAGTGCCTTTCCAATAAATCCTTTTTATTGCTTAAACTTATTTGTGTTAGGTTTCTTTCACTTGCACCTGAAAATACTATGATATAGCATCCTTCTTAGATGGTCACACATCTGTGCTCCCTAATACAGAAAACCCCAACTGTGTCTTTCAAATTCTATCTGGTAGAAACCATCTTTGTTTAACAGACTTCTCATTCAAGGCCACTTGAATGTGCCTCTAATTCACCAAGGGTAACACAAACAAATTCATCCTTTATCCCCCAACTACAGTTCCTATGTAACTTCCTATGCATTTCTTCATTATCCCTTCAATTTCTTACTTCCTATTCATTTTTTCTGAAATAGCAGTGCAGATTCTTTTTTTTTATTTCCATCTCCTCTGTCTTCTGTGTGCCACTCCCCACAGTCATCTATTTAGATGTCATTTTGAGCAACACCGTTCAACTTCAGATGAAATTTTAAAATCTGTACACTAAGTCTAAACTTCTCAAGTTGAAATTCAAGGCTATTTTTGTGGCTTATTCCTGTCATTTCTACCTAAGCTCTCACTGTTTTCTTTCAGAAATCCCACAATGATCCACACAATGTCCCCTGTCACATATTTTTATTTCTAGCTCTGCACCATCCATTTTACCTAGGATGCCTTCCCTATTTTCATTTTATTTTCTAAGCTTTGTCAAGCTCTGTTTTTTCCTTGGAGAATGTGTCTGCCCAGAGGCGAGATAAACTAATCAAGAGGAATTGAAACTAAGTGTGATGAGGGTGGAGAAAAACATTCAGATAAATACGTAAATCAATTTCCTATGGCAAACAAGTAGCTAATATATTCAAAGAAGGAAAACATTGTGGGAGGTTCCAGCAAGTCATAGGAGAAAACAATTGAATGAGCAACCATTAATTACACTTATAACCTCAAATGTAAATATATATTATTGTGAAGGTCCCAATTGATGTGTTTTAAATTATAAGGAAAAAAATTAAAATCAATGCTTAGACTTTGTAGAGTTCTATGAAGAGGGGAATACAGTGTTAGAAGGACATGCAGACCAACAAAGAGTGGCATAGTTTTATGTTCTCCTATAAAACCAACATCTTAACAGGTAAAGATTACTGAAGAACACCTAGAAGATATATATATATATAAAATGTGATTGGGACTCCAGGGTGGCTCAGTCTGCCTTTGGCTCAGGTAATGATCCCAGCATTCTGGGATCAAGTTTGGCTCCTTGCTCAGCAGGGAGCCTGCTTCCCCCTCTGCCTGCTGCCGCCCTTGCTTGTGCTCTCTCTCTGACAAATAAATAAAATCTTTAAAACAAATTAAAGAGCAATGATTGCCCCAGTGAGATTTTGCTATGGGGTTAGAGGTTGGATCACAGGGTTAGTGTTGGAGTTTGGGTAAAATTCAGATTAGGGCCACCAGATGGAGAATAAGAAACTCCTTCAGAAATAAGATTTAGCAGTATGTAGAAAGAATCATTTCACTCAAAACAGTGTCTTACAAGTTCTATATTAGCTTTGCTGAAAATTAAAACTCCCAAAGAGAGGAGGAATTATCCAAGGGAAATTATTGAGACTCTAATTATGACCAATAAAGAGGACTGAATGGCAAAATGAGTAAGATGCAAAACTTGCAAAAAGATGTTAAAATACCATGAACATGTTGGCCTGAAGAGAGCTGGCATGACTGTATTAATGGCAAGCACAATATGCTTTAAGATAAAAAGCACGATTAGGAGATAAAAAATGGTCTTTACATAATAATAAAAATAATACTTAACAGGAAAATATGACAATTTAAAATATCAGCATAGACCTAAGAACAAATCTCAGAATATGGTTGAGATGACTATCTAGAGAAATTAGAAATTCTGCTACCATAGTGTGAAATTAAAAAATATCTGCATACCTCCTTTGATAATTGGAATAGTCAGTGGATAAATAGTCAATAAGAATATAAAAGAGTTGAATATTATCTATTAATATATTTGGTCTGATGATGCATATATAGAACCACTCACACCGAGATTTAAGACTACATGATTTTTTTCAAGCTCACATGATATTTTTACAAAAGATTTATCATGCACCAAAAATAAAATGAGTTTCATGCAAATACCAAAAAATAGATATCATGTAGAACACATTCTTAATGGTAAAGCATGTCACTTAGGTATACATGATTTTTAAATAACTTAAAAAAAGTTATTTAATTTAATAAAATAAAAGTTTAATTAATAAAATTAATAAAATAAAAGTTTAATTAATAAAAGTTATTAATTTATTGCAAAGCATAAAAACATTAAACTCAGATTTAAAAAATAATAGAAATTGGAATAAATTTAAAATATCCAAATGTGTATACGATGCATGTTTAAACTTGTTAAACACGACTTTTCCTGATATGAATATTCAAAATGAACTGCAAATTTTGCTCAAATTCACTACCTGAGTTGAAACGTCCTATTAAAAATCAACATCTGTATACCAGGAAAAATGTTGAATTTATACCCTACCCAGGACCATAGAAGGCAATGTGGCTTCAGTCTATGCTGGATTATCTCCACATATTCTCTGGGCACTATGGTTTGCTAATATCGGGAAACTTGGCATCGTACCAACCTGGGTCCAGTTGAAATTAATATCTTTAACCTACTATTTCATTGATTATTTATTTATATTATGGAACATGCACTATGTATACATTACAAATGTCATTTGCATCTGATACTGCATCTTTATTTAATAGTGAAAATAAAAGCAAAAATGGTTTTAGATGTTTTCTATTATAAAAAAAGCCTTGTATTAAAGTTTTAGTGACATGTGGAGAAACTTGACTGAGGGCTTTGGATGGCCTGAGAATGCGTTTTGAGTACTATTTAAAAATCAGAATAGAATAGGCAAAAATGTTCAGTCCAACATATTTCCAGGTACGTATTATGTATTGATAACAAGGGATGCCCATATTAACAATCATTGAATGAGGACAATGAAACCTTAATACAAGTCTAGATATAAACAACTAAGGAAAAAATAATGCAGGAATTTTATTTAGGAGCATAGATATAATAATCCTACATAAAATATTGTCAGAGAAAATGAAGCAAGGTATGTAAAAATATCATAAAATTTTTTTATCTTACACATGCAAAGATTATTCTATATTTGAAAATCCAACTAACTATGCTAACAGATAAGAGAAAAAAAGGGAATTACAATTGATATAGGGAAAGGATTTGGGCGGGGGGGAAACTTTTGAAAACTGGACAAATAGAAACCTTCTTAACCTGTTAGGAAGTACCTGACCAAAAAACTACAGAAAACATGCTTAAAAGTAAAACAGGAGAAGCATTTCCTTTAAAGTCACCATTACCACTGTAACAGTTACCTACTGCTGTGAAACAACTGCCCCCAGAACTTTGTGCTGTATGAAAACAATGATTTACTGATTCTCATGATTCTGTGGCTTGACTGGGCTCAGATGGGATGCCTTTGTATCCCATGTAAGTCTCTGTGGGCCTGCTCATATTAGTTTGGGCTAAAGAATTCAAGATGGTCTCAGTCACACGCCCCGTTCCTAACCTGGGATAGTTGGGTCCTCTCTCACTCTACTTGTTTGCTTTTCTCCTCTAGGGCCTCTTCTCCTGGATAGGCTTTCATTCCCTAGACTCTCTGTGTGTGGCCTCTTCAGTGGGAATGCTCAGGCTCCTTTACATTGCATCTCAGGAATCTCAAGAGGGAAAACGCAGAAACTGCAAGGTTTCCTAAAGTACGGGCTTTTGAACTCAGACAGCACAATCTTTGCAATGTTCTATAGCTTAGCAGAAGCTAAATACTAGGCCAGATTCACTGGGGGAGGAGATTACATGAAGGTATGAGCATAGAGAAGAATTTGCTCACTGGACATCATTTTGTATTAATCTGTCACAGCCACTTCATTTCAAGTTTCATTAGAGATTTTATCCATCGTACTAAAATGAGAAGGAGGAAAAACATGATAAAGATGATAATGATGAAGATATTAAGGATTGGGAGGAAACTTATTTAAGGATTATATAATTGTATATACAGAAAATCTAAGAGAATGAAAAAAAAAGTAAGAACAAAACCATTACTGCCAATAATCTGAATATAAAATTAGTATGTGAAAATAATTTTTACAAACCATAAACACAAAACTTTTAAATTGTTTTATTTTTTAATTATTTTAAAAGATATATACATTAGCAAAAAGTCAACATAAAGTACATAAGAATATGCAGCAAAGATGTTCAAGACCTATTTGAGAAAAATGACTGACATTTAAGAATGCCAAGTAAGTGGTGAGAGATTGCAAATGGAGGATTCCCAGTATCATAAAGCAGATAATGTTTCCAATATCAATCTGTAAATTTAATGAAATTGTAAGGAAAATTATAAGATTTTCTATGAAACCTAATAAATTAATGTTACAATTAATGTTAAGTGTGAAAAGCCAAGAACAGTCAAGACAAATGTGAGAAGGAAGAGGTACAAGAGTTGGGGTCTTGCCCTACTGCATATCAAGACCTAATTAGAGATATTAATTAAGCCAATGTGCCATTGTTGTAGGGATATATCATAGGGACAAATGAAAACAAACAGAATAGTCTAGAAACATGCATTCATATCTTCAAAATTTACAAATGGTAGATGCGTGATTAGTAAGTAGTGGGGAAAGAATGCGTTATGATCTTGATACAATTATTCATCCATAGGAAAAAATACAGAATTTTATTCCTAACACATAGTACATAATAATATTGCTTTAAAACAGATTAAATATTTCATTGTATAAACTAAAACACTGAAATGTTTCTGATAAAATCAGGAAAAAAATATTTTTTTAAAGATTTTATTTATTTATTTGACAGACAGAGATCACAAGTAGGCAGAGAGGCAGGAAGAGAGTGAGAGGAGGAATCAGGCTCCCCACTGAGCAGAGAGCCGATGCGGGGCTCGATCCCAGGACCCTGGGACCATGACCTGAGCCGAAGGCAGAGGCTTTAACCCACTAAGCCACCCAGGCGCCCCAGGAAAAATATTTTTAAGACACTGAGTAAACAGGAAGCAAAAAGCACAAGGAATAAAGTAAAAGAGAGATAAATTGGATTACATTAACAATTATAAGCTCCTGCATAGCCAAAGACATTGTAAGAAATAGAAATTATAAACAACAGCACAAGAGAAAGCAAATGCAATGAATCACCTGATAATATATTATTATCAGAAAATATTTTAAGACCTTCAAATTAATAAGAAAATGAAGATAAGATAGAGAAATGAGCATATAATATGGACAGACAATAAAAATGGGAAATCCAAAATGTCCAACAAATAAATAAGGGTTATTTAGTTTTTTTGAAAATGACAAATGAAAATTTAAAATGATTTGGCAAATTTTAAGCTATCTAAAGATTACACAAGTTGTTAAGAGAGTAGGCACATTCATATCATGCTCGTAGAAGCATGAATTTGTGCAATTTCTTTGGAGAATAATTTAACAATATAAACTTGAAAGTACCTAATGAAACCTTCACACATTTACCCTTGGACCATATAGACAAGAATGGTTCTTCAGCATTGTTTATAATAGCAGAAAAATGGAGTCCAACTTATCAAAGCAGAAGCATGAATACATTTGGAATACCCTTATAATGGGAGAGCAGATAGCTGTAAAAATTGATAAAATAGAGCTATCTTATAAACACAGATAAATCTCACAAATACGATGTTGAGAGGGAAAAAAACAAAAGTAAATTGCTTGAGGGCTGTATAATTTTATACCAATTATATAAAATTATAAAGTATTCAAATCAACCAAAATAATGTTTATGTATGTTTAAATGTCTAGTAAAACTATCTTTATATGATTTTGATTAAAAAATTCAACACAGTAGTTAATTCAATTTAAAAAATATCTGTAATGTTTTATTTCATCATCTTGGTGGTAAGCCTATGGATGTTCATATTATCCATGCTTTTGTGTACATGCCCTTGAAATATTACAAAAGTTAAAAAAATAGAATTATAGGAGCACCTGGGTGGCTCAGATGGTTAAGCATCTGCCTTTGACTCAGGTCATGATCGCCAGGTCCTGGGATCAAGCCCCAGAGCCCCTTGTGGGGCTGGCTCCCTGCTCCGCCAGGAGTTTGCTTCTTCCTCTCCCTCTGCCTCTCGCCCTGCTTGTGCTTGTTCTGTCTCTCTCTCAAATGAATAAATAAAAAAAAAATATTTTAAAAAACAGAATTATAGAGACTGGGAATGAGGCAGGAAATTTGAAATTTGGCAAATGATGATCTCCTATTTTAAAAAAGAAAACAGGGACAGATTTTCCATTCATCTTTCAACAAACATTTGTTGTAATTCCACTGTGTGCCAGGCACAGTGCTAGGCTCTAGAAAAAACAGCAGTGAAAAGAAAGATGCCTTCAATGTTTACATGGTCTCTATAATCAGAGTATTACATAACCTACAGACAGGATTTCTGTGGTTCTGACTCAAAAATTTTCTAACTCATGGTTAAAGTTCTGGTGGCTTATAATAAAACAGAACAAGTCACACCAGGCTAACTTTATTTATTTAAGGCTAACTTCATCTATTTCTTTTAAAGGATCCCATTTTTTTTTTTTAATACTGTACAGCTCAGGTCTCTACTTTGATCTACTAACATATTGTTGTTTTGCTTGTTTTTTAATGGCTTGGGCAACATTATAGATGATATGTTAATTTCATTTTTCCACATAAAATTTGAAGAAATAAAAAATGCTAATATGAAAATACCAGTATACCAAATAAACCAAAATCATGTCAAAATTCTTTATTTTTTTTCCTCCCCAAACCACACAGCTTGTCATAAACTTACAAATACTCTCACAGCATAAATATTTATAAAATCACTCTCTAAAATTCATGGTTATCAATTGCAGTGGTTTGATGGGTTTATCCCAACTAGTCATGAGCGACATTGAAAGTTATATGCTTACAGCTAATGATAGACTCCAAGTTTTCAATGATTTTCTTTTTAAAAGAGCATAGAGAGTAGATACCACATGCATCTCAGCAAAGAATATATTAATCACTGTTACTCTAGGATACATTATATATCATCACCACTTTTCATTTTGCTTGGCTTTTGATCATAGAACTTATTAAGAAAAATTTTGCAAAGGAGAGAATTGACCCTTTTAGTCACCAAGATTCCATGAAAAGAAAAATTACCTCAGAGCAGTACATTTTGGCAATGCGTAAAACATTAGCACACCCAGGAACACTTCAGACACCCAAACAGGATTTGAATGCAGGCCGTCTAAACTCCATAGTCTACACTCTACATCCACAGTGTACAGCTGATCTGTTGTACAGCTCCGCCCATCCCAAACTTAAGCAGGTAGGAGAATCACTTGGAAGACTTGTTAAAATGCAATGCAGCCCACCTCTGGAGATTCTAGAGATCAGATAATTTGCATTTCTAAAAAGTTTCCAGGTGGTTCAGAAACTACTGACCCTTAGTCTATTGTTTATTGGCTTGCTGTCTTTAAAGCAAGAGAAACTTTATCACCCTAGCACAGTAAATTATAGCCTCACTTCACAACAGCAAGATGGAATAAACCCCTTTCAATCTTATGATTACAGGAAGCCCTTTCCCACAACAATATGGTTTATAGCTCAAAGACAACCAAAGCATGGTTTACATAATAATTCAAAAAGCATGTTTTGCCTGTCAAAATGCAGAGAAAAGGCGTACAAACTAGGAAGCATTTTCTTATGATCCTTCTACAGGGAAAATGAGGGTGACAAGACAGTAAGCATCCAAGCTTCTGGAATCTGTGGGGCTTAAGGGCTAAACTCTGTCCACTATCTGCTTACAGGTATAAACTCAAGAGCTAGTATTTCAGCCAAGACTGACTTCAGCTCAGGAAACAAAATGGGCATTTTACATTAAAGCTTCTCACACACAATTTGGTTTCTAAAAGAGGAAGCTAATTTGAGGGAAACGTGCAAATCGTCGCTCCAGAGATAGAGTGGGGAGGTTGCCTTGAACAAAGCCTGAGCATTACATTAGTTGGGTTCTCCGGGGCCCAGCCTATCTGCAGAAAAATAGCTGCTTGAATTTATACACCAATTAAAGATTTCACAGGCTTAAATCACTTTCTTTTACAAGAACATTCAACTTGTGTACTTAGAAAGTAAATCAATGGAATATTCTGTTTAAGAGGGAAAAAAGCATATACTGTGAGCTTTTTACCATAAGAATTAAATATTGGGGGAAAGAATTCTCTCTCTCTCTTTTTTAAAGATTTTATTTATTTATTTATTTATTTGAGAGAGAGAGAGAGAGAGAGAGAGAGAGAGTGCACCCACACAAATGCAGGGAGGAGGGGCACAGTGAGAGGAGAAGCAGACTCTCTACTGCACAAGGAGCCCAATGAGGGACTCCATCCCAGGACCCTGAGATCATGACCTGAGCCAAAGGCAGATGCTTAACGAACTGAGCCACCTAGGTGCCCGTGGGGGGAATAATTTTCAAATATAGTAGCAATATAGTTTGGCTATGAAACCTCCTCAATTGTCTGCTGGGTAAGTCCGAAAATGACTAATTTGTCAGCCTCCCTACAGTAAAGTACTCTAGATGTAATTTGCTGGTATGTTTTATCTTTACTTTACTGCCATGTCTTGGCACATAGCGATTTCTTGAGGAGTTAAAAAGTTTGTTCGTAAATACTGCCACTTCTGTGTTGAGAAAGAACTTTTGAACCCCCGTTTCCCATATTTTCAGGAACAATGAAAAACAATATTTTTTGTGGTTTCTGCTCATTAAAAACAAACATAAAGGGGGTGTGGAGAAAAATGGATAAGCATTAATTCATTCCAGTTCATGCTGTATTTCCAGTGTGTGTTATTAAAATGTTTTTGTTAGCTCTTAAACCTGAGGCTCTTGCTTTGGGGAACAAAATGTAGGCATATACAAAATGCTCATAAATTATGTTAATATTGATCAATATGAATGCATACCTTACAAGAAATTAATGCTAATGGTAAAAGGAGCACAATGCAGATCTCTAAAGACCCCGAGTCAAGAGCGTCTCTCCACTCAATTCCTTAGACAATTCAGGATGTACCCAAATGATTCCTTTCATAACCTAGTGACAAGCCCATGAGATGCTGTAATTCTACTATGTTAAATCAGTTTTAATTTGTCCCTTGTTACTAAGTATGTAAGCACTATCAGGAGAGGAGAAAATGCCTATTTAGAAATTATTTGTGCTGACTACCATGTCTTAATTGTCTTTAAACTGCTCTGCTAAAAGATTCATTTTGAAATAAATATAATGATACAAGTTTACATCTGGGAGTCCAGTAAATATTTGTTTTGGGGAGCCTGCAATATCCAGGAAGATTCTTTGGGGAGTCCATAGAAGACTTTTTATCCAAGAGGAGAAAGATTTGGAGGTAGATTTTGAGGGCCTCCTTGAGCCCATGTAGCTATTTTAAATCATGGCCAAAAAAAAAAATTTAAAAAAATAAAAAAATAGCTACACTCCTATATTCAGTCAGTTTCAAAAATTATTTATATGCATTTTTCTTGCATAAGCACTAGAGAAGAGAATTGTAAGAAGTATCCGGTGGAGTTAAACAGGGGCATCTTCCCTGGCAAGGAGGGAAGGTTTTTCTGAGGCGCTTTTAACCTGTGTTCTTCCAAGTTAATACAAATCAGCTAAGGGAGGGGCAAACGGAAAGGATAAGAAAAACCATGATCCAGCCATAGAGAACGCTGGGTGTGAAAACCATGATGAAAGAAGTAGAGAGAGCTTGAGAAACAGAGTAACAGTTGCTGTGATGAAGGTGGAGAAAGTAAGGGCAAAGGAAAGCCTGACACGAGGCTGGGAGGGTCCAGACCAAGAAGGTGTGGTTACTGACATGACGGAGCTCCCACCTACTCTAAGAGTGATGGGGGATTCCTGAGGGTTTCAAGCAAGAAGATGTCATGACAGTATTCACCTCTTTCAGAAGACCTCTCTCTGTGCTGTGTGGAGAATTGATTGTTGAGTAAGAGGGGAGGAGGCAGAGGGGCCATGAAGGAGATTTCCTTAGTCCAGGAAAATGAAGGCAGTCTGCACCAACTGGGTGGGAGGGGAGATAGATAAAATGCTTATTTATAGAGGAAAAGAGATGAAATTAAAGAATAAGGAAAAAGGAGCTCTCAAAGATGAGTCCCGTATTTCTGGCTTAAGAAATGTTAAGGTAAGAGAAGCAGTAACCTGAACCAAGAATGGGGTTTATGCATTTATTTGGAAAATATTTATTGAATACTTGCTACATGCCAAGTACCATTCTAGATGCTTGAACATAGAGCCACTATATCGGCATTGTAATAACGTCGGATATTCATTGAGTTTTTAATATGTCCTAAGCACTAATACATATGTATTCACCTCATCCTTAGTGTGATATAATAAGAACTATTTTCTCCATTTCGCAGGTGAGAAAAGTGAGGCATAAAATGTTTAAGAAACACACAGTAAGTAGTAAATTCAGAACCGAAACTAGGCAAACTGGCTCTAGGGTTGATGATTTTATTTTTATTTATTTATTTATTTTTAAGATTTACTTATTTATTTGAGAGAGACAGAGAGATAGAAAGAGCATGAGAGTGAGGAGTGGGGACAGAGGGAGAGGAGCAGACTCCCCGCTAAGAGTGGGACTCCACTCCAGAAACCTGAGTTCGCAACCTGAGCAGAAACCAAGAGTCACAGAGCAGCTGAGGCCCCCAGGTGCCCATGGAGTGGGTAATTTTAAACACTGTGCTGTACTACAGAACAGAAGCTATCATTGCACAAGTGTGGACTGAGCCACTAGGTGCAGCAAACGCCTTCCTGTGCTCTCCAGGTCTAGGTCAAACAGGAAGGGTTAATAAATGTTACAGTTGACACACATATGGAGACACAATTGCCTAGTCTCTCAACTGCAGGGGTTTCATCATGCAAACATGTAACTTTTGCAAAGTCAAATATATGTGATTGACACCAAGAGGGAGAGAAGAAAGCAATCACAAATTCAACAGTGTGGAAGTTGTCTGCTGCCATCCCAGTCAATGGAGGTTATCCCTGGGGTCAGCATAAAGTGGGAAAGGTGATCTCCTGTAAATTTAGTTAGTTCCTGATTGCCTCCCCAAAACATGCACTTCTCCCAGTGGTGAAAGTGACTCTTGTGTTAAGGCTCACGCTCCACCCGCCCCCCCAAACAGAAGTACTTCATCAGGTATGCATATGGAAGAACTAAGGCAGCTTGCATCGTTCCATACTAAGATATCACATATTGCCAATGTGACACCTTCTAAAGGGACGTTGTGCTAGATTGTGTTGTTGATCCCATTTGTGCTGAAGATTTTATTTTTATTCTCTGTTCTCTGCAACTCCCAGTAATAGCATCATACACCCCTACTCAGGGCACGTGACTTGAAATGTCTTTCCCGGTGAAAGCAATACACTTCCCACTGTCATCATTTTCAGCCTCAGCCTTGTCACTCGCCTTGGACAGTGGGACATAAGCAGAGGTGAAACTTTTTATACCTGAACTTGAAGAGCCATCAAATGGTTTCCCCTTGGCTCTTTTCTCCCCTACCACAAATATAGTATGTACCAGAAAAGGACTGACTGTTCCTACAGTCTGGATCTCAGAATGAAGAAAACTTTTGGAATCAACCGGCAAGTAAATCTAGCCAACATCTAACATGAAAAAGAAATGGATCTTTGTGTTTAAACTTCTAAAACTGGGGGCCATTTTATTACTGCAGGATAACATAGTCTAAATTGACACAAAAATCCAAAATGACTTTAGCCTGAATTTGAATGTATGAGAATTTCACTTTAAATTCACCTTTAGAAGCTATCCCACATTAAGATGCAACTCCAGGTAATTTTAGGGAGTTTCTACTCACCCCTCCTAACTACAGGGCTCAGATCTCATAACTGAGGTCATAACTGAGGTCATTAATAGAAGACCTACGAGCAGGGCAATTTCAACCCCAAAATGACAAACTTTATTTTTGGTCCCCAATGAAAGCTGCAGATCTTCAGAGGGGCTGGCCCTAGGTGCCCATTTGGACTACTGGCTCCAGTAACTCGTGCTGAACTTTACCCATTCTGGTCTTCTGCCAGTAGGATTAACAGCTTTAGAAATTTGCTGCAAAAGCTTTTCTGAGGGAAAAAGAATAGCAGTAATGACAAATACACACTCATGTTTCTTGTCCATTTGTTCTCCCTGATCTCGGTTCAAGATGAATATCTCATTTCTACATTACAGACAGATGGCTGGCTGGCTGCCACATTCCTTAGACTGGAAACCTGATTTTGCCTTTTTTCAGAGGTAATGAATGTTTTCTTTATAAAGTCTGTGCTAATTCACCAGGTATACCTTCATCAACTCAAGGTCTTATATAATAAACTCCTGGGTTTTGCTGAATTTTAGTCTTAGTATCAACTAACTTCAATCCTGGTCAGTAATTGAATCTTTCTCTGTCTCTCTGTCTCTGTCTCTCTCTCATACACACACACACACACAAATCCACAGGCCATCGACCACTATTTCTGAATGTTTTCTTCTATACTTAATATTTGGCAATGACAAAATATAGAAGTGCCATTAGCACAACACACCTGAGAGACAAGTTCTACACAAAGTCAGGATGAATAACTTGAGATGAGAAGAGGAAGACAGAGGAGAGATCCTTGGAAATTTTTCCCTGATGATATATAACTCAGTATAACAAGATGGCAGTAAAATGACAATAAGGTCCCTTGATGGGCTTGAGCACCAATTATCTCCCTAGCCCTTGATTTTTTTTCCCATACACAAAATCACATTTATGTGATTATGTTTCTTTAGAAATGGTCATATAGGTTTACCTAGGGAAGGAGGAAATGTGTCCCTAGTAGTACCAATAGTTTGAAATTAAACAAGAAGTTCTAAGGAAATAAGCCCATATGAAATTATCATTTTGACTTGAGCTGTGACAAAAAGATTTCTGATCACTGCCTTTCTGGACATTAAGTGGAAAGAAAGTGATTCTTTCCCTTAGCATTCTTCTCAGGCTTTGTATGCCAATCTTGCTTAGGAGTTATGTTTTTTCCTTAAAATTTAAACACCCTTTTCCTCCCACCCACCAGATAGAATGCCAAGTGCTGTTCTCTAATCAGCTATTGATTTGGTGCCATCTGTTACCTAAGAAGCACGATTTCAAGAAAAGCAACGGTGTGGCATCTCTTAGCTTAAATTGTTCTAGTCAACCTCTACTTCCAAAGGACTAGACATAAACCTGTTTATTCCCTGTCTGCCACCCTGATTTGTTTATGACTTCTTATTATTTACAATTTGTATCTAAATGAATTTATAAAATATAATGGAAATTTGCATTTGAGTGGATAGGTTGCACAGAAGGCTTTTAAACCATTATTTTCTTCAGTCAGAAGGTTCTCATGGGCATGTCAGTCTCCCACATGAGCTTCCTAATAAACATCATTTCCCATAAGATTTCTCCACTTATTTCTGGCATTGCTAATTCTTATATTTCTCCCTCTTTGGGGTAAAAAAAAAAAAAAATCAATGAAGGAAATCTATACCATTCTTCAGTTAGAATATCACCATTTATTAAAAATACTGTAGTATGAAAGGATATTCTTTAACTGCTGGTCAAAATAGAAGTTTGATATGATGCCATCATAGAAATCATAATTACACTCATTTTAACCAGGTAGCAGTGAATGAACTAAACATCTCTATTATTTCACATAATACAACTTCTAATTTCCTAAATCTTTGGCCTTTTCCTTCTTGTTTACCTAACCATCTATTTACTTTATACACATTTTCTCTAGTTATGTTCCCTTTGTTTTCAAGAAACAGATATACCTTAAGCCAAAACAAAGAAAAAGTGAGGTTATTAATTATAACCATAAACATTGTGATTTATTGGATGCTCAGAAATAGAAACCAAAGTACCATTATATCTAACTGAGATCATGACAAGAAAGTCACAGGATAAGAGGACTGTCTCTTTCTCTTCGGTCATAGTGTCTACAACACATATATATTGAATAACCTCTATGTGCCAGGCACAGTCTAAGCAACAGAAATGAGAAATTGGACATTAGCCAATTATTTAAAATACTTTACAAAAATAGAAAAACTGTACGGAGTAGAAATAGTAGATATGCAGAGCTCAGATAAGATTGAGAGTATAGTAAAGTCTTCTTAGAAATGAAGCTGAGCACTAGATATTACATACAACTAATGAATCATTGAACACTACATCAAAAACTAATTATGGGGGCACCTGGGTGGCTCAGTGGGTTAAGCCTCTGCCTTTGGCTCAGGTCATGATCCCAGGGTCCTGTGGGATGAAGCCTCGAATCGGGCTCTCTGCTCAGCGGGGAGCCTGCTTCCTCCTCTCTCTCTGCCTGCCTCTCTGCCTACTTGTGATCTCTGTCAAATAAATAAATAAAATCTTTAAAAATAAATAAATAAAATGAAGTTGAGATTGACATCATAAGAATAAACAGAAGGTAATCAGGCAGGTTGTGCTGTGAACTTTTTATTACAATTGTGTGTTGTCTCAAATTGATATGTCCACTTCATTCTTCTGCCTATGCAGTTTTTTTTGGCAATTTATAAGTTTTGCACAGATCCAAAATATAGATGATTGCAAATCTGGAAATCTGGAAATCATGCATGCATTAGACTATGGTCTCTCTTGTTTGATGGACAATCTAATTAACTTAGCCTGATCTATGAAGGATTTGGCTAATATTAGGCGATGCCACTAGTCCAACTAATGTCTAGAAGGGGATGAGGGCAGGGAGGGTCCTGAATTAAATGGCTGTGTTTATAGTCAAGGGTATCCAAGAAAGAAAAGTAGATTACAGCAGATGAGCTGATTGACGTGTCTAGAATACACATCTTTTCACGTGCACGCACAGAGATGCAGGGTGTCACGGGCAGTACTCTGTGGTTTCTCACTGGTGGTGAGCCGCTGTGCATACCCTAATCCAGCTCACTCTAGGATTGCTACGCAGCGTGTGGCAGGAGCTGAGGAATAGCCAAAGGCAGGAACACTCTGTGGCTATTAACATAAAACCAACTTCCTTGGTGAGGTATTCATGACCTTGGCTTGACTAGTTCTGGTCTCTACCCATAGTATATAGTATAAAGTACTATTACGGTTTGAAAAGTATTCTGTTGATCACTACAGTATATGGATATTTACAATAAAATTACTCTATCAGTAATAATTAGTAGTAAATCATTGGGTTCTAGAGTCAGACAGACCCCAACTTGGATCCAATACTATAATAGTTACCTAACATGGTCATGTTGTAAGATTCTTCATCCCTAAAATGAAGGTAACAATGCCTGCATATCAGTTAAGAATTCTGTGGTATAGCATGTAATAGAAAAATCAAAAGAGCAGTGACTTAAACACAGATGGTTACATCACTCTCATAAACGAATTACAGATATAAGCAATTTACAACTGGTATAAGGCTCCAGAAAGTTATCCAGAACCTAGGATCCTCTATCTTGCTCAGCACAGGCTTCCGTCCTCAAGCTACCCTGGACCACGATAGCCGCTGAGTCATTAGGAATCATGTCTGCATTCCAGAGAGTTAAAAAGAGAAAGTGGGGGAAGAGGGTGAGCTCAAAAAGAAAGACCTCCCTGAATTTCCTTCCACAAGGCAAATCTGTGCACGTGCTATAGGTTGGTACTCAATCATGTAGGTGCATGAAGCTGCAAGGTGGGCTTGGAAATGGAGTCCTTTAGCTAGTGTTTGTCATGTAGATAAAATTTGGGTACAAAGGAAAACAGGGGAATTAGACTGGTAGGCAAGCAGTCCTCTCCACCACCATGTTCCCCAAAGGACTGCGTGCAGATTAAATGAGTTAATACACATTAAACCCTGAGCACAGTGCCTGATACATTGTCACACTCCGAAGCTACCATTATTATTGCCAGCCAATTGCCAGGTATATTAAATTCTACTATTTAAAACTCCTTAAAAAGGAAATTATCTATTATTCTGAAATATGTAAATGCCCTTAGTCTATTTGTATTTATTGTATTTTAAAGGAAATGATTTTAAGAAGTCATAGAATACAGAGAAAAAATAGTTTAAGCCAAGAGTTAAAAATTATGTTGAAAAAAAATTATGCTTTGGAGAGTTCATAAATCAACAAAAATTTATTAAATAAAAGATCTGAAAGCTAGGAAACTGCAGAAAACTACATATATAGGAAAGGAAATGGTTTCCTTGATTTCTAGAATATTTCTCAATAATAACTCAGAAGAGATGATAATAGAATGTGGGCTTTTCCTCAATACTTCACAGATTTTCACACAGTTCAGCACAAGTGCTTGTGTGGGTGGAGAACGGAGGGGAAGCGGCATGTTCCTGTTCTTCCTCAGACGTCTTTAGACTCCGCCCACTGAGTCTCCTCTGTCTATTTTCTCCACCCTTCCCTTTTTTCCCCTTTTCTCCAAGTCTCCAAGTCCTTTTCCCCCTCCCTTTGCATTCTCCTCTGGGACTGTTCTGTTGTGCTACTTTGCAATGTTTTTGAGGTTTGATGCAAATCATAATCAATGTTTTTTATCCTTTTTTAGAGGATACATCATCATGAATCACTGTTTCCAGGCAGGAGCTGGTGCCAAGTTCTCTTAATGCTAATTCTCTCGTTCAATGCTCTCTCAAAAGTAAAATGGAAATAAACTGCTAGAAACACAGCAGAATGGGTTTCAGCATCACACAGACCTCAGTGTGTGCTACCATATGAGAAGCAAATTACTTGTTCTCAGCCTCAGTTTCCCTTTCTCTCAAACTGATGTAATAACAGCATATGTCACAGAAGGACTTATGATATAGATTGAATATGGTACAATATTAATATGGTACAATAAGAAACATGGAACAGATAAATATTAGCTCTGATAATAATGATAATAATGAAAGATGATATCAAAATTCTACAGCTAAGCCTCTGGTATCTACAAAATATTGTTATCAAATAATTATTTTATTAAATAATAATTATTTTATTATACTATTAGGTCAATGAGAACTTTCCCCATGAAGCCAAACAAATAAACAAAGCTACAAAACAAATATGGATTGTTTGATTCATCTTTTGGGTGAATTTCATTCCCTGGTTGAATACCACAAATTGTCCAAAGTCTGTCTTTGTGGCTACAGTCCCAGAGCTGAGACTGTTCTGCGTTTTCTGTATGATGAAATACAATACCTACTCTCTGCCTTCCATCATTTCGTCTGACCCAGAAATAGATCAGCTTTCAGTTTAACTTTTTCCTTGTAGCTTGAAATCATTTCCTCATTGTTCATCATTTTCTCAACAGAAAAGTCCAGACTTTATCTGGTAATCTATACAGTATCAGTCTGCATGATAAAACTTTAGTCTAATTAGTGGGATATGTTTATCCTCTGCCTGACCATCTGAAATAAATGCTCCCTCTCATTCACTTTCTTCCAAAGCACATATGGTGTTGTTCTGATAATCCTTTTCCCCAAGGCACTGACATATCTTAACAGACTTTCCCTACCTCTGTCAAAAGCAAGGGTTCTTAAACTGTTTTGGCTGATGGTTGTTTCTGAAAATCTGATAAAAAAGGTTGCTATTTAGGGTGAGGGCAATTCACAGATGTTGCTACAGACTGAATGTGTCCCCCCACAAAATACATGTTAAAATCTTAAACCTCAAAGTGATGGAATTAAGAGGTGGGGCCTCTGGGAGGTGATTAGGTCATAAGGGTGGAGCTCTCATGAATGGGATTAGTGCCCTTATAAAAGAGACCCCAGAGAGAGGAGTTACCCCTTCCCTCCTATGAGTATAAAACAAGAAATCTGTATCCTAGAAAAGGATCCTCACCCAACCATGGTGGCACCCTGATCTCAGACTTCCAGCCTCCAGAACTGTGAAAATTAAATGTTTGTTGTTTATAAGCCATTCAGTTTATGGGATTTTTGTCACAGCAACCTGAACAAACTAAGACATTGCTTAATCACCAAGTGGCATTTCTATCTTTCCTTTGGCATTTGTTTTCTCCCCAGAAGTTAACGCTTTCAAAAAGTGGCCCTTTAAATCTCATGAACACTCAAACTCCCTCCTGTGACCCATGCTCTGATCTATTCAGTATGTATTTAGTATTTTCACACCTCCTAGGAGGCTTGATATTTCTGACAGTGGTTTGAATCAACTGTGGCCTCACGCTAGCTCCCATCTTATCTCCTCCTTCCATAATGGCTCGTGGCCTCCTTTGCTTACCACAAGGCCTGGGGGTAGGAGGAGGCTGGACGACAGTGTTAGAGACTCCAAGCTGGATTTTCCTGTTTCGGCTTTCTGTCTTTGAATTTATACGAAGTTTAATATTCTCTGTAAATTATTTTGAAGGTGTTGTTTTGGTATAGTTTTATTCTTCCCTCTTTGTTGATCTCTATTGTTTTAGGAAGAAACACTAGGCCATAGGGACAGAGACAGCCACCCTTATCTTCAACTCTGAAATTCCTCTCAGATAATTCTGTTACCAGTGTGAAGGGCAGGTTAGAAGAGAGGTTAAAAAATGAAAAGACTTGGGGTGCCTGGGTGGTTCAGTGGGTTGAGCCTCTGCCTTCGGCTCGGGTCATGATCTCAGGGTCCTGGGATCGAGCCCCACATTGCGCTCTCTGCTCGGCGGGGAGTCAGCTTCCCCTTCTCTCTCTGCCTGCCTCTCTGTCTACTTGTGATCTCTCTCTGTCAAATAAATAAATTAAATTAAATTAAATTAAAAAATGAAAAGACTCACTTGGTGTTATCTCAATAGTGTAAATAAAATGTACTGAGGGCCATGATGAACTCTGGAAATGAAGTTATGGCAGGTTCAGATGATATTAAGAATCTGGTAAGTGACTCTGGGAAACAAAGTAAGGGTTGCAGAGGGGAGGGGGCGGGGGGAAGGGGTAACTGGTTGATGGGCATTAGAGGGCATGTGCTGTGATGAGCACTGGGTGCTATATATAAGTAATGAATTGTTGAACACTACATCAAAAAGTAGTGATGTTGGCTAACGGAACATAATAATTTAATTAATTAATTAAAAAAGAATCTGGTGTCAAGCAGTTGGAAGAAAGGGTGACCACTAGGTTTCTGGCTTGATCATTGTGATCATTATGGTAGAACCATTTGGAGATAAAGAAGACAGGATGGGGGCAGATGGGGGCAGGTGGGGAGTACAGATAGGAAGAATTTAACGAGTTTCACTTGAAAACTAGGAGTTTGGGGTGCCTGAGAAATATCCAGGAGGATTTTCTCACTGGGAATTTAGAAATAGAGAGCACACCAAAATGTTACAACTAAAGATAGAAATCTGGAAGTCCACAGCATAAAGCTGATAGAAGAAGCTGTGTTCATGTGTGAGGTTTTTCAAAGAAAAGGGAGTAGGAAAGTATGAAGGAGGAAAATCTGCCAGGATGAGAACTGGGAAGGAGCTTCTACCGCTGGCAGTGGCTGAGGAAGAGGAGCCAGTGCTGAGATTTAGAAAAGAAGAGTTGGCAAGCCAGAGGAAAACGCAGGACAGCCCCATCTTGGAAGTTGAGGGTGAAATCAGTTTCCTGGTGGAAGTGTTGGTCCATCTTGTAAGTACCCTACAGAAAATAAAGGAGGAAGTGAAGATATGAACATTGAGTTGCTTGAAGACTAAAGACCTGTCGCAGTTCTTAGCATT
The DNA here is from genome assembly GCF_002288905.1 of Enhydra lutris kenyoni. NCBI lineage: Eukaryota > Metazoa > Chordata > Mammalia > Carnivora > Mustelidae > Enhydra > Enhydra lutris. The sequence goes on from NW_019154091.1 coordinate 23,577,225, forward strand.
AGGTCATTGGTGATGTTTGCAAAGAACACTTCTTATGGGTTGCTGAGGGTGAAGGTCAGGATCCAGAGAGTTGAGGAATGAGTAAGAGGTGAAGAATTGGGGGCTGGAAGCATAGACTTCTTTTCTATAGTGCTTTATCCATGGCAGTCCCTGAAGGACAAAATAAGAACTATAGTTAAAGTAATAGACCTAAAGACACTCCCCCAACATTTAACACACCTGACCTGTGATCCTTTTGGCTGTATGTGTACATGCTGTTTCTTCCATTTTAAATGGGAAGTTCCGGGGAGCCTGGGTGGCTCAGTGGGTTAAAGCCTCTGCCTTCGGCTCAGGTCATGATCCCGGGGTCCTAGGATTGAGCCCCGCATTGGCACTCTGCCAAGCGGGGAGCCTGCTTCCTCTTCTCTCTCTCTCTCTGCCTGCCTCTTTGCTCACTTGTGATCTCTGTCTGTCAAATAAGTAAATAAAAGCTTTAAAAAGGGGGGGGGCATTAAATGGGAAGTTCATTTATGGAAGAATATGTACCTAAGTTCTGTATGTATCACGCAGAAGTGTGCGCCTATGATGAACTCAGTAAGAATCTGTTGGCTCAATGAATGAACCAATGAGACTCTAAGAGCCAAGACCCGACTGTGTTCCAAATCCCAGGCATAACACTTAGTCCCATTTTCAGGTGTCCACTGCCTGAAACATTTAGCCTCCAATTTGAAACAATGAAGAGATACCCAACCCTTAGCTTATTTTGGGAGACGTGACTGACAGCCCCTGGCAGCCATAGTAGAGGAGCTATTAGGACACTAGGAACCCTGACAGCCTGCAGATGTATGTAAATGACCACTCTGACAGCTCATCTCCAAAAGGGCCTTTCAGACCCTAGTGTGCTTTACCACTGATCTGTCGTTGTACAAGTAAAGAAATATTTTTTCATCTGTAACTTCCCACAGGCACTTATTTAATTTTATTGCTGCTCTCTGTCATGCTGCCCGGCAAATATCCCTTGAGCCTATTTTGATGAGTAGCAGGGTTTGCCCTGATTGTGTGATTCGCAAGCACTTCTTTTTTTTTTTTTTTTTTTAAAGATTTTATTTATTTGACAGAGAGAGAGATCACAAGTAGATAGAGAGACAGGCAGAGAGAAAGGGGGAAGCAGGATCCCTGCTGAGCAGAGAGCCCGACGTGGGGCTCGATCCCAGGACCCTGGGATCCTGACCTGAGCCAAAGGCAGAGGCTTAACCCACTGAGCCACCCAGGTGCCCCTCGCAAGCACTTCTTAAAGTGAGACTCCAGCGTGGACTTCCAGGTCTTTTCCACGTCAGCTCTGTTTTGAAAGGAAGGCTCTGACTGATAGAAGTTTAAGAGAACATACCACTGAGCATGAACACAAAAGCAACAGCCTGTACACAGAGCTACAGAAAGGGACAGAACAAACGTGCCAGAGCTTAGTTTTTAAGAGGAAAGAACCAAAGGACAAATGTGGACCAAAATATCCAATGCAAGATTTCATATTCCTTTTGACTTTCACCCCAGGTGTGGCTTCCTATATAGGCCAACGATTTTTTTTGAAAGCCAAATAAATAAGTGCAATAAGAGTGTTTCTTGTTAGACTTGTAATCTAAACATCTGGCAATGCTTAATGGGGCCAGCTGGCTGTGGTGGTCCCATCCTTAATATTTGCATGACACTGGCTTGAATTCCTCAAATTTCCTATGATTATCTGGATAGAGATGTGGAAGGCAAGCTACATTTCTCTGTATCAGTTCAGCTTGCTTGTCAATCTTAATTCCAAATTGTGTCTACTATGTGTACAATCCTTTGTTCTATATTCCACAGCCCTACCGAGTCACACATGGATACTTTTATCTTGCCAATTTCCTCCAACCCAAGATGACAAATATTTTAGATTTTATTTGAGAATTTGGAGACAAGAGTGGGAGAGGTAGATTTACTTAGCTGTGCAGCAGGACAAACAACTTAACATTAACTATTAGACGCCTCTGGCCTTAAAAATCCTTGAACTTACCCAGGGAATTTGTGGCAACCATTTTTTCTACCAGGATTTTTGCTTTGTGCCATGTTGCTGCTCCTTTTCTCCCCAAACCAAACTCACTCACCCATGGTTCCCAATAAGAGGTTTTAGATAATTTTTGCTGTAGAACCATTTAGCTAGCCCTCTGTTTTATTGCAAAACATCTGCTCATGCCCAAAGGGCCTCATCCTTCTATTTATGACCAAATATGACTATTCTCTCCCTAGAAGGAGTTCTGTACCAGTCCTTAAAATAATGCAATATTTCCTCTCTCTGCTATTTCAAAATAGAGCTTGCATGCTGGGGCTGTCCCTGCTATGGAAATTTTGTACTTCTCTCATCACATTCTCATTAAAAAAAAAAAAAAAAAAAGAAAGAAAGAAAGAAATGGAGACACAAAGATTTATTTTGCATCTTTTGCTTTTGCCCCTAAAGAATTTACCCTAACCCCCTCCCTCCCATCTTGAGCTAATCTTTCTTTACAGAGTCTCAAGAAAATGCTTAAAGAAGGAAAAGTGGAAACCTTTAGTTTTGAGCATGTTCCCTTTAGTCACCAGCCTCCATCCTGGTTCAACTCGTCCAAAGGGGTTTATTATATACTCCTGTGATGATTAATTTTATGTGTCAACTTGCCAAGGTCACTGGATGCCCAGACAGTAAGTCAAACATAATTCTGGTGTGTCTGTGAGAGTGTTCTGGAATGAGATTAACATTTGAATCAGTAGACTGAGTAAAGCAGATGTAGTTCATAGAAGAGTTGTTATCATGTTAGTCAGATTTATGACCTTGTCATTGTCTGTATTTGAAGATTAAGCATGGTTTAAGTATGGGTACCAACTTGAAAAAGGATGGATTTGTGATGGTTAATCTTATATGTCAACATTTTTTAAAAGGTTTTCACTGACATTTTATTTTATCCATTTTAATGTAAGCAAATTTTATCAACCCAAACAAAAATACTGATTATATTTTGCATCTGTTTTTAAAGCAATGTATTTCTAATAAATAAAAGGTTTTCTGAAACACACATTTTAAACCAACCATAGCTTACATTCCACATAAGGCAGCAGTAAGTTCTTTACAATTTCTCAGGACTGGGAAGATTGTGGTCATAATATCCCGCACTGTAAATGATGTGTAATTTTTAATTTTTAAGAAACAAAAGACAAAAAAAAGTGGATGCCGACATTTGGGCAAACATTATTCTGAGTATGTCTGTGTGCCTTTAATGAGATTAACATTTGAGTCAGTAGGTGGAGTAAAATAGATTGCCTTCCCTAAGGTGGGTGGCCTTCATCCAATCAGTTGAAGACCTTGAATAGAACAAAAAGGCTGTAGGAAAAGGTACTGCTTTGGCCTGACTGGTGAGATGAGACATTGGCTCTCCTGGTACTCAGGCCTTTGGCTCAGATGGAACTTAAGCCCTATGCTAAGAGATACAGATTTGTTCAGTGTAATTTTCTGAATGAGAAACTGCTATTTCCTAGGCACTGTTTGGGTACCATATACAAAGCAGTAACCAAACAGACCAAAGTCTTCCCTCATATAACATACACTCATTGGGGAAAGACAGAAATGAGAAAAACAACAGGTCAGTTATTTAATACAATGGAAAGCGCTACACAAAAAATGAAAAACAGGGGAAATGAATAGAGAGTAGGGATGGCAGTAGCAATTTTAAATCGAATTGTCAGAGAATGGTTCAATGATAAGGTGACATTTAAGCAAATATCGGTACATTAGTTTCCTATTGTTGCTGTAACAAACTATCACAAACCAAGTGGCTTAAAACAACCTACATTTATTCTGTTATATTTCTGATGGTCACAAGTCCAAAATCAGTTTCATTTGGAAGAAACCAGGGTGTTAGCAGGGCCATGCTCACTCTGGAGTCCCTAAGGAAGAATTTGTTTCCTAACCGTTTCCAGTTTCTAGAATGCATTCCTTGGCTCAGAGCTCCTGCCTCCATCTTCCAAGCCAGAAGTACAGTATCTGGCTCTGGTGGTCACACCGCCCTTTCTGCATCTACTGTCCCTCTGCATCCTCTTATGTAAGTACATTTACAGTTGTATTTAGGGCCCACTTGGATAATTTAGGATAATCTTTCCTGATTATCAGGATTAAAATCCTGATTTTAATCACATCTGCAAAACTCTATGGCCTTATCAGATAACATTTGCAGGTCCCAAGGATTAGAAACTGGTTGTCTTGGGGGGCCATCAGTGAAACTACAGCAGATAGAAAAGGAGTAAGCCATGCAAATGTTGGGAGAAGATCTTTCCAGGAATACAGAATGGCAATTACAGAAGTGTTGAGCAATGCAGATTCCTGCGTAGTCAATGACTGCAAGGGAAGCCAGTATGGCTGGAGTGAACTAAGCAAGCACAGAGCAGCAGGTGAGGTCAGAGAAAGAAGAAGAGGGTCTAGTGGCAGAAGAGAGGCCAATCACCCTTGTGAGCTTTTCTAACTTCATCTTCTCCTTAAAGGCCCTATCTCCAAATAGAATCACATTCTAAATACCAGAGATTAGGGCTATGAAAATAATACACCATCACTGAGTGGGATTTATTCTAGAAATATAAGACTGCTTTAATATTAGAAAATCTATTAACTTTATATATCATATTATTTTATCTAGGGGAAAATTATGATTATCTTCATAATTGTGGTGTTGCAAATACCTTTGACAGAATTCAACACTCATTATTAAAAAAAAAAAACCCTCAAGGTAAGAATTGAGACATAGATGCTTTCTTAAAATGTGTGTGTATGTGTGAGAAGTAATAGGTTACTTCTTAAGGTATTATCTTATTTAAAGGGGAACTACTACATGCATTTCTACTATCTCTTCTGCTAGTTGATATCATGCTAGAAATGTTAGTCAAAATACTTACACAAAAGAAGTTAACAAGAGACTAGGAATAAAGAAGTAATACCATCTCTGGAGGGGAAGAGGGTGGGGAGATGGAGAAACCGCATGATGGGCATTAAGGAGGGCACGTGATGTAATGAGCATTAGGCGTTCTATATGACTGATGAATAACTGAACTCTACCTCTGAAACTATACTATAGGTTAATTACTAGAATTTAATATAAACTTAAAAAAAAGTAATACCATTTCTACTTGCAGATAATATGATAGTACACCTGAAAATCCCCAGGGAATCAATGATAAAATTATCTCAAACAATAAAATAATTCAGTGAAGAAAGAAAATATTAAATTAACAAAAAATCAAGTCTTCATATACACATATAACAATAGTTAAAGAACATAAAGGTAAAGGAAAGATCCATTTAAAATAGCATCAAATAAAATAGACTACTTAGGAATAAATGTATAAAATCTCTATGAGGAAAAACTGTACAACACACCCAAAGGTCACAGAAGTCAATCTGAAAAAGAGAAAGACATTTCCTGTTCTTGAATAAAATGCCTCAATATAGAGACATCAATTGATTTACAAAATTAATGCAATCCCAATAAAAATGCAAACAAGCTATTTTTGCAGTTAGATAATTTGCTATTTAAATTCATATGGAAAAACAAACATGTAGGAATAACATGGAAAAAATGACTAAAGGAAATTCATGAGAAGACAACTAGCCCAGTAGATACTAAAACAGACTGTTATAGAGTCCCTATAATTAAGAGTATGTTACTGTGCATTTGTAGACAAATAGATCAGTGGATTAGAATAGAAAGTCCAGGGCGCCTGAGTGGCTCAGTGGGTTAAGCCACTGCCTTCGGCTCAGGTCATGATCTCAGGGTCCTGGGATCGAGTCCCGCATCGGGCTCTCTCTCAGCGGGGAGCCTGCTTCCCTCTCTCTCTCTGCCTGCCTCTCTCTCTACTTGTGATCTCTGTCTGTCAAATAAATAAAATCTTTAAAAAAAAAAAAAATAGAATAGAAAGTCCATAACCGAACAAAAAAAAAAAAATGGAAACTTAATATACAACACAGACAGCATTGAAAATCCCTGCCTAAAGCTGGACATTTGTAAATAAATGGTGCTCGGTCAACTAAAGAGTTGTTTGGAAAAAAAGATAAAATTAGATCCATATCTAGCACCAGAAACAAGAATAAACTCCAAATGAATCAGGAATCTAATTGAAAAACGAAACCAAACAAATCATATGAGAACACAAAGATGAATTCCTCTTTAACCTCATTATAGGGAAAGGCTTTCTAACTGTGACTCCAAATCTAGAGGCTCTAAGAAAGGATAGGTAAACTTGACAGCAGTTGGGATCCCCGCCCCCACCAATTTGCATGAAAATAAAACCCTAAACAAAGTATAAAGAAAACTAACCAACTGGGAGAAACTGGTCACAATATATATCACAAAGGGCTAATACCCCTAACATATAAATAACTCTTAAAATTTAGAGGAAAATACAAATAATACATTATATCTTAATAAAAATAATAAAAAAATTAAGAGGAAAATTATAACAACCCAATAAAAATGTCAAAAAGATATGAACAGACAATTCTAAAAAAAAAAAAAAAATGATTAAAAATTGTCCTCAAACACAAGGGAAAAAAGTTCAAGCTCACTCCTAATGAAAGAATTGCAAATTAAGACAATGTGAAAATATCATTGTATATCATATTGCAAAAAAAATTTCAAACACAATAGAACATTCTGTGAGTGAGACTTGGGAGGGGGAAATTGTCAGTAGGAATTCATATAGGTACAGCCCTTCTGGAGGGAAATATAGCAATAACTAACAAAACTACACACTCACACATCTTTCAACCCAACAGTCATACTTTTAGAAATCTACTTTGAAAATACGCCACCAAGAATGAACACATATGCCTAAGGTCATTCATTGCAGCACTGTTTGTAGTAACAAAATATTAAAACAACCCAAATATCCATACATAGGAAAGTGGTTGAGTAAACTCTAGGACATCCCCATGATGCAAGTCCTGTGCTGCTGTTATAGAAGCATTAGGAAGATGCTTACGGATGGATATGGAATGATTTCAAGAATATACTGTTAAGTGAAAGACACAAAGCATAATATTACGCTACCAGGGGATATAAGAAAATACACACTTATGTGCTCCTTTGTATAGAATAAGTGCTGGAAGGACGAACCAAAAACTAAAAAGAACTGATTCCCTATAAAGAGTGATGGAAAGGGGTGGCAAGAAGCAGGGACTAGGAAGGGGGTAGCAGGAACAGGACGAAATCTCACTTCTCTGAGTCTATTTTTTGGTATAGTTCTGACATATAGACCCACAGTAATGTATCACATACCCAAAAAAGAAAAAAAGGAAACCAACAAGGATGGGGAGGAACCCAAAATAGAATATAAACCCTGACAAGGGAACTGTATTCCATGAATTATATGAACAGCAACCACATTCATTTGCAAGAGGGAAGAGGTGGGGGAAAAAGAACTAACCTATATAACTTTGGACATTGCAAGGCCAAAAGAACTATGCATAAGTGCTGGGATCCGGGGATAAAAATATTTCTCCCAGTGGTACGGGTGAGAAATTCAGCAACAATTCATATGTATACTAGATTTAAATAAATAAGTAAACATATGGTAGATAAGAAGAGCCAGGTTGGAGTTTGAAGCTAAAAACCTAAGGAAGAAAGCTAAAAATGAACCCTAGTTGTCGGATTGAAAATTCAATTATCTCAGTGAAAACTTGTGGGTTTTAATTTATATGCAAGTAGACAGATACATAAATACAGGTATTTGAGTATGACTGAATTAGCATATATATCTGTATTTCTTACCTCTGTCTGAAAATAGGTGAAAAGCAATGATATCCCAGTAACAATGAGCACACATGGTGCCCAGATCCAGTTTCTAAATGCTATCCTTCAGTAAAAGGAACAAGGGATCCCTGGAGAAACAGTTGGTTGCAGGACTGAGGGAGTGAAAATATAAGATGAACCTGAAAATTATGTGGTATCAGATAGTATGAAAGTGTTGAAAAAAATAGATGGAGACTTGTCAAAAACATAGGCTAAAGAAGTTTCTAATGGACAAAGCCAGAACAATTTGAGGCCCTCCTCACTAAAATAAATAAATAAATAAATAAATAAATTTAAAAATTGTATTAGATTATAACCCATAAAAAATCCTAAAAAAATTAAAAAGAGAACCAACATATGATTCCACTTAGGAATATTTATCCCCAAAACATGAAAACACCAGTTTGAAGAGATACATGCACCCCTATGTTCATGGCAGTATTATTTACAATAGTCAAGATATGGAAGCAACCTGAGTGTCCATGGTTGGATGAATGGCTAAGGAAAATGTGGTATATATAAAAACTGGAGTATTAGCTGTAAAAAAGAATGCAATTTTGACAACATAGATGAATGTAGAAGATATTATTCTAAGTGAAATATATCAGACAAAGACAAATGCTATATGATTTCATTTATATATTGAATCTATAAAACAAAACAAATAGATAAACAAAACAAAACAGAAACAGATGCACAGATATAGGAAACAAAGTATTAGTTCCCAAAGTAGGAGAGGCTGGGAATGTGGACAAAGTAGGTGAAGAGGACTAAGAAGTACAGATTTTTAGTTATAAAATCCATAAGTCATGGGGATATAATATACAGCATAGGGAATATCATCAATAATATTGTAATACTTTTGTATAGTGACAGATGGTGACCAGAGTTATCATGGGGATCCTTTTGTAATGTATAAAAACCTTGAATCACTATGCTGTTCACCTGAAACTATTAAGATATTGTACATCAATTAAACTTCAATAAAACAAACAAATACATAATGGTGGAATAATGAAAAATCCACAAGTCCATATTGATACAAATAAATAATCAAATAAACACATTAGGAAGAAAAGATAGCCCTTTAAAATTCTATTTAATAATATAGAGAGAAATATGAATTCACTATTGGCAAATACCATAGTAATAACTTTTTGCAGACAAAATCAGCAGATAGATGCTAAAATTATTGATCAAACATTTGAAGAAAATGTAGATTTGTACATTCTGAAAGTAACTTCCAAAGAAATTTGTTAATTGCAAAGGAAAAGATAGTAACTTTACAGTGAAGGAATTCAGCAGAAACCACCCTAAACGTGTGATCAAGGTCAACATTCCTGGTAATCAAACTTATCAACATCATGAACCCCATGATAGGATGTATTGAAGAGGACATAAATCATTTCTGTGGTCTACTTGCCAAAAAAGTATAACCTCAATTCAATTATGAGAAGACTTTAAACATCCACAATTGAAGAGCATTCCACAAATCACTGATTGATAACCTTTGAAAGCATCAAGATCATGAAGGACAAGCAGTGACTTATAAAAGATAAGAAAAGACAAAGGGGCTGTTACCAACTGCAGGAGACTAAAGAAGGAATAAAATTTTAAAGTTAAAGGGGACTCTGAATGGAATCCTGGAATAGCCAACATCAGTGAAAAAACTGGTCAAATTCAAATAAGGCTTTAGTTCAGCTAATAAGATTATACCAATGTTTACTTCCTGGTTTTAGCAGTTAAAGGATGGCTCAGGGCTATAAAGAAGAGATAGATGAAAATTCTGTGCTATTTTTGCTAGTTTTCTGTAAGGCTAAAATTTATTTTATTATTTTTTTAAAGATTTTATTTATTTATTTGACACACACAGAGAGATCACAAGTGGGCAGAGAGGCAAGTAGAGAGAGAGGTGGGGAAGCAGTCTCCCCCCTGAGCAGAGAGCCAGATGCGGGGGTCTATCCCAGGACCCTGAGATCATTACCTGAGCCGAAGGCAGAGGCTTTGTAAGGGCCTACTTAACAAGAACGACTCCATCTCGGTTAAACAGTCATTTTGTTGTTTGTGAAGTAAAACTTAAACTGACCCTGCCCACCCCCCCCACCAAGGAACTTACTTAAAAGCAAATCTGGGAAACCAGTAAAATATGGTCAACCAGTCCCTGATAACAGAGCCCAAATACAAGGATGGGTCAGGTCAGGTAGAGATAACAGAGCCCAGAATGCAAGGATGAGTCAGGCCAGGTGGAGACATCCAATCAGTAAAGCACACATACTATCTCCCTAACCACCAAAGAATTTAAACCCCGCCTTTTGGGCACCAAACTTGAGCGCCAATTCTGACCAGAGTGATAGGCTACTTCAAACAGCTACTATAGGGTAAATTGTAATTCAACTGGCCACCCACGTGTGACCTAACATGACTATGCAACTTTCTCTGTGTATTACAATCTCATTGGCCACCTGTATGGGGCCAGGCTCAACCACACGGCCTTTGCTCTATTAAAACTAGTTTGTAAGGCTGGGGATCGTCGCTCTCTCTTTAAGAGACAGCCCCCACCATTCTCGATACTGGCGCGAAATAAAGCTTTGCTTGACCTTCACTTTGTATCAGTCTTGCTCCTTTGATAATGGACCCATCAGCTTAACCCACTGAGCCACCCAAGCGCCCTTGTAAGTCTAAAGTTTAAAAAAAAAAAAAAAAAAAAAAAAAATATATATATATATATATATATATATATATATATATATTTTTTTTTTTTAACAATTATTGGGCGATTTATCACAACAGCAATGTCCAAATAGTCTAATTGTTTCTTCTTGCAACCCAAAGTCTTGGAACTCTCCTATGATATATCCTTTAAGAGTCCTGGTTGTTTGGCTTCTCCTTTGAGTATATGCCTTGCTGCCACATGCCTACCCAATAAGACATTCAAAGTTGTTCAGCACATCCAAAATCCAGCTCTGCTTGCTCATAATCCAAGAGACATAACTGACCCTGGCTAGTTTATAAGAATGACTTTTCGAATCTATTTTCAAGGTTTAGTTTTTCTATATACAAGTGAAAAAATTATTGAAAGAAAAAATTTTAAATTTAAAGTGGGTTCTACGTGAGCTTTCCTTCTTTCATTTAATATAAAACATTCACATCCTGTTGTCTTAAGAGTTAAAACAAGTTTTGAAATCTAGAGAAATTTTTCATTATGAGTACAAGGATACAGATAAAAGAAGTGGTAATAGAAGACAAAGTCGACTTTTGATAATAATTTTTACTGCTTTCAATTTTAACATGCCACAACTCAACTTCCTGTCTGACTACATCTGGAAGCCTCTTCTGTACTAAGTTATATAAACCGAGGAGTGATGTCAAACAGAGTGGAAGGTGTTTACTCACCAGGAAATATCTATTTCCTCATTGTGAATCTTCAACACTAATTTTCTGGCTTATTTCTCTCTTCACTCCTGTCTCTGCATCTCTTGCCATCTACCGAGGCTTCCAAATCTCTCTATCTCCACCAGGATACAATAGCACTAATTTTAAAAAATAAGAGTTAAAATACCATCTAACTGTGAGTTTGCAGTAAAAACTCCCTGATTCTGATGTGGGTCTGTATCAGAATGCAAATATATTTAATGATAGGGCTAGTTTAAAACTAGGCAAAATTGTGAAGAAACTGAAATTTATCTACTTTTCTTACCCTCCTCATTTTTTCACTTAAACGAACATACATACATATATTTATTTACTTATTTATCTATCTATTTATTTATTTGAAAATTATATAGAGAGAGTGAAATGAGAAAACATCCATTACAGTCTCATACTTTGGTAGGAAAACAGATAAACAAGCAAATATGGTATCATGTAAGGGCTATAATATTTGTATGAATCTTCTTTGATTTAAACAACAACGATCTGAATAAAGGATGTGCTTTTATACAAAAAGTAGAGTTTTTTAGCTTAGACCATTAAAAGGAAAGAAATGATGGTATAGACAAAACAACCATTAATTTAATCTCTTGTAATTTAATTGTTTTCTTCCCATGGCACTGATTCTTTACCTTTCTTGTGCTCATCATAGCATTCTGCTTTGTCTACAATTTATCTTCAAAGAACCATCTTCCCCAGTACTCTTGTGGTATTTTAAAATGAAGGCTATGCTGCCCATTTCCTCCTGTCTCTTAACACTTGGGGATATGCCATCTACACTGAGAACTTTTGATTGCCTGCAAATATTTCAGAACAAAACAAAACAAACACAAATCTCTTTGGTAAAATCATTTTGGTTTGATGAATCTAGTCAAGGGAAAATATTGGGTTGGTTCCTGTGTTTAATTTCCTGTTTTCTCTAATAACCCCTTATTCTGTGGTGAGGGGCAGAGGAGCAAGAAGAACAAGAACCGTTATTTATTTTTACTTGACATAACTTACATTGCTGTCAACATGTAATCTAGAGCTGTCTGGAAGTCTAGAGTAACTCCTAAAGTTCTTTCCTTGGGTTGTAGCTGTTCCTTGAAAGCTAAAACTTTCTAAGTGCTGGTTTTACACTCCTGGGCACTTGCCCACATCGATGTGTTGTCTCTTGGACATGGTTGTAAGTGATTACATTTTGGAGAAACAAATTCATGACAGTCATTCTTAGATTATAATCTAAATAATTAATTCCCTTCTGATTTTTCTATGAATTACTAGTCAACTCCTCTCCTTGTCTCTAGTCCATGTATATGCTAGAACATGGGTTATATTCATTGTGCTATTCACTAAATATGTTGTAGTTATTAGTGCCATTCACTAAAGAAAAGAGAAACTTTTGTTGCATTAAGCTTCTATCATTTGGGGATATTTATCACTGCAGCAAACCCTAGCCTATTTTTACTGGTGTCCTGCTGAACATACAGGATTAAGTATGGTGAACACAGTGAATTCCCCTCCAGAAGCTAAAGGTCTGGTGACAGAAAAGAAGAGTAATAAATGATTCCATCCTGGATCAAAGCATTCAGTCTTTACTCACTCAATGAGTGCCTACTATGTACCAGTCAGAAAAATGGAGAGCAAATAGGAGGTTGCAGCCCGTCTTCATTGAGCTTACATAAAGTGTTATGACGCTGCTAATGTAGGTCACGGTTATGGTGCAAAGAGAGTCACAAAATGGGGAACTTTGAACTGGCTGGGGAACTCCAGAAAGACTAACTGAAGTAGTTAGATATGTGTTGAGATATGAATAATGAAAACGAATTAATAAGGTAAGGAGACGGAAGAAGTCTTCTGAGCACAGGGATCCGCATGTGCGAAGACACAGTAAGAAAAGCGTGAGCAGGAAGAACTCGAACAAGGAGGGGGTGATGGGAGCTGAGTGAACAAAGAATGAAGTGTGATGAGATGAAGCTGGAGGTAGTCCGTGTTGAAAAGTTGTGTCTTAACTTTAAAAGTGCCACAGAAGCTTCTGAAGAGTTATTGCGTGGGTCATGGAGATTAGATTTGTATTTCAAAAGAATCATGTGAAGAACCGATCTGAGCGGCTACTGGTAGAGCAGAGGTTATTACAGTAGCCTAAATGGAAATAGAAATGGTGGATTCACAGAAATCTAAAGGATAAAAATCAGCAAGGCTCAGTAATGAATAGGAATCAAAGATAGAAAGAAGTAGGAACAATTCCTAGGTTATTGTCTTGAGTAAGGCTCTGCTTATACTTCCCTTCACAGAAATATGGCGATAATGACAAAGGGGAGGAAAATCTTTCCCTCAATCCTCCTGGGCTCAATGGCTGGGGCCCATGAGTCCCACTGCTAAAAGATAGATTAACAAGAGAAAATATAGCCTTAATTACGTAAATATGCACAAAACTTCACAAAGAAACATGTGCCTCAAGGAGGCAGCCAGATGACGGATGTTTATATACCATCTAGGCTAAACAAAAGGAAAGGAAGGCAACTTATGGGAAAGGGAAAGGGGGAAATGTGTTGTAAGAGTTGCAAACTACAGTATACAGGTACGTCTCTCAGGTAATAAAAGTTCCCTCCAGAAATAGCTCCCTTCCTGATATTTCCTGAGATTTCTCCCTTCCTGAGATTTCTTTACAAATGGAAAATTTCTTTACAAAGGGGAAACATAGACTCTATTTTTAGACAGGGGAAGGTGAAGAGCTTTTTCTGTCTCTGTTCTCAGTTGCCTTAACTCAGAATAATCCACATGTGAAAAGGGCGTTTTTTAGGGAGCATATTCTGGCACCTTTCATGCCAAATTAGGGATAGCTGAGGATGAGTATGAGTTCCCACTGAGATGTGCAAGAAGAAATGTCAGCAGTATTGAATACCATTGATTATGTTTTATTTAAAATACTTTCTTCTCAGGCGCCTGGGTGGCTCAGTGGGTTGAGCCGCTGCCTTCGGCTCAGGTCGTGATCTCAGGGTCCTGGGATCGAGTCCCGCGTCGGGCTCTCTGCTTAGCAGGAAGCCTGCTTCCTCCTCTCTCTCTCTCTCTGCCTGCCTCTCCGTCTACTTGTGATCTCTCTCTGTCGAATAAATAAAATATTTAAAAAAAAAAAAAAAAAAGAATAAAATACTTTCTTCTCTTGGTATCTACCTGGTATTCTTCTTACCTTTCTGTATTCTCTTATTAAATATATTTGCCGGGGCACCTGGGTGGCTCAGTGGGTTAAATCCTCTGCCTTCGGCTCGGGTCATGATCCCAGGGTCCTGGGATCGAGCCCCGCATCGGGCTCTCTGCTCCGCAGAGGGCCTGCTTCCTCCTCTCTCTCTGCCTGCCTCCCTGCCTGCTTGTGATCTCTCTGCCAAATGAATAAATAAAATCTTTAAAATATATATATATATATATATATATATATTTGCCTCTCCTGAACTCTAAATGTGGGAGTGCCCCAGCACTGTGCTTGGACTCCTCTCTTTTCTATCTTGTTTGCTCCCTACATGATCTCACCCAGTGCCATGGCTTCCCATACCACCTACACTATGACAGCTCACCAGTTGGGATCTAAGTCTTGAATGTTGTGTTATCTAGAAGCTGGCACCTACTTGACAAGAATTTTATAGGTTTTCTTTCATGCACAAGATCTCCTGTTAACTGTCTGCCTCCCAGACTGAAACACAGGGGGGCCTCCTTTGGGATCCAGAGAAGAGGGAGGACCTTGAACTCATGAATAAACAAACTTTAAAAGGCTGTTTGAAACAGAGCAGTCAGCAGACAGTTGAAAAGCATTCAGATATACATTTGAAGATATGGAAGAAAATCACTTTTTATTAGAAGATCAAGAAGAAATATGGAATTGAGCATTATTTAGAAGTTTAAGATGCCCACATAAGTAAACAGAATATCTTTATGTTATTTTAGTTTAAATGTTTCAAATTGGTTCCATGGAGTCCTGGTGACTATAGAGGACCTGATTTCACAATATCCAGATGGGAATACTCCACAGAACTCCAGATTTATATCTGCAACCTCTCGCTGGGCATCTCTGCAAGGATGTCAAATACACATCTCAAAGTCAACCTGTCAAACTCGAGCTTCTGCTTCTACCCACCAACACCTCCTGCACCTGTTGCCACTGCAATTAACAGTAACGCCATCATTTCACCCTCACATCCCAAAATCTTTGGAGTTGTCATAGTCAGAATTCTCTGGAGAAGCAGTGCACCAATAGGATAGGAAAAAAATATAAGGGGATGATGTGGGAAGCAAAGGCCAAAGAAAAAGATAAGTTTTTCTGCCTACAGTCCACTGACAAGTCCTTGAAATAGGTAAAGTGATCTAATCAGTTGTCTTGATGTTGACACTTTGCTAAGAGCAAAAGGCAATATTAGCTTAATAATATCCCGACCCCCTAGGATCCTGTGAGTCTAGTTTAAACATATAGAAATTCCTTTGGAAACTTCCTTTATCACAACCCCCCAAGATAAAGGTTAGCAATTATCCTCCAAGCTTATGGCCCATTGATACACATTTGAAGGGTCTCATGACTACAGTTTTATTGAAGAGTAATAAATGACCTTTTTCTAACAATAGCTAGTCCCCTCAAGGTCCTGGAAACCTTGCTTCCAAAATTCCTTAGTGACTTTCGCTATCCCTAAACCCCTCCCAACTTGAAAGTATAGAATCAGTCACCAGTCACCACCCCAGAGCAGCTCTTTCTGCCCACCAGTCCTATCCCCATGCTTCAATAAAACCAGCTTTTCGCACCGAAGATGTCTCAAGAATTCTTTCTGGACCATTTTCTCTTGAACCCCAACATCTTCCACATCAGAGGACATAAGTTTATTTGACTGAAATGCAAAGTTCAAGGTGCAGGTGATTAGTGTGGGATGAATTTGGATTAGTTTACAGAAGCTGACTATAAAATGCCTTATGGGAACTTTATGCCAGATAATGGGGAGACACTGGAAATTTTAAGAAAGGAAGAGACAAGGCCTATTTCTATTCCAAAAAATAAAACCATAAACTTAAAATCGCAATTTAGACAATGTAGTAGAGAGGCCAAGAAGTTGAGCGGTTGCTCCTGAAATGATCTTGCCTATAATAAGCTGACTCTCAGTGTTACTGTGTCTTCTCAAGGAGAGAGACACAAAAGGGCCAGCAACATTATTAAAGGTGGGAATCCACCTCCATTAAATATAAACAAAAATTATTAGGAAAAAAGTGATATGATTATAGGTTTCTATGTTACATTGAAATAAAAAGTCATTTTGAGATAATAAACAAATATAATTGTACCAATGATTTAGGTACACATGGGAACTGAGGAACTAATTACTTTCCCCCTCTAAAATGTCTACTGCTGTTTATCAAGTTTGCAAGATAAATGCTTTAATTCATTGCATTTCCATAAAACCCCTTGCAGCGCCTTCTTTATCAGCGCACTTACAAAATGAATTGGTTTTTCTAACACTTACTAACTTTTTTCAATTAGCATACTTATATTTGCACTTTACTTAATTCAGTTTTTCTTCAGTTAAACTATCTTATCAACTTATCACCAAAAAGTGGATTCCAAAATCAATCAGAATTTAAAAATTTAATTTCCTCCCTTATGAATAGAGTCCACCTCTTCTCACCTTCTGCATGATACCCACTGCTTTCATTAAATCAAAACCAGTAACTCTGCCCTTGGTAGGTTTAGCTGCTGTAAAAGAACTGAAAAATTAAATTGCAAGTTGGCACAAAAGCTTGGTATATCACGAAGAAGACTGACTACTTTTTTTTTTTTTTTTTAAAGAATTAAACTCTCCGGGCATGAATTTTCCTTAATGTGAATTGTTTTTTTCTTCCTCAGAACATAGAATTTAGTAACTTAGTTTGTATTTACATTACAATCAAGAAACAACATTCTGCCTTTTATAATACTCACTATATATATCAGAATAATAAGTATCCATATACATTTTTGTTGTTTTTACTTCTCTAAGTACCTCCTAAAAGAGGATGAAGTAACATTTCAGAAATGGGAGGAAGAAATAGAAGGATGTAGTTAAACTTTAAGCACATGAAAGAACAGAACAGATCTAAGGTAATCTGTTGTACAGCTCTTAGGTACTTTCAAATATTAGCCTGGACAAGAGAACAGCTGCCTGTTCCTCATTCCTTCTCCTTGGATACAGAGTGACTCAGATTTGATTTATTCGGCTCCTGTTTTTTAATCCATTTCTGAGCCTTCTGGATGCAAATCCAATACTACTCACCTGAAGTCTGACCCCTCAGTTTAACTAAATTTTAGACCACCTTCTTCCTAAGTATAGGCTCCTGACATCCCTTTCCTTTCCTTCCCCCACCCCCCAACATCCCTTTTCTTAGAGCATTTACTTTATTCTTTCTCTGACCATTTGGAACACAAATTTTCTACAACCCAGGAATGCCCTTCTCAGACCTATAAGCCACTTTTTTTGAAATGTAGTCAGAGAGAAAGAAAGAAAGAAGAGAGAAAGGAATGAATGAATGAATGAATTCAGTCTCAGTCTCCCCAACCCTGTGGGAGGACTGGAGCCTAACTTAATGATAAGCACTAATTAGCAAACTCAGACAGGTTAATCACACAGACATCCATGGCCTTCCACTACTTTCATTCTAGCTCACTTCAGTGCTTAAAACTCTCCCACCTTTTGTTGCAGTGAAATTTAGTTCATTCTCTCTCTCTCCTATTGCAATAACCTCGACTCTTATACTAATAGTCTTGAATAAAGTCTTCCTTGCCTCTAGAACTCCAGAGAAGCAATTTGACAGATCACAGGCTGGTGTTGCCCACAGTTACATCCTTGTTTAGGCATAGTTTTAATGGTTGAGCCCCCAAAGGAACAAGAATACATAACTGGAGGTTTTGAGTGTGTGTGTGCCTGGGTGTGAGTGTGTGCGCGCGCACGTGCACATGTGTGCGTGTGTTGTATGGGTGAGTTAGGGAACATCTGTCCCTTGGTTTCACTTTCTCATCTGTAGGAGCCCTATCTCATCCTTCCCCTCCAGGGGGTGAGGAGTGAATTGTTGATGCGGTAACCTTGAGAATAGAGATCTGCTGACAATAAGGCCAACTTGGCAGGGCAGCTTGAGAGAGTAAAGTAAGCATTATGTGTTTGTTAAATTAACTGAAATATAAACAAATAAGTTTCAGACTCAGGCACACAGCAGGTAGATCATTTCTGACATTCTCAAATGCTATTTTTCAGGTCAGTGCTTACAACAAATTGAAGATACTAAACTTATAAATTCTGTTAAAATACTTAAGGAGATTTAATTAAGTTGCTCAAGGAATTGAGTGTTTAAAAGAGTTTAAAATCATTAGACTTGAGCTAACCAATATTAATTAAAGAATAAGTAAAAGAGTTAAGGTGACTGGTCTTTCCCAACTACAATATTTAGATTTATAAATGACATGATAAAATTTGGGAAAAATAACTTAAAAACTTAAGGAAAATGTGGCTTTTGGTTTTGTAACTTTAAGAAATTGTCAATTTAACTGCAAACTGTAAAATTATATTAATTGCCAAAAGGCATTCTAGAAACTCACATTAACTAATAAAATACTAATAATTCCAGTCTTTCAGGGGTTGTTTTGAAAAGCATGATGGCAGATGTGAATGCCACTAAAAGCTCAATAAATGGATTCTGAATATTGACTCTGGGGAAATTATCGGTATAGACTTCTTTAAAAGATTTTATTTATTTCAGGGAGAGAGAGAGGAGGAGGAGGAGGAGGAGAGAGGGAAGGAGAGGGAGGGGGAAAGAATCTTAAGCTAATTAGGCACTGATCGTGGAGCTTGATACAGGGCTCAAATCCAGGACCTGAGATCATAACCTGAGCAGACACCAAGAGACAAATGCTCTGACAGAGCCACCCAGCACCTCATCTGTATAAACTTTGAATAGTTTTTTTTTCTAAAACCAGCAATCAAAAGTTAATTGCCTTTTAAGATAAATCTTCTGTATTCTAAAATGTCAAGAAAAGTATTATTTGCTATTTTTAATTATATTTATTTTAGCAAGCATATTGTTAAAAAGAAGACACCAGGCCAAAAATGGAGTCCTTTATGCCTCATATCTCCAAATCAAGACTTAATCACTTTCAGCTCTCCCAGAAATGGAAGCTTAAACCAGTCAAATCCAAATCTCCTGATCAGCACTAGTTAGGTAATCTGCCTCAGAGGCCCCTGTGATCCCCTGCTGGAAAGTGACCTTACAATAGGCAACCTGCTTCTTTGTCTAGTTTAGCTTCCTTGCGCCCACTCCCTTCTGCCTAAAAGTCTTTCATTTTGCACAGTTCCTTAGAGCTTCTTCCTGTCTGCTAGACGGGATGGTACCCGATTCATGAATCACTGAATGAAGCCAACAAAATCTTTAAAATTTGCTCCGTTGAATTTTTGTTTTTTAACAATATAAATTTCAATAAGTCCTCCTTTACCCAGTGGCCCAATTCTACACATGAGTGAAATTTTACTTTTTAATGTTGTCAAACCCACCTAACATGGAGTCATTTACACTGGGAATAAAATGGAGGGGGCAAGTGCAGGCACGTGAAAGAAAATTAAAAAAAAAAAATTAGCCTTACTTAACATAAGATGCCGGAATTCGCAGCTCTTTTTAGAAATCAGCAGAGGGTACCTGCTGAACCCCACAGGCCGGGTCTGTTGATGCCAGCTCTGGACTTTCCTTGTTTCCCTGACTCACCTATCCTGATCCAAGCAAGGAAGAAGACCACGAGGCAACCAGTCAGCTGAAAAAGCCAAACAACTTCCACGTTTGCCTTGTAAAAATTCCTTCATCTATAAGCAACTCAGAACTCACTGTTCCCGTAGCCTTGGGTTTCCGGGATTGTAGGTTGAAACCCTTGCAATAAATTCATCTTTTGCCTTTGTTTTACTCAGTGTGCGAAGTTTGGTTTTTGACAGTGTTTTAAGGATATGAGACACCTTTGTACTAGAAATAAGCATGACACAATTAGAGAACTGCCATCTAACTTTACTATTTTAAATTATTATACAGGTAGAAGGCATTACGCTGAGTACCTTAAACTGAGTATTTCTGTTCTAGTTGTATTGACACACACATACAAAATACAACAACAGCAACAACAAAACCCTGAAATACGAGAGATACTCTATAAAGAGATTTCATTACTTACTGGAGTCCCCAAAGAATCAGGTATATTTGGTTTAAGTTATAGAACAGGTAGGAACTTTGACAGTGGCTGTGATGCAAATGCATTTTATATAACTAAATGTCCACTGTCACATATGTGATTTACCCAGTCATCAAACAGTCCCTATGGGTTATATAATACATTTCAAGGAGATCTAATTTATTCCGTGAGCATCAGCAAATAATTTGGTGAAAACATGGGAACTTCCTCTACTCAGACTTATGAAGGCAGGTCTGGTTTCTCTGAGTAAATGCATCACAAAGATATCATTACCATGTAAATGGATGCCATCAATGGAAAATCAGTGGCACTTAATAAAAAAGCTAATTGCAACACATTTAAGAGGAAAAACCTGGAGAGACTTCTCAGAAGCTAAGTGAAAAATAGCTTTGGGTTTAAGTGTCATTAAAGAAAGAGAAATAAACTAAACAGAATGCAAAAATGTGGGAATGTGGGGCGATAACAAGGCAGAGTGGAAGGAGATGAAGGAAGACTTCTGCAAACAGATTTGAGGGAGGTGAAGAGGAAAGAGGAAGCAGGAACAGTGAAATCCCCATCAATAACAAGGGAAGGCATTTCTCAAGGCCATTCCATGAAGTAGAAAAAGAGGACCCTGGAGAAAACAGCATGCCCCAAGGCCAATCTGTTGTACTGGGCACGGGTTGACCTAGCTCTGTGAGCTGTCGGAGAGAATTGTGTGTGCATAGCTGAGGGAGAAATTCAGACCTTTCTATTTTTCATTAGTTCAATAAAAACCAGGACACAATCAACATAACAAAAGGTGTGCCGATTACTTAATACAATTCTACTGCATTCATCAAAAGCCTTTCTCTCTTTAAAAGCCTGTTCTCCACAAGTTGTTAGATGTCTTACAGAAAATGAAATGCATCATCAAGGAAACTCTTGTGCTCACATGCATTAGGGAAAGCACAGACAGGAACACCTATTGGATATGCTGTGAAGTGCAAAGAGAGGTTCTCCATTTAAACATCCCTCCCCTCCAGGGCTTGCTACTGTGGGGGTAGTGGGGGGGGTTGGAAATCCCTCTCTGAGAGTCATCGGGGTTAGGCATTCTTCTCTTTGAAGTCCTCAACTAGCTAACTGAAAGAAAAGCTAGACTTCTTTGTTAGGCAGGATCCTCATCTCTAATGGCTAATAAAGCTGTAGATGGCAACATGTGGCTACCTCCCCAGCTTTTCTTCTTTGTAAAGAACCCCAATTAATATGAGTTGGCTGGAGAGAAACATTTTACTACTGTGAACCTGCCATCTTGATCAGAGCCCACTGGGCAAGGGAGGCTACACGATTCTAGCTAAGCCCATCAGGATCTTTTGCTTAAGAATTTAAACTCAGATATGCAAAAATGAGGAATTGCAAACTGAGATGAATGAAACAGTTCTAGGATTTTTGTCCCTCAAATCTGAATTACCTAGGCACCACTTTTAAGTGAGGAAAATATCATGGAATTCCAGTATGATCATAAATTTTTTTAAAAAATGACATAATCACAAATAAGAATAACCCTATATTTGTATTTATAACCACTATCCATTTATAAGATCAAAGACAGTTACAAATAAACAAAATTATACAATCAATAACAGTCAAAATAATAAAGATCATGTGAAGAGAATGCTATTTTGCTTAATCTATGGAAAGCTCAATGTATTAAGATGATGAACCAATTTTCCCATGACTGACCTTAATTCAGATAGCATGTGTGACAGAATGGGTTGATGTTACAGACATCTCATGAACCCCTTGTTATAAAATAACTTTGACTTCGTTCTTTCATCAATAGTTCTTACCATTTGGAACAGCACACTTGGAGCTCCATTATAAATACCCAAATTCAAGACTTAAATGAAGCACAGAAATTGATTACCAGTATTTGGTTTTAAGATAGTTGCTCAAATGATTTAGAATGTATTAATTTCTTTAAAAAATAATCATTATCCCAAACATCTCAAATATTTAAATCCAAATAAAAATAACAAAATATATCCATGTTTTCCTAAGCCTTTGAAGGTCCCAATTTGAGTCTCATTACTCCAAAGCAACACTGTCTATCCAACAGAAACTTCTGAGATAGTAAGAATTTTCCGTCTGCACTATCTGTACAACAGCCACTGACCACATGTGGCTGTAGAGTTACTTAAAATGTAACTAATGGGATTGGCAAATTGAATATTAAATTTTATTTAATTTTAACCAATTTAAATTTAAATAGCCATGTGTGGCTGCCAGCTGCCTTAATGGCCAGCAGCTGTACTTTTTTTCTGAATACCTGTCAAATGTTGGCTTTACAAAATATTACTAAAACGACTCTTTGTATAACAAAGTACCCATGCAATTTAGTAACTTAAGACAACAAGCATTTATTTGCTCCCAGAGTTTCCATGAATCAGGAATTTGGGAATAGCTTAGCTGAACATCTATATGAAATATTATTATTAATTAATAATAATAGCATTAATTATGTTTACATAATATTAATACTTTAATTAATGTTTCATATAAATACAAAAATAGTCTGTCCCAAGTCATAAATCCTATAGCAGTTCAGTGACAGAAATGGGATTCGAATCCACATAGTCTGGCTCCAAAAGGCTATGCTTCTTCTTCTTTTTTCTTTTTTTAAGACTTTATTTATTTATTTGTCAGAGATAGAGAGAATGCACAAGCAGGGAAGCGGCAGACAGAGGGAGAAGCAGGCTCCCCAATGAGCAAGGAGTCCAATGAGCAAGGAGCCCAATATGGGACTCTGATCCCAGGACCCTGGGACCCTGACCTGAGCTAAAGGCAGATGCCTAACTGACTAGCCACCCAGGCATCCTTCTAACTGCTGTACTTTTCTGCTACTCTAAATGACATCCCTGTTCACAACAGAAAAATTTCTAGACCTCTTACCCTGTTAAGTAGAGCCTCTACAAGCTGGCCCACAACAGCCCTTAGCTAATCCCATTACTTTAACCTTCATCAACTCCCGCCTTCCCTCCCACAGTCCCCAAGTACGTGGCCAGCTGGCTTTCCACCACCTCTGTCTGCACCTTTATGTCTTCTGAACCTGGAAAATCCTGTTGAATGGGGTGTGATCACAGAGAAACCAACACATGAGAAGCGGCAGGACTCCCAACTGCCACCGTGTCATACATCTGGATTCCGAGGCTAAGGAATCTTTGATTGTAATCTTTCAGACTGTTTTATAAGTGTTCATTTAGACTCTCAGCTGAAGAACAGGGAAAATGAAATTTAGTGCCGAGCTGTGTGAACATGGTCTGACTCCTGGATAATTTATGTTTTATGACAGATTCCATTTTCTGCTGCTGGCATGATTACACAGGAATACATTTGTCCACTGAGAGTACATTTGTGTCTTTTGCATGGGCTAACTCAGTGGTAGCATTTAATTTGTGCCATATTATTCACTTATCAGCCCAAAAGACAGTACATGCTCAGAATTACTAAGTTATTGAAATGTTATTACAAGAATCAGTCTTGAGAGGCAAAAGGAACGTTCATGTGTAGCCTGAGATTGTCTCATTATCTTTAAAGTGCAGATATCATTGAGATGATTAGTTTCCTGGATAAATTTAGGTTTGAAAGGTGTGAATATGTACTCCATCAGAAATGTTGTGTTGAGTATTATATATTGGGCAGTGCAACTGTGGAAAACTGAAATACGTACAGAGTGAACCTGGGTAGATATACACCAGTAGGGTCTGGTGCAGTCCATTGAAGAGTGACCTTCTGAAAGAGATTGTCATTTATCAAGTCTCACCAATTGTTGTAGTGGTGGAACATGGCCCAATGTTGCTAGAACGTCTGATTTTAAGAGGAACCAGATTTCTGAATATCTATATGGAATACCCTGATGTTTAAATGTTGATAAGTGTGGTAGGCATAATTCTAACAGTGACTCCTAAGGATTCACTTCCATGTGGAATCCTTTTCCCTTAGAATGTGAATGGGCTCTGTTATATGAATGAGATACTATTAATCTCCTGTTACATTACGTGGCAGAAGGTTGATTGTCTAGGTAAGCCTAATAAAACCACAGACTATCAAAAGGAGAAAGTGCAAGGATACCACAAGCTTTTCCTGGCTTTGGAGCTATGAAAGGCCACACTCAAGGACTGAGAAGCCTGTAGAGGCTGAGAGTAGTCCCAGGCTGGCAGCCAGCAAGAAAATGGGGACTTTGGTCCCACAACCCCAAGGAACTGAATTCTGCCAATGACCTAGATAAGCTTGGAGATGAATTCTTCCCCAGAGTTTCCAAGTGGGAGCTCATTCTAGCCAACACTTCCATTTTGGTCTTCTGAGACCCTGAGCAGAGAGCCTAACCGAGCCCAGCTGATTTATGACCAACAAAAAGACTCTGAGATGATAAACGGGTGTTGTTTTAGGTTGCTATCTATGTGGTTATTTATTAGCCAGCGACAGAAAAGTAATATTGTAAGCAATTAAAACTATTTAAGAAACTGTTAGTAGTCAATCAGTATGCATCAAAGAAGCATTGGTTCACAAGCTCTGGTATAGCTAAGGTGAGGTGAGTTGGTTTAGACAGAAGGGGGTCTAGCATTCCTCCATCTTCTGATGTAACAAACTATACACTGTGCTTCTTATGGTCCTTACTTACGGGCATCTTAAAAGATAAACTGTGATTTGAAATGCAAATAAAAAATGGCCACATTTTGGATAATGGGTAAAAGCATAAGATGATCATGTGTGAATGCATTACTAGAGACAGGTTTTTGGCTTTGTGGGTATCTGCTCTGTTCGCAAGTTTGGGTCATTGAGGTAAATCAAGAAGACGGGGAATTTCCTTAACATTTTTTCCTAAAAATGCATTGGGGATAATTGTTTCTTTAAAACTATTGTTGGCCTACACAAATCTGCTTCATTCATTTCTTGATCGAGGATGTAAAAGAGATGGTGACTGTTGGCATCCCTAAAAGTTCTCCAGCTTGAATACCATGTAGTGAATATGGGCACGTTCAGAAATTCCATGAGAGGTAGTTTTTATTTGGGTAAATAAATTTTAGAAGAGTATTCTGAGTGGCTCTGGGAATAAACTAGTTCTCATTGCATAGATAACAACATTCTTTGGCTGACGTGTTTCTTAAATATAAAAATGATTAATCAGCAAGTACCTTCTCTGGCAGCCCTTTGAAGACTCTCCTTATCTATTTAGCATAGTTAACTGAACAACTGGTGTTCAAGACACTGTGCTCTGGATAGAACTCTGAGAACAAAGATGACTGAAAAGACATGCCTACAGCTAGCTAGCTGCAAGTATCTCCTTTTTCTTCTTTCTTTAATCTTCCTGTTATAGATAGAAGTGAGCATGTGTGGGGTTCTGTTAAACATGTTACCAAGATTTCTTGGTATGCGTCCCGCCACTGCCCCCCACGACCATGCACACAAATATCAATTTGAAGACAGTTGGACTTGCTCAGTTGCGGGGGAAAAAGCTGGGGAACTTCTGCTTCCCCCCAGTATTGGCTCCAACTGCTTGCAGAGACCCTGCCCAGGAATGCTTACTGCATACAAGCTGGTAAGCTGGATTTGCACACAAGTGGATTTAAGAGACCATTCTGTCCTCTTCGACAGATGAGTGTGACCGGGTGAATATCTTCCCATTCACTTAAGTTCCTCTTGGTCTGGGCAAATTCCACTAAACTGTAGGGCTTTTGAGAGCAGGCTGGGGCTCTGGAGAACTTTCCAGGGTAACCTGGCTAATAATCTTTGCAGGAGATTTTTACAAATGCAACTTGTTTGGGCTCTGGCTCAGCTCCCTCCTCCCCTGCACCCTGGCCCTCACCCTGGGGGTGGAGATGGAGAGAGAGAGTGTCCTTTCCTTCCACAATTCCTCCCAGGTGACATTTCTATTCCCTAGGCTCAAGGCCAAAATGCGGGAGAGGAGAAAAATTTCCCTTTCATTAGCACTTATTATGTCTTTAAAAGCAGCCATTTGTTTACTCGGTGGAGTCATAAGGTAATGGATATTCATGAAATAAAACAAATGTCTAAATGTTAGAGACCACAGGTGATTCTTAGTTATCAGTTTGGGAATGCTGAAACTTACATAAAATATAACTATCACAGTATCATTGTTGTTTCTTTTGGAATTTTCCTGTTAGTGTCCCAGGCATCTTAAAGAAGACATGCATTTAGCTAGCTTGTTATCCTTTGATTGAACAGTAGTGTTTACGCTGGGATTCTTCTTTTTCTTCAGTTTAGGTCCTATGTTTTCTATATAAAGTTATATAAGAGATTTTTTTGCTACTTTCTAAAAATTGGTTAGACTACTTTGTAGAGATATCTCTATGATATTATTAACACATCACAATATGCCAGAAGCTATAATTCTTCGGCCACAGAAATCTGTTGGGTTTTTTTTCTCTCCAAATTAACCCTGGGGTTGATTTGTCAATGAGAGGTAACAGTGTAAACTTGATTACAGCATTTTTCTATGGTATGTTCAAACTCCTTTTCCACTTTTACCTTATTGGTGTTAAAATCTGCAACTTGACCTTTCTTTGAAATTAATGGTCACACAGTAACTGTAGTTTGGGTTCTAGCAGTATCAATATTTGCTTGGGCAGAAAAAATGTTTTCACCTGTTTGCACATAATTTATTTTCTAGTTCTCTGAAGGTCCTGCATATCTTTTGCAATTCATTCTGCAAGGAGGAAATTTCCAGAGCAGACTGCAAATCCATGGTGTCCTACAGGAGCAAGGCGGGAGTCACCCTCATGTCGCCACCACACCAGCTGGTCACCCAGAAACTTTGCTCTCCACTGTTGTTTTATGCTAATGACATTTTATTTTCAGGCCAGTGATTCGTTTAACATTAGTATCAATTATAATTTCTTTGATAGGGTAATTAATTCTTTTCACTTAAACCTTAATGTGTGTTGGGGCTATTAATAATTTCAAATTTCTGAGTGTGCCACCAGTATGACAAACATCTTTTTCTCAAGCTAGTTAGTAAAATGCTTGGTTCAAACTGAAAAAAGCAAATGGCTAAAGAGCACAGTATGTATATATATATATATATATATACATATATATATATATAAAAGCTAATTACTGTGCTACACTGGCAAGAAGACTACTATGTTCTTTATAGTCAGCACTGGGGCTTCTGCAGATGAACTAAATTTCTAATAGCAGCACTTTAAAAAAAAAGGTAGTTAAGGAAATAATGGTTTTTCAGGTCTTGGAAATAAATAATCATTAAACTTTAATTTGTAAGTAAAAGAAAGGAAAAAAAATTATATTTGAGAAATACCCATGCAGGTTTCAGGGTTTCTAGGAAACCAGATTAACAATTACAATGTCATTTGGTGAACAGCAAATGTGGGCAAGAAAAGTGAATCGCCCCCGGGACGTTTTATGCAGATCATGAAAAACACCACTTTAATCTGCTTCTTCTCTCTCACTGAGTATGCAAATCCATTTTTAGTGTATTGGTAGATATTGCTCTATTACACTGTCTCCAATATCTTAAACCATTTTCTCTTTGTATTTATGTATGTTAATATTATCAATAGTTTTGCAGTGAAATTCTGATCTTGTGTTGGGAATAATACTGCTATTTCAAATGTCTTTTGAGTGGTTACACTTTTCTTCTTTTTCTTGTTCCTCTTCATTTTTTTTTTTTTTAAATCTAGAGAAGAGAATCATTTCTTGTCAGGCAAAAGGACAATTTGAGCTAAGTTCCTTATTTATCCAAATGGAGGATGAGGAGGTATCCTTTGTCCTGGGAAGATAGAGCAAATTGGAACTCAAATTTTTAACTTAAGGGTAATTATCCAAAATTTAAACTTAAAACTCATATTCAATTTATGCTATGTTTGGAACAACTTACTGTGTGGATCTACTTTTTTAACTATTTGATTTTTTTAAAAAGATTTATTTATATATTTGAGAGTGCGCATGCACACATGTGTGCACAGGTGCCTTGGTGTCAGGGAAGGGGAGAGGGAGACAAGCAGACTCCCCGATGAGACCATGCCCTGACCCGAAATCAAGATCGGGACGCTCAACTGACTAAGCCACATAGATGCCCCCTAACCATTTTTTGAATTCTGAGGACAGATCAAGTTCTTCCAATAAAGGCTATGTCCAAATTGATATATGCTAAAAGAGTAAAATACATGCTGGATTTTAAAGATTTAGTTCAAAAAATAAAATACAAAATTTTATTAAAAATCTTATTAAAAAGCATTTTAACTTGATTATATGTTGGAATGATAACATTTCTGATATGTTGGGATAATAAAGTACATTATTATAATCAATTTCACCAGTTCCTCCTTTTGTTAATACGGCTAATAAACATTTTTAGATTGTGTATGTGGCTCTCTTATTTCCACCATATGTTCTGCAATAGCCCAGATTATGAAGCGTGAACATAGTCCATTGAGAAATCACTGGTACTGGAAAAGACCCTCCTCTAATTTCTATGTAGTGACCAGACTGGAGGATTTACCTTCAATCACAATGAGCCCGAGTCTGGCTATTCATTGTGCTTGCTTTTGGCCTCGAAATTTCAACCAATACCAGGTTTCTGGGCAGCATTTCTCCATCATTATCAGAACTTCAGAGCTTCTAGCCCCACTAGCACCCTGATGAGGAGCCTGCCCAGTGCCCATAACAGTTGTAACCCATGGGAGGGCTAGACTAGGGGATGGAAGCTATTTACCAGGACAGCCATTTCCTTGGAACTAGGCAGCCCACCTTCTAAGAGGTACTGATGTTCTGCAAATGATCTCTCCACTCCACTCTAGCAATGTACAGAGAGTTTGGTCCCACTTCTCCACCTTGGACACTACCCTCTCAAACAA
The DNA here is from genome assembly GCF_002288905.1 of Enhydra lutris kenyoni. NCBI lineage: Eukaryota > Metazoa > Chordata > Mammalia > Carnivora > Mustelidae > Enhydra > Enhydra lutris. Next base: position 23,606,525 of record NW_019154091.1, read on the forward strand.
GCTTATACTCGCTGCCTCACATCGGCACGCTGGATTAAGACCAAACCAAACCAGATACAACTATTGAAAATACAAGCATTGACGTGTTCACAGATGGGTTCTGACAGGACTTCTTAATTTTCTACTATCCCCTGAGAATATGGTTTCTGGGAACTGAGAAACACACATCTTTTGCATCGCAATGTCTAGAATGACTCCGGCTACATTGGGTGCCTTTAGTTATCACCATCTTTAGTGTCTAAAAATCTAGATGAATGCAAATGATGGGTTAGTTGATTATTCCTAGAAAAATCACAAAACATGATGAGAGTCAAGATTTCTGACTCTGAATTCAATGTTTTTTTTTTCTTCCATTATACCCCTCCTTTATAAATGTCACATTAATGGGCATAGATATGTTATGTATTTTACAAATTGAAAAATAAAGCCCAGATGAATTATAAAGATGTCCCCCACATCTCTCAAATTTTAGTCTCCATCTTCTTCACTTGGTCAAGATCTTTCCAGTGGGAAAACATCCCAAAATGAAATTCACAACTTCACTTCTCATTTCTATACTAAGGATTCCTATTTTGATCTTTTCAGCCTCCACTTGTCTTCAAGGCTCTAGTGCTACATTTCCAACTGTTTCATCCGTTCCTCAAAAACCCCACACATTTAAATTGCACTATATATAACCAAGTAATCTTCAAAGGACTTGAAAAGCAGAAAGAAAAAGAAAACTTGGTAGAAAGTATGTAGTACATTACATCTAAAGGGAAAACAAATTCTAAGTGTGAGGCAGTATTTTGTCTTTACCGGATTACACAAACCCTTGGGTTATCTACTTCCTTCCTTGGTCACCAAATAGCTTCTAATTAATCTGGCTTCCCAGGAAGCTCCTCACCTGAAAAAGTGGTTCTTCTTGAATTTAATATATTTGCTTTACAGAAGCTAACGTTCTGTTGCTATCTCCACATACAGAAACATTTTTATTCAATTTATATGTATTGAGAATGCACTATATTCTAAGCCTTGAAATTGAACAATTAAGTGGCACAAGATAAGCATATAAAATAGCTATCTTATTATAGAATATAATTATATATGATTTCTAGAAAAGCCAATAAATCAGATTCTTGACCTAGTCTGAAGAACCAGAAAGGCTTGCCTAAAGTAATAGCATTTGAGAATGTGTAAGGGCCTTAGGGTAAAAGGAAGTAAATTACTGTAAAAGAAATATTATTTCAAACCCGGTCTGGGATAAAACCTTATTGCTTTGATATAATTAGTAATCTCCTTATTTGAAGAAATTAGAACTCTGATAATTGTTTAATTATTTATGGGATCAATATTGGTCTTAGGAGACCAATCACTCGTACATCCATCTGACAGCCACGAGTCTGCAGACCTTGAAACTGAGTATTTTTTGTCTAATCTATAGTCTATACATGCCTCTACTAGGAGAGAAACTTTTAAATTGGCCCACTAGAGGTTTTTCCCACGCAGGAAGGTTATAATAAACCTCTGACATGTGCTCAGAGCTAAATTGTCTAGAAAGTTGTTGTTACTGCCTCAAGAATTCCTTCTAGGTCTATAATTAGGTTAACATCATATAGAACGCAACCAAAATGGGGGCACTGGATGTGGTGAAAAAGAAAACCAAGGGATAAGCAAAATCGAGATCAAGCAAGCAATTGTTCTTTGATATTTGGATCTTACTCATAAACACAAGATATAAAAAAGATAGGGGGGTGATCATATTTACATTTTATAGTGACCAGTTTTTCTAGGATATGCTATCCAATAGGAATATAAATACGTGGGTCACCAATACAGCAACAGATTTAATGTAAATTTTCTAGCAGTCGCAGTAGAAAAAGTAAAGAGGATCAGGTAAATTAATTATATACCACAATTAATATAACCCAAGATATTGACAGGGTTTTCATTTTAACATGTAATGAATGTAAAAAATTATTTACTCAGTTGTTCATCAACTTCAACTCAATACTGTGCTCTTCTAGAATAGAAGGTGGATTGTTGAAAGTTCCAGTAACAAGGGTTTATTGTTATTTTTTACAATTTTATGGAAAACAACTTGAGAACTTTCATTTTTCCTCTAATAAGATTATAGTTCAAAATGTACTATGTTTAATTATGAATATGCTCTCTTATTGATGAGTGTTCGCATAAATAAGAGATAATGGATGCTTCATGAGGAGATCCTCCACATCATTATCCAGATCATTTCTAACAAATTAAAAATAACATTGCATTCAGAAATGCAATATTTTATCTGTTAGTGCCTCCCGTCATCCAAAAAACCAAAACACAATGGAAGCTTCTTTTAAAACATCTTGGCTTATCAAAGGCATAACATTAACAGTTTTAAAGGTAGTTTATTTCTTACAAAAATGTACGGGTTTTTTAAATGTGAAAATCCAAAAGGCTGAAATGAAAGCATCTGAATTTCTCCAAATTCAAATATAATTCACTTGGCCATTAATTCTATCAGTGCCTGAATACAATCTTATGAAGAGATACTATAATTATCCCATTTTACAGATGAGAAAACTGGATGAAAGATGTACTTTTAGCAAGACTAAGGTATTACCTTGGATGTATTTACAAATTGAATCCTGAAAATATGTGTTGTACTACTGCTATAATTAACTTACTATAATGACACCGTCATTGTAGCAACTAATATTTGTTCAAATTTTCCTGAGTAGGCATTGTTTTAAATGCTTTACAGATCCAAACCTAATCCCCCAGCATCCCTATAGGTAGATACGCTTACTATAAACTCCATTTTTTTAAATGAGGGAATTAAAAGATAAATTCTTTAAAAAATTTTTTAGTAAGTTGAAATGCTTCGCACATTGTTCTCAAGAATGTTTCAAAATAGTCTAATACATATTTTGTCATTATTAGTTTATAATAATAGTTGTAAAAGCAGCTACATCTATGGAGGGCTTTGTAAATGTTGGGCACTGTTCCAGGCATTCGGATGTAATAACTTACTTGATCATCATGGTAATCTGTGAGAGGGGGGATACTATTACTATCAGTATTTTATAGGTGAGAAACGGAGGCATCCAGAACGTGGGTAAACAGGCCAACATCACACACACATAAGAATGACAGCGGGATTCCTATAGTGCATGTGTCAAAATTGTATTCAAGTTTTGTATTAATTCAGTACTTACCTGGTTAGGATGAAAGGTGGAAATTTCCTTCATTTTCCAAACTGTGAATGAAGAAACGAATGCACCAATTTTGGATGACTGACCCATTTTAACTAATGCCTTCCCCCTCCACAACTGTCCTAATTCAAAAGTTTTCCTGTTTTAAAAACCAAAACCCTACATGTATAATCCAAATGTACATTCTTATTACTGGGGTTGTAGCTCAAGATATTTCTTTTAAAAGTCTAATTTTAAAGGGAGTTTTCTTTTTCTAATCTCTATTAAAAAGTTAAGCAGCACCAAAAAAATTATTTGGCTTTAACATAATCTTTTAGAACTAAAAGTTTAGTAGAGGATTTAGTGAAATATAAGCAAAGAAACACTTAATAAGTTGATTTAACTAATATCAACTTTCTATTTTATAGTAACTTTTATTTTATAATCAAGCATTTAGATAGACTAGTGAGAGTTTCCTAAAAATATTCACTGAATAAACTTCATTAAAAAGTGTATCTTGGGCCTTTAGTTAATTTATTTACGCAAAGCTATGTGGTCCTCTCTCTAAGGTATATAAAAGAAACATTTACACACATCCCTACTGATGGCACATTAATAGTACAAAGAAGGGGTGCCTGGGTGGCTCAGTGGGTTAAATCCTCTGCCTTTGGCTCAGGTCATGGTCTCAGGGTCCTGGGATTGTGCCCCTCGTCGGGGTTTCTGCTCAGCGGGGAGCCTGCTTCCCTCTCTCTCTTCCTGCCTCTCTGCCTACTTGTGATCTGTCTGTCAAATTAATGACATCTTAAAAAAAAAATAGTACAAGCAACATTTTAAGGCTGGACACTTTTGGTGCACGATTATTCAGTTTTTCTCCATATATAGATACCACACCTTGTTGTCAATAAATAATTCCACTTTAATGGCAAAGTAATAATTTAGACAGATACAGGGTGCACATTTGCAAAAAAATATATGCAAGCTGGTTTACAAGCTAGAGGAACAATAAACCAATAGAAAATACATCATCCAGTTAAGTCCATTGACACCAAGTACTTATTATTGGGGCTTTACAAAGACTACAAAACTTTTCAGATGATTTATTTCACTGTTTCTGCCTATTTACATGATATGTTACATCAAAAATGTACAAAATATAAAATGTATACAGACAAATGTTTCACAAACTAGTTTAAGTTGTAAACTAGGTGAACCTACTGGGATGTATTGCAGGAATTTGTGTTTATGATCATGTTTGGACTGTGTTTCTCAAAATGACAGGGAAAGATTAGCAATTTCTTTTAGATCACGTATCATACAAGGGCAACTAGTCACTCATCCAGCTACATATACTGATGTTTTACGACAGCTCTGATCCATGTTTGAGGCTTCAAAGTCAGGGTGACAATTCTATGTGCATAAATTCAGTTCAGTTTTCCCTTGGGGCAATAGCACCGTGTAGGACCTATAGACTTAGCGACACTCTGAAAAGGGCTCAGAGGTCTCGTGTTGTTGTTGTTCTCTAGCAACTGACCCACGGGTGGTCACAGAGAGTAGCACCAATGGCACATCACGAAAGCAACCCATCTTCGCGCGCCTAGAACAAGTCTACAGCATGGCCTAGCCCTTCGGTTCGGAAAACTCAAAACCCCGTCCTCTTGTGTGTGGTGGTAACTTCTCCCATGATCCCAACTGGTTTTCATGCACGCTCTTTAAAGCCTGCCACAACAGATGCACTTTCGGACATTTTTACTTTTCCAAAAATGTATTGGCTTCATGTACAGTTTTGAAGCATGCTCACTCTAGCACTGATAGCTCCTGCATCGTCATAACCACTGTAAATACAGGACAAACACACCAGATAATAACAGCTTTGAGGGTTTGCATTCTGTATTTGTTTGCAATGTACAGGAAATCTCAGCAAGTGAAACACCTCTTAACACCAACAGGATTAAAGTACATTTGTGTGTGTGTGTGTTTGTTTCAATTTGTGCAAGATTTTTTAAATGATTATTTACAATACCTACCCAGTAGACTGTGCAAATCTAACCTTCTTTTACAGTATAAACGCTTCCGCTTCCACAGTGACGTCACTGCTTCAGTGTTCTTTAATGCTGAATTTCTCATGTACAACGATAGTAATCAAAACAACATGCTCAAAACCAAGAGGAATAGTAAGAAGAAGAATAAAAAGAGTAGGGGAGGAAAAGCCAAATAGTTGTGCTCATGTTGCAACTAGTGCTTCCAGCTCTGCTGGGTAAGAATTCCCATTCTCCCTCCTTCTACAACTTTTTTGCCTAGAACTGGATGGAGGTGAGCCACATGTCTTTGCTTTGAAGTGAGGGTCAAAGAGGTTTTCTGGGTTAACTTGAACATTTTGGAGGACAGATGATCTATTCCCAAAGCAAAAACACTGATTTTTTTTTTCTCTTCTCCAATTCTTAAAAAAAAAAAAAAAAAAAAGAACCCCCAAACCCCAAAAACTGAAACAGATATCTAGAGGTGAGGCTACTGTGTTAACTTGTGTTGCTTGGTTAGAAATGAAAAGACAGTGGAGATTACCAATGGTTTAGGATTTAAACCAACTCTTAAACTGTCATAGAAATCTGTTTTAAGGCAGTGAGACAGCACCATAGGAAATGTTCCTTCTTTCACTGAAAAGGCTCCAACGAATAAAGCCCTAAGAAAGCCTTTTGTCAGTGTTGACTAATAATTGGTATAAAACTCTTGTTAAGGGAGTGGGCAGGTGGTTTAAAACAACCTTATAAAACCTGTGGTAAAAACAACCTTATAAAACCTGTGACTCATACACGAGAAAGTTGGCGGAGCACATCGTGTGAACGTGGCAGTTAAGAATGACATTGGCACGTCTCCAGCTTGCCGTGCTCGCGTCTGCCGGGCGGTGGCGCGATTCCGCTTGTGCTGACGGAGGACTGGCCTCTTGGCTTCCTTTCGGACTGGGGTGAGCGCCCAGCACAAACGCTGCTGGAGCCCTGTAACCAGCACCATGTGGCACGAGGGAGGCTGGACGGAGAAGAAGGGACCCCGCTCGGGGAGGACGGGCCCCCTCAGAGGAAAAGAAAGGAAGGGACAAAGAAAGGGCTGCATTGTAAACTTTTAAAGAGGAAAAAACAGAAAGTCCAGTTTGGCTACCCCATGTGCAATCTATTCAGTTGCCCTGTCCTTAGGGTCCTTTCCAGTTGAGTAATGGAGCCGGACACCACTCCACGGATATAAAAAAAATGCCTAGAAATAAAATAAAGTTAAGCTTGCGTTTCAGTCGAGCATCTTGGCGGTTCAGACTTCGCTCTGCTTCTCGGAGACCACGACTCTGGGTCAGGGCCCTTGACAGGGTGCTTTCCTACTGGCAGTGGTTTCGTGAAAATACCTTCCTTCCTTCCTTGTTAAACCTTTAGCAAAAGCATCCTCTCTTCCCCTAACTTCTTTCACCCCCTAGAGAGTAGATTCAAGAGATGAATCTAAAATGTCGTCATGGTGGCTGGTACTATCGCTGTCACAGCTTTGTGTGCCCGAGTAATTGGCTGCTTCTTGGAGTTTCATTAGCATATTCATCTGAAGAAAGAAAAAGAGACATCGATGTAGGCAGTGATGCAGTGAGCCAGCCAGCCCCATAAAACACACGGCCCGGAGCCACACGGAGGCAGCGCGCCTCATCCCATCCGAGGGAGACGGGGAAACAATGTCACGTCTGCATGAGTCGCCTCCGGCTCCTATCCCGGTTCTGCCTGAACACGGCTACGACACCAAACCATAAGGACCAAACAGGGCCTCTAGAGAGCTCTTTTATTTGGGGTTGTGAATGAATACGGCTCCAGCAGGGAGACTGGGAAAGAAACTGTATCACAGCTGGACATCTGGGCTCGTTGCTGGAGAGCACGCCAAGCTTCTCAGCTTTTTGGCGCGGAGAAGCAGAAAGCATTGAATGGCAAGTGAAAGTCGTGGATGTTCATACACACACAGACGCGCACGCGAGCGCGTGCACACGCTCCCGCGAGAGAAGGAGGGGATGGAGTGGAATGACGCCAGCTGCTGCACACAAACGCACCATCTGCTGTTTAGGGGCTGACCTCGAAAGGGGTCACTGAATGAAGCCGACCATGAGTGTTTGAGGAGGGAGAGGGAGAGGATCACTGTCAAGTTTCTGTTGTTGTTGAATTTCTGGCTAAAATATGATCGATCTATCACTGAAAACAAAAGCCACCTTCTGGAACAATAGCAGCTGTCTCGGGTTTCCCCGTTGATAGGACAATGGTAATGTTTGTTCCAGAAAAAGGGACATACGCCTGAGAGCACCTGGGGAGAAATACAGCTAGCGTTTCCATGTACTACAAAATAAAAGGCAGCCAGCTTGCTGGCTTTTGATAGATCTGCAGATCCACTGTTAGAGGAAAAAGGAAAGATTGCTTAAAAGCAAATTGTGGATAACCTGTTCAATGATTTTATTAGAAAGTGCAGGAAAACTGGCATGGGTCTTCATGAAAGAAGTAAGACTTGTTTTCTTGTCGAGGGTTTCTAGAAGTGGTCCTAATCTTTATATTGTTTAATGCATAGTCATTTTATTATTTTATAAAGTAATCCAAGTTGTTCCTTTTTTTCTTTCCCAAATTAGAGGACTGGAGAATCTGATCCAATAAAAAAGAGAAATCTAAAAAAAGGATTCCTTAGACATATGTTAGGCTATGGATGCTTGTGTGTTCTGTGTAAAATGCATGTTCAATAAATGCCTGTGAAATAGATGATAGATGATAATCAACAATTTTAGCAAGCAGGCCTTTCTGACAGAGAGGCTACAGAGATAGCATATTTTAAAGTCATTTTAATATTCTTCAAGACAACATTTTTTAATATAATTGTTAGGCTAACTCTCTGAATTTATTAAATCAACTATATACAGACATGAAATGAAAGTAGTGACAGCCTGTCAAACCCAATAAAGCAAAAGCCAAATGTCTCCATAAACATGTACTTTCTCTCTCTTCTTATCTCTCTCTCTGTCTCTCACCCACACCGCCCACCCCATGCACATTCATATTGCCTCCCTCCTTTCTGATATCAGTTCCTCCATCATTAGTCACTGGCTGTATGTTCAAGCATTTGAGTGAAGATAATTTGTAAAAGACCATTGTGTGTTGAGTGTCCTCCTGATTTACTAAGAGTAGAAATTGTAAATGAGGTCTATTTTAAGGGTTATGATTCTAACCTCAGTCAAATATTTGAAATCACTTGAATGCTGAATGCTGTAGAAGTTTTATGGTGTAATAGAAGCATCTAAAGTCTTGATTTTTTAAAATGGTGCCATATAGTAAATACACTTTATTAGACTAAGTTCCAAGTCTTAGATTCATAATAAATGTACACATGGGATTTAATTTGCCTTCTCATAGTGTTGCTTTGTGCATTCAAGTCAAAGGGGATTACAAGAGGGGGCAAGGTTACAAATATGATCCAATAGTCACTGGGATAGATCATTATTCTCTGCAAAAGAATGTCCTTCCTCTCCTCTCCTCTGCTTTCCCCACATTCATAATCATAAATATAATGTCTATCATTTGTAACACATTGCTCAGTTCCTTATCACCTCTGCTATTACCAATCTGCTGGGCTCCTAGCCTCCATCCTCTCTTCTTTAATCTGTCTTCTGCTCTGTTACCAAAGAGATCTTTATAACCCGCAAATCCAGATAATAAAAGTCCCCTGCCCAAACACCTTTGATAGCTCTTCATTATCTGTGTGATAAAGTTTTAACTTCCTACAAAGATAAACAAGCCTTGGCAGACTTTTGTAGCTCTATTTCTTCTTGCAGACTTTGTAGTTCTAACTTTTCTTGCCCTTTTTGTTCTAATCCCATCAATCTGCAGATAGCATTTTTATTCATATTCATTTTTCTTACAGTGTTCTAAATTCACCTGCTGCTTCCTTAATTTTGGATGTTCTCCATCCAATCACATGATGGAACATCTGTTCTTCCTTCTAGACGCAGCTCAAGAGTCTCCTCCTTTATAAAGCTTTTTCCTAATCACTTCCTCAGTGGACTCACAACATTATCTAGCATGTGACTCTACCATTATTTTACTGTAATTTAAATAGGTAGACTTCTCTTTCCAGTAATGAACCTTGAGCTTCTTGAGACCAAAAATGGTACTTTATTTATCTTTTTTATTTATCTACCAAGTCTTAGCCATGAGGATATACTTATTAATACTTGTTGAAAGAATGAATGCATTTGTTGATGAGGAATAAAATACTGTGAGATGCACCAAAAACTTGTATCCTTGTTCACATCCAACATATTTCTGACATTAAATAGTGGATTTTTTCCAAATATTTTTGATTTAGATTGGACTGCAAATATATTTTTACTCGATATCAGTAATTATAGAACTATAACAAAATAAAAGCAGATAGAATATTTATTTTCTTATCAGAAGGTGCCTGATCCAAAGATTTACTTTTAGATGATAAGTCTTTTGTTATTTAGCACACCATAATCTCCTGTTTCTTAAGATGTTTAGTTGAGCAGCCATTTAAGAATCAGATTTTTTAACCCCAGTTTTTATTCAGTATGGGAGACTCTGGATCCCTTTTCTGTACTAGAAGACAAGAGCATTCAGAGCCAGGGAAGAGTGCTAAATGGGTTTAGCTGATCGGAACCGGGAAGTTGAGGGCATCCCGTAAGGGTCCCTTACTCGACAGTTTAATTTTTCAAAACAAACTCTATAAAGCTTCTCCTTACCTGGAACAGACACAGTATATCAACACACAAAGGCAAGACTAGAGTTTATAAAATTCAGATGTAATAACCCATACTTGTATCCTAAAGTTAATATTTTCTCTTAAATATGAACCATTCTATAGGCAATTAGTATTTGCTCACAATTATGCTGCATCTAAACCAATTCTTCCATTACTGTTGATTTCAAGTTATGTATGAGCTAAAGGGCCAACTACCTGTTAGAAAAAGAAAGATCCAGGCCCTTAAGGATTTTATGGTCTAGAGCAAAAGTCCAATTTGGAAGTCCTATATGAGTTCTCTGGACTCTAAGCAGACCTTTGTAAATATTTCCATTACTCTATGGAACCCTTTGAAATAGTATGCACAATTTTCTGCCTGCGTGTGTGTGTGCACACGTGCGTGCGCACACGCGCACGCATGTCTTTTGCCCTGGAAAAGATCTTAAAAATCTATCATCTTGTTTACATGTAACCACCAAAATATTAAGACTGGTCAGCTGAGATGATAATGTATATATGTTGGGTTGTGAGTATACTAATATTCCAAAAAAATATCAAATCACTTTATGTTCTTGGGTATGTCACAGGTTATGATTTTTAATAATTTCCTTTTTTGTTTTAAATAACATAATGGCCTTTATTTCAGTATTTTTTTCTGTATTGATTGTACAGGTCCAGTGATTTCTGTAACCATAGAATGGTAAGCTAATAAATGCATTACACCTGATACCAATCTATATAAATTCATCTATAAACATGAAAAAAATAAAATATTTTTCCTAATAATACTACTTACTTAATATTCTCAGAGTACTCATAGTTTGGAGTTTTATTGACCTTTATTAAACCATACAGAACTACAAATTAAGAAAGACAGGGAGAATCAGGGAGAATAACTTCCCTTTGATTTCCAAGTCAGTTTAGTCTTCTCAACTGTAGGCAACAAAAAACTAATTGTAAATCTAGTCAGACTAGTTGATATATGTAAAATATTATATTAAGAACAAAATCTGATTTTCTCTTAAATACCTAGTGAGTTGAGTCATGTAATGTTGAAGACTTATGAATTTACATAATTTTCTGCATAATAAAATAAAAATTATGGTCTCAGAGTTCAGCCTGATTTTAGCGTTTCTTGATTGTTAAGCATATAAGTTTGGTCTTTCATTTTTAAGAATTTAACCTAAGGAAAGTAAGCCAAAGGAAAAAGAGTTAAAAACAGAATACCTGTATCAGAGCAGTCCCAAATACCACCTAAGATAACTAGTATCTTTGATACAAATGACTAAATATTGATGACAACACACTGTAGTTAAGATTATATTAGAAGAATCACACATCAGCTTCTTACCAGAGGATCCCCTTCTGTGTCACTTTGTGGAATGTGCTTTGAGGTTGTGGCTTCCTTAGTGGATATGCAGCCCTCATACCCAACATCTTCTGGTCTCAACTGAAGTAATGCTGGACCATCCTGAGGCAGAGATGCTGAGCTCCATGGGTATGTGTCAAGCACCCACTTTGAGGGGTCTTCCCAAGGTGCCCGTTTCCCATACATCTACAAAATGATTACATATTTAATACATATCTACTACATTCCTACTCAGTAAAAAAGGTGACCACTAATTGAGTGATTCCTTCGCACATTGAGTTCTTATGGAACTTTCAAGAGAATTGTGTCCATATACAATTTTCCAGTTTGTAAATATATGTCTGTCCACCTAACTCTCTTTAAACTTGAAGGAGAGATAAAATAAAGATGAACATCTGGGATAGATAGTCAGCATTTGGGAGAGAGTACAAAGGGGATTTATTTTAAATGCATATAGAATTCACTGCCCATATTTATTAGTGATTTTATAAACCAAAAGAAAACTCACAGTTGAGGAAGGAAAGTTCCAGTGATGGAGAACTGAAGAAAGCTGTGCTAGGCACTAAACAGAGTTCTCTACTAAGGTGCACTTTGCAAAGATGATAAATACAATAAGAGAATTTCTCTTTTTCAACCTCACTCTACTCAAAGTTTCTTTGAAAATAAAAATAATTTCTCTGATAATCATTTTCTCTGCATTAATTTCCTCTAATAATCTCATTGGTTCCTGTAAAAACTCTTTTTAGATGTTTATTTATAAGGCCAACAGTAAAAGAAGAGGAAAATGGGAAATGAAAGCATTCATATTGTCAGGACCCAAAAGGAAGCAAAGAGTCAGTAAGAAAGAGGTGATAATGGCTCAAGTACTGGTAGTGGAGGAAAGGGAGAAGATGAATGTAAGACATGTTACAAATTTTTAATTAGGAAGGGCACACTGCAGAAACAGAGGTGGAATGGACTTTATAAACAAGTACCAGGCTGCAGGGGGACAGAAAGAAAAGCTAAAATGAAGAGAAGAGGGCAGTAACATGGGCAAACTAGGTCTTTGATGTACTATCCCCCCTGCCTTGACCTCCTCCTCCCTCCCTCCTAAAAGCCTGGTTACCAGGTGCATATATGGTCTCAGCACACTGGGAGGTTTTCTACATGGCCTACTGTGGGTCAGTGATCAAAAGCAAAATGGTGGATACTGACACCACAGAAGGCACATGAATTGCCTTGGAGTTACCTTTCGGGTTTCTTCCAGAGGAACTGTATGAGGTTGTGTCAGCCTTGCCTTGAGATAAAGAGAAAGAAAGAAAGAGACAAAGAGAAAGCAAGCAAGCAAGCAACAGGCCAGGTCCTGATATCTGCATATCCCTTGGGAGATGAAGGCAGGAGTAGCAATCACTATCACTATATAACAGATATATAGTTTTTATGGCTAGCGAGAGTTTTGAAGCAAAAGTTTTTCTCAGTTAAAAACCTACTTTATAAAGCAAAAGACACAGCTTGCCATACAACTTAAGCTAACTGAAGGAAAATGTGTCATTCTCGGAAAGTAAATTTTATACAAAAAATATGAAGGTCTAGAATCAACTGATGCCAGCCCTTTAAAGAATCATACAAGACAGCAAAATTGGAGGTGACCAATAAAATGCTCAATAGGTCCAATACTAAATTTCAGTGTAGAACAGATATTATAGAAAAATAATTGAAAGAAGATTTAAATATTAAAATATTATAAAATTATAAAATATTAAATATTTAAATAATTAGAATAATATGAATTTGTTGTTGCCATTTCGATAAAGGTAGAATCATCAGAATGAAAATCAGAATCCATTTTATCACCGGTGTTTTCTTCCAACTAGAACATCTGGCAGAGAACATTCCCTATGGTTCCTCATCAGAGCATGCATTTGAAAAGAGATTTTTCTATTCCACTCAACTCAGAGTTTCATCTTTGCAAGAAGACTTTGTTTTTCACCTCTTGTTCCAATTCAAGGTTCTTTGTTACCAGTAGATCCAAGGGAATTGTTCGTAATACACATGATTCCTTTTCTTCCTTTTCTTATAGAAAACATACATGGAACACCCCAGAAATATCATCTGCCAATGGGCTTGTGGCTGAGCACATCCTTCAGTAGCAATGAGAAATGTCTACTTATTTTTTCTTATCTCTCCTGGGTACTGGGCTTCCCCCCTACATTCCCTACACATTACGGTTGATTTGCATTTACACTAACCGACTACTAAACATCTAGAACCACAAAGAGAAACGAGACATTTTTTTCTCCTCTTCAAAAATAATTTTGAACTATCTCTTAGTTTTCGTCTGGGAAACCGGTATTACTCTAAGAGTTATACTTTTGCCTAAATGGAAGCTGTATACAATTCTAATTCTCCGGATAGTGTTTTAAAAATAATATTGACTTAAACATTTTTAAAAAAAGAACTGAAACAGTTTTTAAAAAATTAGACTTAAAGAAGCTAAGCAGTGTTAGGTATTGCTATTTTTGAGTTTATGCAGTCTTCTTTTCCTTTATCTGTATTAGCAAACACATGGGAAATAAAGAGATTTTATACGTAAAAACTTGGATGACAGCTTATTAATACTGAAACTATATGAAGAGAACTTTCATTTATGGAGTATTATGCCTCCATCAGAAAGGATGAATACCCAACTTTTGTAGCAACATGGACGGGACTGGAAGAGATTATGCTGAGTGAAATAAGTCAAGCAGAGAGAGTCAATTATCATAGGGTTTCACTTATTTGTGGAGCGTAACAAATAACATGGAGGACATGAGGAGATGGAGAGGAGAAGGGAGTTGAGGGAGATTGGAAGGGGAGGTGAACCATGAGAGACTATGGACACTGAAAAACAACCTGAGGGTTTTGAAGGGGCGGGGGTTGGGAGGTTGGGGGAACCAGGTGGTGGGTATTGGGGAGGGCACGTATTGCATGGAGCACTGGGTGTGATGCAAAAACAATGAATACTGTTACGCTGAAAAGAAATTTAAAAAAATAATAATAAATAAATAAATAAATATTGGTTTTAAAAATATGACTTCTAGCATATTATAAACTTTCACATAAATTTCTTTTTTGTATAAAATGATTGACATTGAGAAATTCAACTCACACTATAGCATAACAGTTTCAGAGGAACCCAGAAAAGTGAGATGTTATATTTAAAAAATATAAACCTTTGGTATAGTCTTTTATTTTATTGGAACCAAACAACAACTGGCTCATAGCCTTCAAATAGGAAACTGTATTACTTAAATCTGGAATAAAACCAATAGATAGCATGCTCTAGGATCATTATCTCTGAAGATTCTGAGCACATCTTCCAAATATTTATTCATCGTGTTCACCAGAACCATCGTGATGGTTCTAAATACTGCCATTCTGCTCTCCTAGGTGAGGACAGTGGGCCGCTCAAAGGAAAGGATAGGAAGGAGTATAGATCACCAGTGACTTTTTAAAGGGTAAATACCTAATGCACTATTGCAGATGACAAATGTGAAAAGCAAGAACTGTATCTTAATTCTAGTAGCAGTTGCAATAATCAGAGATAGAGATGCCTAAGCAAAAACTTCCTAAACTTTGGCCGAGTTGTAAAAAAGATTAAATTCTTTACAATAAGCTGGATGATTATGAATTAAAAATCTTAAAGATTCAACCTTGAGGTTTACAATTCTACAATTTCATGAAAGCTCAAATCCAATTTGAGGAGAGAGTAAATTTCGTTGAGAAACAGAATTTTCTTATTAGTGATGTATTTTGAATTTTCCATTCAGAGTACATAGAAGAGACAGCGTAGGGCCTCATGACATGAGGTAGATGAGAGGAACAGCAGGAATGCTGCTAAATCAACCTGCCATAGATTTTAAAAAGTCAATTGCCTTAGAATGTAGAGCATTCCCTCAAAATAGTAAAGGATCCTACGAGTGAGGTTAAAGGGTTTCAAACAATGAAACATACTAAAAACAGGGAACCAGTAAGCAGAAACTACTTGTTGCAAACTATATGTTAAGAGAAGAAATGATCAAGGCCCATTTAACATGTCTGTCTTATAAGATACAGAACTGTCCAATTAGCTGGCTTTCAATGATTGCTAATTCTCATGGCAATGAGTTTGTTTGGCCTTAAATGGGTAGTTGTTGGAATAAAGGTTTTCTCCTTCTCCCACATATTTATTTTCAGAACAGAATACACAATAAATAGTTACATACTAGTTGATCTTTAAAACTTGACCAATATGTTTATATAGTTCATGCCTTCAGTTTCTGTATAAATACCCAGAGAAAAGAATGTTTTTTGCTTCAAAGGACGATTTTGCTTGTTTTTAAACAGTAAAGAATATTGAATACTATACCTGAAGACCTTCTCTCACTGCCTCCAGAATGTAAGGTACCAAAGAATAGTTCCAGAGATCCATGAACCACACTCTAGAACCTTCTACATCCATAGGGCAAGGAAGGAAAAGTCGGGGCCCTAAGAAGAAGCAAACCATTTTGAGAACCATTACATGTAACAACCTAAACACATAAATATTTGCGACATAATTTGGGGGGAATTAATAATATATCTTGCAGGATTCTTAAACAATTACAATCTTAGCCATCTTGATTATTATCAAAGTATGTTTTTCTGAAGACTCAAACTCCTGAACTCCTCTTCCTTTTACCCTAAAATCTTAACATAAGAACATAACTTATTAGAATTAAGAGAAATCCTAAAGGTCATAATCCAGTCAACCTGCCCCACTTTATAGATGATGAAATTGTGCTGAACTAAATTCCCAAGTATAAAATATGTTATTATTTGCAGAGTGGGACTCAGCTTTGGTCTTTTGATCTCAATTATCAAATTCTTCTTTTTCATTTACCTTATATCTTTGGTGAACATATCTTTATAATCCAGCAAAATAGGAAAGAGACTTTTATACATGCAATTAAGAAGGATTAGAAAAATAAACATTTTTATGCCAACCAAAGAGAATTAATTCAGTTTTGCCTTGATGAAAAATATAAAACACCTCAGTTATCCATAAAACACCTAAATTATCTCTAACTAAAATCTTCTCTCATAACTATATTTGATGTGAACCATTGGCTAAAATTTGTTTTTTATCATAAAAAGGGAATTTAAACAGATATAACTTATTTCAAGTGGTTATCTGATTTTTAAATATTTGGCTATATTAAACTCATGTGATTTCAGTCAAATCTTAGAAAACCATAATTGTCAGGCATAATGAATCTAATCAGACATATAAAGCTTAGAAGAAGGCAAACTTTCAGAAGGAAAAAAGAAAACTTAAATCTTTGGGAGCATGAAAAAAATTAGCTTTGCTTGTTATTTTCTACCATCCAATCTGGCCATTTTACCACGTACTCTTAGTTCCTGGAAAATGGCATATTGCAGTTTTGGAACTCACCAATGGTAACATCAGAAGAACTGTGTGTTTCCAAAAAACTGTTGAGATGATGCCATGTCTTAGGAATCCAATCTATAATTTTGACTAAGTCATTATTGCGTATATTCCTTTCAATCTCTATCTCTATCAGTTTCCTTCGAAGGTATCTACCTAAAAAGCCTTTCACTGGTTCTGTGTGGTTTGCACATAGCACCCACCTACAAAAAGACAAAAAAAAAATTATATATATATACATATATATATATATATATATATATACATATATATATTCAGAAATCTTTAAATAAATTAAGTTTTAAGTCCACAGTATTCTCTTTCCAATATAAATAAAGAATGTTCCTGTGTCAATTGGTGGCTCATTTTAATGATCAAAGGGGTTAGGAGATCTCTTAGCATTAGAGGTATACAAAATAACTTTTCTTTTTAAGCTAAAGCAAAGCTCATGTGCGTCAGAAGTGAGTGGGAGTCTACATGCTGAGTACTCTTCTGTAGGAGAATCACAAATCCTGAAATAGGAACTCTCTTCACATTCCTCACACTTTGAAGAAAAGTGCTCTACTTTAGCTGGTGACATAGTGAGCAGGACAAACATTTCTTTCCCTTCCTTTCTTTTTTTTCTCTTTCTTTCTTTCTTTTTTTCTTTTTTTTTTTTTTTAAAGAAACAATTCCGATTACAGGTTGAAGATCACAAAATGTCTGCTTGAGAAAGAGTGTCAGAAGAAGTGAGAATTATTTTCACACCACAGGTCACCACTGGAAGGATCTGTCAATGTACAAATGGAAAAACACTAACCAAAAGCAAACAGAAAGAGACAATACAACAAAACAAAACAAAGCATTCAATTTATCTTTACCTGAAATTGTGATGCAGCTCTAGATTTGGTGATGAAGAAACTCCCTGATTCATTGTTCCAATAATATATGGACTGGAAAATAAAATTAAATACGTTGATGTGCTGAAGGTAGAAGAGACTAGTCTATTAAAATTGCCTTAAAAAACAATGTAGGTAAATATGGATTATTCCAATTAACATTAGGCTTTAAGAGGGTGATTTTGTAATGTTAGGTGGAAAAATAACAGATCATTGAGCTGGAAATTTGGATTTGGGCTTCTAATTTCAGCTCTAGCATCCTAGGAGAATCATTTTACCTTTCTGAGCCTGAGTTTACTCATCTATAAAATAAAAAGGTTAGATGGAATAATCACAGTAATCTCATTTTACTCTAACATCTTGTGACTCTTATGATTATAACCAAATTCATTAATTTTCCCTCTTTCATTATTTCATAGATATTTTAAAGTTTCTTAATGACGAGAACATTTGTATTCTTGTTTCAAAGCTGATCTTATGATGATCTACTTTTAACATATAAAAAATCTCTAGCAGAGATTAATAGGGATATTGCACCATTAAAACTAATATTTAGGTTGCTCTTATATGTCTTTCCTTTAGAAGCCATCTTTAGTGGGTTTTCAGATTTTTTTATACCCTACTTCAACCTTTACTTTCATTGTAAATAGTTAAAAGTTAGACTCATTAATGATGATATATCTGAATGCGTTAAATTTATCTTTACAGAAGGTTGAATTTAAACTTCGATATGGAGGAAAAGTGAAACCAGAGCTCAGAGCTTCATTTTAATTCTTAATTTCCTTGATCCAAATGTTCTGTCATTGACATTGGTCTCCCAGACCTTCCACATATCCATAGAAGCTAATGCCATCAAGTAAATCATGTTTCCATAAAAGTTGCTTGGAACATAATTGCTGAATGAATAAATAGATGTTTCAAGAAATGCACAGGGATTGTTTTTGGGGGGAAATATGTTCTAATATTAATGAAGGCTTCTTAAATTCATGGCATCCACCATAGGTTTAAAAAGGTATAAAGACATTAGAAACAAATCTGGTCATTTTTTTCATATTTCATCACTCAAAATATTTCATAAGCATACCATTTGTTGTATTTACAGTTGAGAAAACCATTGAAGATATCACTCAAAGAGCCCACATGATGAAGATTATCAAGAATTATTACAACGGGGAGTTCTACACCATTATTATCCGCACTGCACTGTTCAGCCAGGTTAGCAAGATACTGTTGCAACTCCTTGGGAAAAAATAAAGGAAACAAATACATCAATGATCGATTTATACCAATGGCAAGCAATTCATACTTTAGGAATAGCACACTTTGTCTGCCATCCAGTAACTTTGATTAAAACCCATAGGTCATGGCACTGATATAAAACAAAGCAAAGAAATATAATGCTGAGGATATATTTTTTAAAGAAAAGAGCAAAGAGAAAAGCCAATACAGAACAGCTGCTGCAAATAGAAAATTTTGAAAACAAAAGCATGTTTCTCAGTTGTTGTGTCCCCTTAAAAAAAGAAAAAAAAAAAAGAGGGGGCAGTGAGTTCTGCATATGAGCACTTATAATAAACCATAAATATTGAGACTTCATTCTTGCTTTTGGTATTACAATGATAAAAGTGGATTTCATCAAACCTTATAATAAATCCAAGGAGGCACACCTATATTTCCACTAATACTTAAAATGTTTTTTTTTTTTTTTAAGATTTTATTTATTTATTTGACAGAGAGATCACAAGCAGGCAGAGAGGCAGGCAGAGAGAGAGGAGGAAGCAGGCTCTCCTAGAGAGCAGAGAGCCCGATGCGGGGCTCGATCCCAGGACTCTGAGATCATGACCTGAGCTGAAGGCAGCGGCTTAACCCACTGAGCCACCCAGGAGCCCCAAAGATATTACGCGCCAATACTTAAAATGTTTTAATTCTAGTTCATTTCAATAGGGTACATGAACTCATAGCCCCAGGACTTAGAGAGATGGATGGCTATTATTTATAATCTGTATGCAACTTCTGTGATTTTAAACAAAGACAAAATTTGCTGTAGTTCTCTGGGTCACTTGACATTAGCATTTAGCATTTCTTGAGCTTATTGGTTTTTTTTTTTTAAAGGTATTATTCCTTTCTAATAGCTTTTAATCTAAATATGATAACCAGTTCATTGATTGACTGCTCTCACAGATGGGTAGGCCAGACACATAATTAGGTTTCTTAAAATTATCCTAATCAGTAAGAACATTTCCATAATATTTGCATATTTACAATGACATTTTCAATTTGTAAATCCTGGTCAGGGTTAAAAAACAATTCCACGATTCCAATTTCTGGCAGCCAGGTAGGTGAATATGGATACCACTTATCCTAGAGGCCGCCTCCCTCTGTCTGTAATACTACTTTTAGAACTAAAAGAAGAAAAGGTTAAACAGTGGCCAGGGTTTTGAGGCATTTAGTAATATATTAAGTTCAAATATAAAATTTATTAGAAAACTAATGCACTGGATATCTTACATTGAGCCAATCACATTGAACAAATATAGCCTAAATCAGAAAATACAGAAAAATATGCTTAAACTAATGAATAGTCTGGAGAATTTCATTCATCTTAAAAGACAAAAATGGAATTTATATCAATAATTTACCCATGTTAAGTCATTCATTCATTTATAAAACACTGACTGCCTATCTTCTACATTCATTGCTCTAGACAATCCCCTGAGGTGTACAAAAATAATGGATCATCATTCAAGTTAGTAAGTTGAACATTAATTATGACTGAATCAAGTACTTTTCTTGACATAGGTGTTAAAAAGACTTCCCTTGTAGGCTTTAAGATGGTCACATTAGGTACTAAAATTTAAATATGATAAATCATTTGAATATGATATCATAATATATTATGAGCTATGAGAGGTCAGGAGAGATTTTGCCTAGGTGGCAGGTTTCAAGGAAAGCTTTCTAGAGAAGGAAATGCTGGAGCTTGGGAGGGTGATACATAACTCATGGTTATGGTAGGTACATACATAACTAATGGTAGGTACATACATAACTAACAAATGTACAAAATGCAATACAAAACATCCCATTAGAGAGGTTAAAAGGGGAGTTGTGGTCTGTAGGAAGAAGAAAGATTAATTCCAACTGGGGGATCCTGATGGACTTACATAGCGAGGTGAAATTTGAGATGAATTCTGAACAGTGAGTAGAATTCTAAATGATAATTGCGCAGTTATTTATCCTTTCCAAACACCTTAGCAAGCACTTATTATGCTCCAGGTACTCTTGGTATTAAGGATTCAGAGAATATTTCTCCATTCCAGGAATTTAGAATTGATAAGCAGAAAGGCAGTTCAAAAAGTAAACCACAAAAACAGTGTGGTAAGTTGAAATGCACAAAACACTATAGGGAAACTTAAGAGAGGCACCTCATCCAGACTTGTTCAGAGAACAGGGTCCTTGGGGACAAACTATTGAAGTACAAATAATAAAGAGTGAAAGCTGGAAGGTATGAGTGTGTGATGTGTTTGGGGAAAAATAAGTGCTCTGTTTTTATAAGAGAAATTGTGCATGGCAGTGGTGTTGCAATGAAAAAGAAAATAGACTTTGAATCCATGCAGAAAAATTTGGATCTTTCTACATAAACAAATGTGAACCAACAACTTTTTTTTTTCAGTAGGGAAAGAGCAATTTATTTATCAAAGGTAACAGAAATACCAAAGAGATAATGATTAATTAGAAATGGGAAAGCATTCAAGAAGCTTATTACCCAGAATACTGGGTTACGTGTGTGTGTGTGTGTGTGTGTGTGTGTGTGTGTGTGTGTAAAAAACCAAACTGTAATTCACAGTAGAAAAAACAATGTAGGGTGCCTAGGTGGCTCAGTGGGTTAAGCCTCTGCCTTCGGCTCGGGTTGTGGTCTCAGGGGTCCTGGGATCGGCCCCCCTTTGGGCTCTCTGCTCAGCGGGGAGCCTGCTTCCCCCTCTTTCTCTGCCTGCCTCTCTGCCTACTTGTGATCTCTCTCTCTCTCTGTCATATAAATAAATAAATAAATAATCTTTAAAAAAACACAAAAAACAATGTATCTGTGATGCCTGGGTGGCACAGAGGGTTAAGCACCTGCCTTCAGCTTATCCCAGGGTCCTGGGATCCAGTCCCTCATCGGGCTCCTTGCTCAGTGTGGAGCTTGCTTCTCCTTCTCCCTCTGCCTCTCTCTCTGACAAATAAATAAATAAAATCTTTTAAAAAATAATGTATTGGGGTGTCTGGGTGGCTCAGTGGGTTAAAGCCTCTGCCTTCAGCTCATGTTATGATCCCAGGGTCCTGGGATCGAGCCCCACATTGGGCTCTCTGCTCTTTGGGGAGCCTGCTTCCTCCTCTCTTTCTGCCTGCTTGTGATCTCTGTCTGTCAAATAAATAAATAAAATCTTAAAAAAAATAATGTATTAAGAAAGCATACATGAAAGATTTTGTTCAAAGCATGTAAACCTTACTTGTACTGCCGAAAAAGACTTTCTGGTGGTAGTATTATTTTTTACTAACCTTTTATTTTTAGGATTAGGTAATGTTTTGATGCTTAAAAATGGAAGAAGAGCTTTCCAAATAGAGGGAAAAAAGTAATTAAAGGCAGAAACATAAAAAAAAGTGGTAAGAAAGAAACTAGTAGTATATGTTTTGTGAATATAAATAATGTTAAGTAAGTTGGAAAGAAGTGTTTGCAACCTGGTACGATTTGAAAGGTTACTGGATTTTTCCTACTGGCAGCAAAGAAACAATGAATGTACTCAATGGGCCCTGAGTAATGTAGTCAGAATCATGATTTCAAAATGTGGTAAGTATATTGTAGAGGAGAAGAGGAACCAGTCAAGAGAATAACAAAACTGCTGAAGCCAAGAGAAAATATGGGACTCAACAGGGATGGCACAGGTGTGGGAAGATTTTGACTTTGTACAGAAAAGAATAGAAAAATGTTGCAGGATTTAATGCAGTCAGACTTTATAATGAAAAGATACTATATTTTTCATGAGATGAAGGGAAAAATGAGAAAGAGAGAGAAGGAAGATTTAACAGAAGTTGTGAATCAAGCAGTTAGAAAACAGTTGCTGTCATCCAAGTGATAGTGTTAATTTTGGTGGGAGGGTGATGGTAGCGGAGATGGATGGAAGAAGATGGATTTGGTATTTTTTCAGAGCTGAACCTGGGTTTTCTAAACTTGTGTACTTGGTAGAAACATATCTGTATGCTAAGGGAAAGGCCTACTATTCAGGAGGGTGGACATGGCTAACAGTGTCCAATGTGAATCAATGCAAATTGAAATGAGGGGAGTCATCCAGGTGAGAACAGAAGTGGGAGAGAACAGAATGTTGGGTCATCTTTTCATTTACCAGTAGTTGAAGGAGACCGAGAAGGAGCTTGCTGGAGGGTAAGAAGGAAACAGAATGATAATCTCAAAAATTAGAGGAATTTCTAGAAAGGGAGGATTGTCTATAGCAATTTGCTATCCATAAGCAATAAAGAGAGAAAGAGAGAGAGGGAGAGAGGGAGAGATACAGAGAAAAGAAGCAAAGGGCATTGAACTTGGTAATTAAGACATCACTGAGGGATTGTGGGAAAGTAGGGCTGTTCGATTCTCGTGATTCTCTCTCATCTTGAGAAGGGCAGTAGTCCCCTTCGGGAATCTAATGAAAGCTATGGACCAGTTGCAAGTGGACAAAGTCATATACAAATAATTTTGTCATATAACGAGTTTTTCTCAGACCCTTTTGAAATCACTTTATAACCCCCACTACTACTTAATTGGGGTTCAATCTTAGATCGAAGTACTGATGCATTAGCATTAAAATTTTCATGTCCAAGATCTAATTAGGCAAAAGAAAACAGGTATATCTATCAGATGGACATTGATAATTAGATGAATCCCATACTCTAAAAATATACGGAGAAATCGGCAGTTCTGTAAAAGCTGTTGATCATTGCCTTCTCTGGTTTTGACTCTAGACCCAAAAAAATGAATCTGCCAAGACCAGTTTTCTGATCTTTTCCTACCTAACATTCCAAGTGTTTTCATCTGGCCACATATTATTTACTAAAGCCATCTCTAGCCTTCTGGGCTCACTATATCAAATGTCACAAAGTGTAATTGTTTATGTGTACTGCTCTCGATCAAAATATCCCAACTGGCAGCTTGAGGGAGGGCTTCGAGAGCGGGAAGAGGGACAGAATGTAAAATGCAGGGGGGTACCAAACACGTGAAAAGATTTTTTTTTTCTTTTGATGGTTTTATTGTTTGACGTTTTTTTGAATCCATAAGTGTTTTTTTGGCTTTGTCCCTTCATTGCTTCCTATAGCCTAGCATATTGCCCGTCAGCCATGACATGGCTTCATTTTTCAGGGACAGGATTTATTACTTCATGCCTCATTCCCACTTTACTTTAGTAAATCTACACTGCGAGCAGCTGTCCCTCAGACAGTCTCAACTACTCATCCCCATTCCTTTATACCATTCTCACTTACCCGCTCCTCACATAAAAGCAAACCAATGCAAACAAAAACCATTGCAGATTCTCTGAGAATTTGGCAAGAATTGGCTAAATTCTCTAGCAACAACGGTATCCCGCATTGCTGACAGCTCATTCATATCTTACAACAGAAAGAAACAATATACGTTTGTTAGTTGTATTTTGTGCTTTCTTGATGCTAAATGCCACATGATTTGTCCAGGGATTTTTCCTATTACTACTTCCGAGCCTCATTAATTCTGTTCCAATGCTCTTGGCTAGGCTTTATTTTTCATTATTTTTTGTAATAACAAACATTAAGCTCACCTATTAATGACACAAGTGATTTTATTCAGGAAAAGAAGAAAAATAAGAGTGCTGGTAATATTTGGTGACAATTTTTTTTAAAGATTAGTATAATATTATTGATTAAGAACATCTCCAAACACTAAACAGTTTTTTTTTTCTAAACAGTTTTTTGACTGAAATAAAAAGAACCTAAATATAACAGTAGATTTGAGGAGTGAGGCAAATTTTATAAGTATAAATAATTTTCTAAGTGTAAATAATTTTCTAAGTATAAATTTTATTAGTGTAAATTACCAAATGTTTTATTATACCACGTTAAACTATATCCTAATGAAGCCCAAATCACTCTACTTGATTAAAAACTTGATTTTAAGTGATCCCCAACTTTGTCAAAATGACATGGTTTCCTGTAACAAATCTATTGTCTTTTTACCAACCACTTGTTTTTTTCATAAGGAAGTCACTTCTAAAGTCATACCAACATTGGGGGAAATCCAAAGAACACACTGAGGATGGTTAAGGGACATAATCCTTTCCTCATTCTGGCTGAGAAGAAAAAAGAATGGTGGTAAAAATGCTTTTTTTAAGTAACGTTCTGAGGAGACCTAGAATTTGCGGGAGGCATTAAACATGTAGGCTGAAGCAAACAAATGACTCTACTCTTTATACTTCTGCTTAGAGAAGAGTCAAATATTCGACCTCAGGTTACATGTCTCTATTTCATTGAAATGAGAATGGGTGGTTCAACAATTTGAAAGGTGATGAGTTCCAAGGAAATACTTGGAATTCATGAGCTATATTTATTTAACTTGAAGAGATCCCAGAATATTTTATATACATCATTGCTCTCCTTGAAAACAACATATAAGACAGTTTTGAACAAAGTTTGGGGGGTCATGTCTGCATGGCTCTGTATTTGTGAAAGAAATCTTCATTGAAATCTATTATACATTAATCACATATATATATCTCCCCCCCTTCCCCGCCTCCTACCCCCACACTCTTAGCTCTTACCATGTCCCTTTTTTTCCCATATTACAGCTGGGAAAGCCAAGCCAAAGGAAATTCCGCTATCTGCCTCAGATTTCAGTTGGTCAGTGATAGGGACTTAATAAACTACTCCATTAAGAACATTTTTATTTAGAAATAATTGAGATACATCCCTGCATAAACTTAAGGTGAACAGCATGATGATTTGATTTGCACATATTGTGAGATAATTATCACCATAGGTTCAGCTATCGTCTTCTCATATAGATCCAATAAAAAAGAAAAAAAAGAAGAAAAAAGAACAAAAATTTTCTTGTGAAGGGAACTCTTAGAATTTACTCCCTTAACAACTTTTCTATATGTCATACAGCAGTGTTAGCTATGGTCATCATTTTAATATTATATCCCAAGTACTTATTTATCCTGTAACTGCAAGTTTGTAACTTTTAACCATTTTCTTACAATTCCTGTCCCCCATCCTCTGCCTCAGGTAATTTATTTTTTTGAGATTCCATATATGTGAAATCATACAGTATTTGTCTTCCTCTGACATTTCGCTTAACATAATGCCTTCAATGTCTATCCATTTTTAGCAAATGGTAGAATTTCCTCATTTTTCTATGGCTGCATAATATTTCATTGTGCGTATACACACACACACACACACACACACACACACACACACATCTATGTATCTATATACCAATTTCTTTTTTCAGGGACACTTAAGTTGTTTCCATATCTTAGTTATTGTAAGTAATGCTTCTATAAACATGGGGGGGGTGCAAATTTTTTTGAGTTAGTATTTTTATTTCCTTTGGATACATTCCTAGAAGTGGAACTGCTGGATCATATGGCAGTACTATTTTTAATTTTTGAGGATCCTTCCACTGTTTTCCATACTGACTATTTCAATTAGCAATTCCTCCAACAGTCAAGGGTCCCCTTTTCTCTATATCCCTACCAGCCTTTGTTATCTCCCATCGTTTTGATGATGGCCATTCTAACAGGCATGAGGTGATATCTCATTGTGGTTTTAATTTGCATTTCCCTAATGACTAGTGATGTTGAGCATCTTTTCATGTGTCTATTGACCTTTTGTATATCTTCTTTGGAGAATGTCTGTTCAGGTCCCTTGTTCATTTTTTTAATTGGTTCATAAGTTTTCTTGCTATTGAGTGGAATGAGTTTTTTCTATATTTTGGATATGAACCCCTTCACAGATATATATGGTTTGTAAATATTTTTTCCAATTCTGTAGGTTGTCTTTTCACTTTGTTGATGGTTCCTTTTGCTGTGCAGAAGTTTTTAGTTTGATGTATTCCCACTTGTTTATTTTTTATTTTGTTGCTTGTACTTCAGGTGTCCTATCCAAAAAATCATTACCAGACCCATGTCAAGGAGTTTTATTGTTATGTTTTCTTCTAGGAGTTTCATGGTTTCAGGTCTTACATTTAAATCTTTAATCCACTGCCAGCTAATTTTTGTGAGTAATGTAAATATGTGTACAGTTTTATTCTTTTGCATGTGAATATCCAATTATACCAGTATCACTTATTAAAGAGACTCCAGTGAGTCTCCATTGGGTCTTCTTGGCTCCTCTGTCCAATATTAGTTGATGGTATAGACTTGGGTTCATTTCCAGGTTTTGATTCTGTTTCATTGTGCCTGCCAATTCTATGTATTTATTGTCATGCCAATACCTTACTATTTTAATGACTATACTTTTATAGTAGTTGAAATTAGGAAGTGTGATCTCCTGCTTTGTTCTTCTTTCTCAGGATTTCTTTGTCTATTCAGAGTCTTTCATGGTTCCATATATATTTTATGAGGTTTTTTTTTTTTGGACTTCTATAAGAAATGCCATTGGAAACTTGATAGTGATTGCATTGAATCTATAGACAGCTTTTGTTAGTATTGACATTTTAATAATATTAATTCTTCCAACCCATGAACATGCGATGCCTATCTGTGTCTTCTTCAATTTCTTTCATCAATGTAATGTAAATTTAGTTATGTAAATATTATGTAAAATTAGTTTAATTTATAAGTATTTTATTGTTTTTGATGCTACTATAAATGAGATCAACTTCTTCATTTCTTTTTCAGTAAATCCATTGTTAGTGTATAGAAACACAACTGATTTGTTTGTTAATTTTATATTCTGCAATTTTATTAAATTCATTAATTAAATCTAACAGGGTTTTCTGAGGGTGGAGTCTTTAGGATTTTCTATATATAAAATCATGTCATCTGCATATAGAGCCAATTTTACTTCTTTCTTTCTGATTCTGATACCTTTTCTTCACCCCCTCCTACTTCCCCTCCTCCTTCTTCTTCTTCTTTGCCTGATTGCTCTAGCTGGGACTTCTGGGACTATGCTGAATAGAAATAATGAGAGTCAGCGTCTTTGTTTTATTCCTGATCTTAAAGGAAAATCTAACAACATTTTACCACTGATTGTGATGTTAGCTGTGGGCTTGTCATATATGGCCTTTGTTAAGAAGTGCTCCTTCTAAACGTAATTTGTTAAGAGTTTTTATCATGAATGATGTACTTTGTCAAATGTTGTCTCTGCATCTATTGAGATAATCATATGATTTGTTTTCATTCTCTGTGCCATATCACATTGATTAATTTCTCTATATTGAACTATCTTTGTACCCTAGGGATACATCCCACTTGATCATTGTGAAAGATCTTTTTAATGTGCTACTGAATTTGATTTGCTGTATTTTTATTGAAAGCTTTTACATCTATACTCATCAAGAATATTGTCTATAGTTTTCTTTCCTAGCAGTATCATTTTCTAGTTTTGGTATCAGGATGATGCTGGCCTCGTGAGTTTTGGATTGTCCCATCATCTTCAAAGTTTTGGAAGAGTTTGAGAAGGACTAGTGTTAGTTCTTCTTTAAATGTTTGACAAAATTCACCAGCGAAGCTATCTGCTCCTGAGTTTTCCTTCTTTGGGAGATTTTTGGTTACTGATTCAATCTCCTTACAAGTAATTGGTCTATTCAGATTTTCTATTTCTTCCAGATTCAGTCATGGTAAGTTCTAAATTTTTTTCCTTTGCTTTTTCTGTAGCTTTTCTGTTGCTCTTAGGTTGTCCAGTTTTTTGGTTTATTGTTCATAACATTCAGAAATGTTTTGTTCACTAGACTGTATGTCTGGTTTATTTCAAGAATCCAATCCAAATTTTGTGACTTGAATTTATTTCTGAAAATTTGTAAGCCTGAATTTTCTGAGTCACTGGGTTAGTTTAGATCATCTAACCAGGTTATCTTTGGAAAAATGACATCACCCATTGTCATGTGGATTCCATCAAGGTATTGCCCATAACAGATGAAGTTTCTTAAGAGAAGCTTAGGCTGAATTGATTGAGAATGTAATGTGTACTTACAGGCAAAAATATTCTAGCATTAGGAATATGTTAGGCATTAAGTATTTTCTTTTTTGGATTCTTTGTTTTACTCATAATATATGAAAGTACTGGCTAGGTTTTATAGCCCCCTCATGCCTATTTAATAGCTGAGAGTGCTTAAGCTGATTATTATGGTACATTAGACCTTCGTTGATGGCAAAATGAAATATGGTTCAATTTCCTAAGATTTTTAAGCAGAAATCCTATAGAAATGAAATGTAAGCAAATTGCTACTCCCAGAATTTCTGCCTAGACTATTCTAATCATACCCACATCCTCCTGGCTGTAACACCCCAGTTAATTCCCACCTATTTATTAAGACCCAGGTCAAGTATTGACTTTTTATAAAGCTCTAATTCTTCTAGGAAGAATTATATTTTTCCCTCTTGCTTCTACAGAACTCTGCATGGATCTCTTTCTACTCTAACACTTCCCAGGTGGATGTCTAAGAGAAATCAGACAATAGAGACATGTCATTTTCTTCTGTATATTCTCAATGCTTGAGAAGTACCTGATAACTGAATGTTACCGAAGAGCAGTCTTGTTTAAATTCATGAAACAGGGTTGAGTCATCCACCAGATTTTAGTTTTAGTCAGAGAGGTGGTAGGTTTCCATGTTCAAAATGGGTTTCACATAATCTTATAGCTTAATTGCTTAAAACACTTACAGATAAATAGCAACAATTCTCTTAGGAATTTGTGACTTACCTTACTTGACTTGTGGTCCACATTAAAAGTGGCAATTGCATCCTCTGTTTTTTTCCTCCCAGATTTGGTTATTACATATTCAGCAAGTTTGTTTGCTAAATAGGTCTTTCCAGTACCACTGGGTCCTGAGAGTATAATTCTGTGATGCTCCATCAACAAGTTAAAGTACCTCTGGGTAATTGGTTTAGGAATCAGTGTATCAAAAACAAAACTGTCCAAACTGTTTTCTTCTACCCCTGAAGGAAAAACAAAAGGAACAGCATGCCTTATTGTTCTACAGAAGCTGGAATTTAAAATACAGTGTTAACCGACAATGGAGTTTTATTGGTCATGGGAATGCGGGCTTTGTAAAATGCTTTCCTTGATATTTCTATCTCACAACCATGTGTTGCCATTTTAAGACAAAAAGGCATTACTAATAAGGCAGAGTGAACATCTAAATGAACCTAAGTGCTTTCCTTTTGTTCAGGCTTTCCTCCACTGTCTACTTCAGGTTTCCCACTTATGTTTCCAGAGAGAAGTGGAAGAATTACTATAAATTCTATTCTAATATCTTCTTTCCCTTTGAAGGTGGTAGTTTTGTTAAGAACAAATGTACAAATTAAAATATATGTGTATTTTCTTCCCTTTTTCTTCCTATTTTCTCTTCCTCTTCATTCTCTTCTATCTCTCGTTACAAACCCCAGCTGTTCAACCACTTAAGCTTTTGAAGAATATGAATTGTGATATTTGGCAAGGAATTAAGAAGCAAAGCAATAGTATCCCCTTTTACTACTAACCCAAGTACCTTAATCACAAAATCAAATGTTGGCAAATTCCTCTATTAATCCAGTTTATATAGATCTGCTCCGGCTCTTTAACATATATGAACAAAGAATTAGAGAGACAAGTATACTTCAGATATTCCATTTGCCTATAATTAATCACATCATCCAAAGCAAACAGAATTTCTTAGCCCCAATTCTTAACATCTATTCTCTATCCCCAGTGGGTATTTACTGGGTACACATATTTTTAAATCAAAGTACAGTGATGAATTTATTACTCTGGGATAGGCAAGGAATTCTTTGTGTCCTCCCAAAATGAAAGATGATAATGGGGGAAAACCTAGAAATTTGAAATTCCCTAAATCACATTCCTATTCTTGAGTCTTGGAGAATCTTCAAAATTACATTCCAAGTTTCACATCCCAGAAGTCAAAGAATTTCATTTACTTGAATTTTAGTGTTTTTAGTAAGATTTTAGTGTTTTAAAAATAAATATGTCCCATTTCATACTAAAACTATCAATGTAGTTAACATAGTTTTCAAATATGAAAATCTGAAGTGAAACTAAAAAAAAAAATGAGAGAGAAATGGAGGGAGGAGGGGAGGGAAGTGGGAAGGGAGGGAAGAAGAAAGGAAGTAAGGAAGGGAGGAAGAAAAAAAATGGATGTCAGTTTAAAAAAATACAGTTTGTTTTCTTTTCGTTTTTGTTTTTACCTTTCAGGTTCACAGTAATGATGTTATTATCTCCAACAAGGTATCCACAAGGCAACAGTTCAGGCACTTCTAGGCTGTGAGATCTAATTAAATCTCCTATACAGTAGCTAGCAATGCAGTCAGAGCTCAGACCAAGGCTAGTGGATGTATCAATTCGGAACACATATTCCTAAAATGATACATACAAAAAGGAAGTCAAAACAGAGATTCAACTCATCTACAACAAATAAAAAACTCATGGGGATATGAAGCTAGCTGCTAGCTGTCAAGAATTTTGGAATTGGTAATAAAAGAATTATTAGTATCACGCAGCATAAAGAGAGAAAGCTTTCCTTACTACTTGAAATGGAGGCAAGAAAAAGCAGATGTGTCTACATTACTAAAGCTAAGGAAAGCATCTAAAATAAAGCATATACAAAAATTAATATCAAGATATCTTGCACAACTTACCTTAAAGAGACGTCTAATTACACCATCTAAGACATCCCACTTGGTTTTTCCACTAACGCCAATGGATCCTATCAAATATGCCTGAGACTTCTGATCCTAAAAAAGAATAAAATAAAACATGATAAAACCCAGTTATAGGTCTTGTTTTATTACTCTATTTTCTAATAAAACATATTAATGTGCTAATAATTAGGGACTAAAATGTTTATTAAGCCTAGGCTATGGGTGTTATTGTAACAGACATGTATAGTTTATTATATAAAATAAAACATATCCCAAGAAACTAAACAAATGAAGTAACATCAATAACAACAACAAGAAAGAATGAGATGAGATGAAGTGGAATGGTATGGAAAACTGATTCATGACCTGTTTGGTAGTAGGAAAAATAGTCTTTTGCTTTAATGCAGTGAATGCATTCTGGAAGAGAAGCAGCTTGGTAGAAGGGAGAGGTTGACAGAGATGGACGAGAACTATTTCATATGAGCCCTAGAACTTCATCTTACTCACTTTTGATCCTATCTTTGCTAAGTCTCAAAATCAGTTTTTTCATTTTTTAATTTAGATTATACCTAAAAACTAATTTTTTTTTTTTTTTTTTTTAAGATTTATTTTGTCTATTTTAGAGACAGAGAGAGAGCACTCCAGGGGGAGGGGCAGAGGGAGAGGGATAATCTCAAGCAGCTTCCCCACTGAGCGCAGAGCCTGATGTGGGGCTCAATCTTACAACCCTGAGATCACAAACTGAGCCAAAACCAAGAGGGACATTTAACCGACTGGGCCACCCAGACACCTCTAAAGTCTAATCCATCTTTGAGAAATGTGTTATCCACAGTAGCATGGCATTCACATATTTACAAAACAGCTCCCATTTTGAATTTATCAGAAAATCCACTAAAAGTACATGTCAGGGAATCCTACAGGACTCACTTTATCAAGCAAAGAATCCCTTTCAATACAAAGAATGGTCCCAAATTTATTATTATTTTTTGACGCATGGGATTTTGAGGACTTTCTACATATATTGGACAAATAATTCAAGATTTATAGTCTAAGTGGAGCCTTTTTTATGATGACTGGAAATGGTCATGTAAAATAGTAAGCATGAGGCCAGTAGATACAATTAGCTAGTTGATACATCACAATCCTGATTCTGGTCGCCTACTGCATTCATCCTTAAAAGGTGTTAGAATAATACCTAAGTCAGATATTAGGAGATACGGATTCTACAACACAGAATTACCTACCTAATTCTACCACCTAATTAAAGAAATGTGACTTTAGGTAAGTCACGTAGCCACCTTAGAGCCTCGATTTTTTTATCTATAACTTTTACCACTATAAGGGTAAATGATTATTGTCATCATTTAGATATAATTCAAGTTAGAAGCCAATACCTTTTCCAGAAGGAGTTAAGAAATTCACAGCAAACCACTGTGATTTTTTTTAGTACTCTTATGGACTGAATGTTTATGTCTCCCCAAAATCCAGATGTTAGAGCCATAACCCTCAATGTGATGATTTTTGGAAATGGAGACTTTAGGAAGAAGTCAGAGTAGGTCAGTAGAACGGGGCTCTCATGATGAGATTAGTAACTTATAAATATGGGAGGAGAGAGTGACCTCCATCTCTCTCTCTCTCTCTCCAAGTACATACACTTTGGAAAGGACATAAGAAGACATATCAAGAAGTTAGCTATCTGCAATGCAATGAGAGATTCCTCACTAGGAACCAAATCAGCCAGCATCTTGATCTTGGGCTTCACAGTGATGATAAAATACATTTTTAATGTTTGAGCCACCCAATCTATAGTATTTTGTTATAGAAGCTCAAGAAGACTAAGACAACTACCTTCAATGTTCAAAAACATCACTTTTTAGAATTATTTTTAAAAAGAAAACTTGTTTCCCGTATTATTGTAACCCAGGCAAAATGAATGCTTATACTATGTTTTGTAAGTAGCTGCTTTTAAATTAGAGCAAGTTTAAGCTTCACTGAGACTATTACAGCCTTTTGCATGAAGACCCACTTGGGAAAATCTGGCATAAATCTGCAGCTCAAGCAGAAAGTTTATGGCACTGGAATTCTTTGGATATTTGCCCAGTGTAAAAATTCACAAGTGCTATCTTACTTTTCAAGCTTCAAAACTTCAAATATTTTAAAATTCCAAAAGAGTTTTTGTTTTTCTTTTTGATAGGAAAAAATTCAGAGACTTACAAATTTGTGTTCTTGGCCACTCAACTACAAATTCAGCTTAAAATAATACTTTTAGTTTTAAAAAAGGATTTGAGTCATGATAACAAAATTTGATTCCAGAAGAGTTAAAATATTTTCCTCATCAACTTAGACTTTGCTTAAAAATGATACATACACGTAGCATCAATGGAATTATCATACTAAGTTCAGTGAATATTTCTTTCCAGGGTCTATAATATTCATATAGCTTATAGTCTCCTCTTCGTACAATGACTATATTGATAACTCTGGTAACATGTTACTACATATCATAAATACACCTGTATTTTAAAGGTGACACCAAAAGAATGTTAGACAAGATGTTGTTGTCAAAGAAAGCAATGTTACTTTTTTGGAGTTCTAGAAATGAGAATGGTTGACAACCAATGAGAATGGTTGTTGCCAGTGAATGAACGTGATGTACTGAAACACATTTCTACTTACATGACAGTATCATTTCTTTTAAGTCCCTAACTTCCATGCTTCTAGAACATATTAAGCCAACGCCAAGATACACATGCTGATAGTATATTTACTAGGACAAATACTCAAATATAAAATAGATTTGATTCATGGTCATGCTCATAATTCAGTTAAAGAATTTAAGATTAAGAACATACCTTTGCTCGGCCATAGCCCTTGCTTATGGAGACGATAATTTTCACACTGCGGCCATCTTTGTGTCCAGTTGCATCGCCAGCATCATCTAGCAAAATATCTACCAAAGTTTCACACCACAATAGGTCACATTAGCTTGGAACTGTTTATTTTCATTGTTTTCTCCCTCATAGTTTTATAACTTTTAGTGGGAATATTTGGTCTTTTTGTTTCCCATTCTAGCCTAACTAGTTTGAAAAATCTCAGCTTTCAAGAAGATGAATTAGTGTGGTTGGACTGAAGGTTCAGTCTAAGAATTTATTTCTGCCTTCAAAGACCTTCACCCACATGCTGGGCCATTGCCTTTAGATGAGGAAATAAAGGGTTTCTTTTTCTACTATACCCAGGTCTGAGGAATACCTGAGTAATACTCAGTTACCACTGTAACTGTGACAAACTGAAAAGCAATTTGACTTTTCTAACCAACCTAAAATATCCAAGCTCAATACCCATGCAATTTACGAATGCTAAGGTGCTGAGATTGGCTGTCAACTGAAATTATTTTCAAGCATTTGGCACATATCTAGCTTTACTACTGCTTACCTTATATCTATAATTATTAAGTACTGTTACTGAATTTCAACCATAGCATTATACTTCCCTATGGAAGTACATTAATTATCACTTTCCTGTACCCTTCATGCTTATAGTTTTTAAAAACCAAAATAGTATTTCTAGTAATCAGCTAAGAGTTACAGAAGCATGACAAAGCTAGCTAACCTTCAAAGCAGCAGCCTTTAAATGGAATTAAAGATTAATTTTCAAAATATATTATATGAGATTAATGTCCATTTGGATAATTATTAACATCAACTATCTCACATATAAGTTTTCCTTTGACAATAATGTTATTATAGAACTCAGTTACGTGCTAAAAAGCACATGTGTCTGGTGACATGGGGCCTCAATTACTCTGACTAAATTTATAGAGATAAGGGCTGTGAACGTACTATCAGAGAAATGATAATTTTATCAAATACCTTCTGAAAATGAAATAGTCCTATTATCTTAATGATTAAGAGTATGTACTTTCACAAAGGAAGAAGTAAAAATAATGCCCTAAGACCATAATAATAAAAAATCAAGAGAATTTGAGGAACATGGATATTTTTGCTAGAAATTTTTAAGTCATCAAAGATAATCTCCTTACTAGAAATTTATTTTACCAGATCAGTATGTGCACAACCTCTCACCTTATTGCTTATCTCAGTCAAAAATAAAACTCTTTGGTAAGTGTCACTTAATCCTCTTGCTCTTTTTCTTAGAAGTTTAGAATAGATTACCGTTAACTGCCTACATCTAAATTTCTGGTAGGCTGTGACCAAATTATCTCTTTAGTGCTTTGCTCCATTAGTCATAAATGTTTATAAATATTCAAAAATATTTATTAAACATAAATGATACCAGGAACTGTGTTGGGCATTAGGAATGAATGCTAAGAAGCAAAATGAATTTTTTGCTCTTTTGGAGTATACATTCTCCTAGGGTAATTTTAGAATGTGTTAAGTGCAAGAAATAATGGGCATGAAGCAGTGAAACAATAACCAAAGGAAGTTGGCTCTACATGGATAGGTCATCCTGGAAGCCTTCCTTGAGGAGGCGCTGTTTGGATATAAGACCAGCAAGACCTAGGAAAAGAGGTCCAGAAAACAAGAACAGATGCAAAAGCCTTGATGAAAGAGCTGGGTGTGTTCAAGGCTCAGACAAATGCTCTGCATGGCCAGACTGTGGAGATCAAGTTGGGGGCGGGGAAGAGTAGTATGAAATGATGATGAGATGGACAAGGGCCAGGTCGTGAGCGGCCTAGTTCTCCACAGCAAGACATTTAGTCTGATTTCTGATCTACTTCTCTGTTCAGGTTTGCTTTGGAACCTGTTACTCCTTTCATGTTATGCTTACTTTTAAAAAACTGTGCTGAAAATATGGAATTTCTCCTGAGAGCAGAAGTAAGTATTTACAATAAATGAATGTATGATTCTCCTCGACATCTCATATGTGGTACATTAAAGCAAAATGAATATAGTAGTGAAAAGGTCAGGTACTGGCTTCATACAGACCTGGGTTCAAATATTAGCTCTGCCCCCTACTAGTCACATGATCTTGAACAAATTATTATCATCTCTTTCCTCAGTCTTGGTTTCCTCATCTGTAAAATGGGGCTCACACAGCACCTACTACAAGGGTTACTGAGACCATCAGAGATAATACTTTTATAGCACTTTATCCTCAGTGTTTAATAAGGTCAGCTGTTCTAACCATTATTTCCTTTTTCTGTGTGTTTATTGTAACTCCTTCTCTTCATAGTGGGGGGAGGAGCACATCATGACTCACTCTGTGTCTCCCCCTGTTCCCAATATATTGATAAGATGATCACCTGAAGAAACAACTCCAAGAAAAAAATGAAAACAGCAAATTTTTGACGTAAAACTTTTCTGTGGGGGTTGGTTTTATTTTTTTGTTTGTTTTACAGAAAACAAGTTATGATCCTCTGTCAATATTTTGAAGGAAGAATAAAAA
Source organism: Enhydra lutris kenyoni (assembly GCF_002288905.1). Taxonomy (NCBI): domain Eukaryota; kingdom Metazoa; phylum Chordata; class Mammalia; order Carnivora; family Mustelidae; genus Enhydra; species Enhydra lutris. The sequence continues at coordinate 23,643,373 of NW_019154091.1, forward strand.
GACCTGGCATTCTGGTTATAATCAAGTGAAATTCTGACCAAAAAAATGCAGGCTTTTCAAATTCTGTCTTTACTGGATATATAGAATACGCAGTTTTAAATCAGGAACCAAACATCTGTCAATTATCCACTGCCCTGCCTACCCCTCACCTTTCTTAACAAATTGATCATGAACCCTAGAAAGCTTTTTTACTAAAAAACCCCAATGTAAAGGGACTTCTGATTTCTAATTTTGAACCCAGTAAACAAGAGTGAGGATGGTGAAAACCATCTCCTAGTCATGTGATTTAATCTTTTGTTACTTCAGATACAATTGTCACTAGTAAAAAATAATTAGGGAAATAAAATAATAATAAACTACAAAGAAGTAATAAAATGAGTAATAAAAAGTACAATTTTGAAACCCCTCCCCCCCAAAAATTTGCCTCAAATTCTGAATCACTTACATCAGTATTTTCAGTCTGATGAATACAGAAACTATATTTGATTTATTTAATTTATATTTATCTTTATGAATTTTAGTCTTTCCTGGACATGAATTCTAGTTTCATTTTTATTTGGCTTCAGTTTCTAAGTTATCTTTCGTACTAACTATGCCCCCTTTAAACCTTATTATATTTCAATGAGATAAAACAAAATCATGTAACAAGCAGGGAAATCCTGCCATGATGTTGTCCAGGCCCCTGTCTTTCCTTAGGAGTCAAGCCAGGACAAGAGAGTCACTGACTGCTTTTGGCTATGGAACCTGCTTCTCTTCTCCATTAGGTTCATCACGGACAAGCCAACATACAGGATATTGCTCAGGGCTCCCAGAATCTATACATTTAAATTTTCTGTTTTTTCCTTTTTTAGCGTCTTTTGAAAAACTTGGGTAATAACACCTTAGGGACAATTTACACATCCAAGTTACTATCACAGTCCCCTAGTTCTAATTTACTGTATGGTTTATGAGTTCATTTAATTATGACATCTCTTTATTTTCTCGGCTATTGATATATATTTTACTTGATGTTTTTTCTCCGCATTCATTTCTCTTCCCCCAAACCTGCCAAATGGTTTCCTGAATTTCAAGGAGTTCCTACTTGCCTTTTTAGTCCTCACCTGTCTTTTCTAAGAAGAAAGCAAGTTATACATTTGAACCATTCATTTGACATTATGAAGGACAGATATAACGGTAGAATTACTAAAATTCTGACTTTGTAGAAGAGATGTGACTTAGTAACAATTTCATCAACATCAGCACGCTGTGTCTCTGTTTCTCTTCCTCATCTTCTATATTTTAGTGTCATTTAAGGCAAGCCTGGAAGAACTATATAGTTGTATAATGGAATCTACAGCTGCCCAGGAACATGTATATCATTGGTTTCCAAGCGTCATCTGGTGGCTATGTTTTGCAATTACCATAGATCTTCACGTAAACCTCTCCTAAACTCAATCTTCTATACATAAAATGATTCAGGGCCATAGGAGCTGTTACACTTTATAAATGAAGAGTTGGTCAGATACTAAGATAACATTATGTCAGATGATTCTATTTGCAATGAAATCAAACTGTACCCTTGTCCCATCATTAGTACCCTTGAACACAATAACAGAATCCAGTGAGTTCTTTTCATTTGTTTGTTGAAAATTTAATAGAACTGTGCCCTGGGTGATGTAGTAGCCTTATGTTCTCTCTGGGTAACATCATGCAAGATCTGGTCAAATTTACAGAGAGGTGCTGATATACTCATCAATGGGCTTCATACCCTTAAAACACCATAAAATTGCATGGGATTACTAGTATTATAGTCATGAGTACTAATGCTCAGCACTGAGAACATTATTTTTCTTTATGGTGTTCATAATTGCTAAGGAGGTACTCCTCAAATACAAGTAATTTTTTAAATGATATGAAAACCATGATCTTTTAGGTCTTTCACTCTTTCACAGAGAATGTTCTTTTGAAGTTATAATAAAGTAGAAGAAATGGGGCTATTTCCAAGAATTAAGAGGGCTCACATTTTTATGAGGGTAAAGTGAGAAGAGTGGTGGGTGAGATTCCCCAAATTCCAGCCCTCTCCCCCCTCACGAAGTCATAGGAATGATTTGATTCAGGCAGGTGTGTACACAAAATTACCTGAGGTAACAGACTCTGTAATGTTCAGATTGTTCAGGGAAAGGCCCAACGACTGCCGTGAAGATGAGGACGATGTGGTGCTTGAGGACTCTGATGGTGGGCGAGTGGGTTTGGCGGTGTTACCAGTTTCTGCCTTCAATCGGTCATTTTCTGCCTTCAGTATTTCAATTTCATTCTGTTGTGAGGGTGGGAAGTATGAAAAAAAAATCCAGCTAGTTTTGAGTGAGAAAAATGGTACCCATGCTTTTATCAGAGTTGATTATTTGGTTTATTAAATAAAGCACGTGGTGATATGTTAAGTAAACAATTATAAACTATGAAAACAGGATTTCCTCCATAGAAGGAAAGTCAACCTACTCTCTTTCTTACATACATATATTTGTGTATTCACAAACATAGATGCACTAACCATTAGAATTTGTTTAAGTATTTTTTTAATATACCTTATATTTGAGGAGTCTTCCAGGACTTGATCTCATTTGAATCAAGAACAACAATTTTTAAAGCATTCATAAAATTTCTCATTTGAAGATTTCATTTTATTTATTTGACAGAGAGAGAGACAGAGAGTGCACACAAGCAGGGGAGCAGCAAGCAGAGGGAGAGGGAGAAGCCGGCTCCCTGCTGAGCCGGACCCTGGGATCATGACCTGAGTCAAAGTCAAGTCAAAGACAGACACTTAACTGACTGAGATACCCATGCGCCCCCAAATTTCTCATTTTAAACATACTGTTAAAATCTTACAGGTAAATAATTCCATCTGTAATAATATCCTGAACTCATGGAGAGTTGAAAACCAGAGTCAAACAGAAATGTTATAAAAAAGGTGGTTTAAAATTATTTCAAAACCCCAGCTAACATCCGAAAGGGTTTCTGTTCCTTCAAAATGGGGGCGCTAGGCTCCTAAAAACCACTGAGACCTTTTGGTGAATATACACAGTGGCAGATAAATCTGCTCAGCAATGAGCTTTTCTTATTTCAGTCCTCTACGATACCCAGCAATTACCGGTTTATAATAATAAAACGAAAACTTAGCCTGAGCACAGACTGGTTCTAAAATTAACCTTCAGGTGCTTCCTCAAATACAAAAGCTTTACTTCTACAGATGGCATTCTACATCACTTTTATTTTCATATTTAGAAACCTTTGTGTTCAATTTCTGTAGTTTCCTAATTACTTTTTTCCCCCCCTCAATACAAAATAGGTAAAGGCAACTGAAAGTCAGATTTCAAAAGAAGGGGAAAAAGCCAACACAAAGGTAAATCACGGGAAAGTGAAGACGCGACGTTTGTCGTAGTTTCTCGGCATACTCAGCTCTCAAGTGAACCCAATCACTGGTACAAGTGTCTTGAATGGCCCTTGAGTGCAACTGGCCAGTGGGTACTCTCACTTCCCACCCTGGCTTTGACAAAATGCTCCATCTCCATTAGGAGATGAGGGGCAAAGTTTGAATAAACAGACTGTTTCCGTGGTGGGTTTCAAAGGGAGATTTGTTTTTATAATAACCAAGAGGGGCAACAACATAGTATTTTTTGTCTCTCCTCTTCGCTCCTGCTATGTGGTCAGCACTGACCTGCATCCGGTTCATGGCTTCCCGGATCTGGTCAAGGTGATGAGCAGAGCTGAGGGCCTCTAGTCGAATATCTGTTAATTTTAACTCCTTTTCTCTGAGCTCGCTCTTCAGCTGCAGAATTATCTCTGCCTCAGCCTCTGTGCACTCACAGATCCTGAAGAAGGAAACAAACACAAAATTAGTTGCCAGGAGGGAAACCAGGGGGGTCAGGAAAAGCAATGCTTCCTTTAAGGCTGAACTGCGATATTATCCAGCAGCTACAGAGGTTCTGTGCTGCCAGCAAAACCTAAAGAGAAGGAGAAAGAGTTTTACAAACAGTAATACATTTCCAGGTTCAAAACTGGAAACAGGAACTGTCTTTTTCCTTTAATCCTTTCTTCCTATTTTTCCGAAGTTTAAAAACAATCCATTATTATTCAAGACCAAGTAATCTTCAAAATATCCTTGTGGCTGATATACATGAGGCTGCATAGCATTACACCATCTCATTCTGCTATTCTTCAAGGGACTTAAAGGTCTATTTGCAATTTAGGAAATATTTTTTTAAAGTACTCATGTTTTTAGAACTGATTATTATTATTTATTTTTTTTTTGCAAAACTGTGCAAAGTGTAACATTATTTGCTACCACACTGTCTTCAAGTTACCATGAAAATCCAATATAAATATTGTAGAAATTAAATCAGGGAGATTAGTTTTGGACATTTAAATAATGGATGAGTGTTATATAATCTCCCTGGTCAGCTCAGCTGATTTAGGAGATCAAAGCTAATGAAGCTAAATCACAGGTTTCAACCCATGCAAGTGGCCTAGTTGAGGGCTCCTTGAAGGTCATCGACATTACTTCCTCATTATTTTGTTGTTATTGTTGTTTTGTGGGTAGTTTTGCAGTAAAGAAGGTGTGAGAACTTGATTTTGATGAACTAGTATCTTTCCCATTTAAAAATATGAGGACTACCTTGTTGATTACAGAATGATAGTGGTAGGTTCCTCTTTCCTATATAAGTGATGAAATTATCTGGGATACACAAGCGTCTTAAATGGTCCTATTAGTGGCTCTGTTCTACATGACAGTGCTAGGCTAGTCATTGTCACGGGCATCCGAAGAAATCTGATTTAAACAGTATATAAAACAGAGAATCACCTCATCAAAGTACATGTTGTACGTTCTCAAGGTTTCATCCATTCTTGTAACATCAAACGGTGAGCTACTATAAAAATGCTATGCTAGGTTATCTAATGGAATTAAAGGCAAATGGATTACAGCCTGGTTTTTTAGGAAAACAAGCTGGACTTCAAAACCAGGAAGACAGAGGAGGAGGTTTTTATCGTTGAAATGCATGCGAGGGATTTTAGAAAGAGCAAAGGCAAACGCTGCTGAGGTTAGAACCGGCATCTTGGCAAGTTGCATGCATCACACGCCATTTTACCGGGATCTATGCTTGTAGATCACAGGGCCATTTTGCCGTTTCTTTGGTGGCCAGACAAGGGGCGACCTGCATGGAATGCATAGTGAGGCAGAGACATGGACAAAGGCCGTTTTGAAAAGAAGTGAGACTGATGACACAGAAGAGTGGAGCGTGAGGTCGCAAAGCACGCAGACTCTCATGTGTGAAAAAGGAAGGAGAAACCAGGGCTGCCCACGGTTCTAAGGTAGATCAGAAAACCACCGGCACAGATGGTGTTGCCTGACTGCATTTACAACACACACAGCGGCTTGGCCTGCTGCTGTTTTTAAAAGAGACTTCAGCATCCTGCGGGAGGGGAGTGACTTACGCGGAGGCCGACTGTGAGGGCTTCATGGATGCGGACCCGCAGTCCCCCGCGTGGTGGGGCACTTTCGGCGACGCTGGGAGGGATGAGTCAGTGAGCTCTTCGATGTCCGAATGGGAGGAAGGAGGCTTGGTGGACTTTTTCTTCCCAAAGGCTTGTTTGAATGAGCTTCTCAGCTGAAAAGACGACAGGAATGACCTTTCTTGTCTGTGTGCATGTGGAGAATTTGGCTTTGGGGCGTTAGTTTGCAGGTGCTATCCTAGCCACTGCCTGGGGTCAGTACGTACAAGCAGAGTATTAACAGGTGCAGCACGGTATCTCTAGAAAACAACGATACCGCGTTTTGTGTTTTGTTTTATTCTTATATTAATCCAGCGCAGCGCAAACACGGAAGGCTTTGAAATAGTGCAAGGTCAAGGGCATGGCTGTCAGAGCACTCATTTAAAACTAAGTACCTTGAAGGGATCTCCACTCCCAATGCTTCTCTCTTCAAGGCAATTTGTTTTAAATGGGCCACTTTAGCGCTACAATCAAGTCATGTCCTGCTGACAGTATAAACTTAAAAAGCAAAATGAAATCAAATTCACCTAACACTTCATTAATTGTGATTTTTCTATTCAAATTTTCAATTCCCATGCTATTCAAAACCGGAATTGGTATCCCCTACAGTTCTATTCAGAAAGTGTTTTTTTTTTTTTACCTCTTCTTTTTAAAATTTGAGATTAAAATGAAAAGACACAAAGAAAAGACATACAAGGTAATCTGTTTTTGAAAGGTATAAAAAGCCTACTGCCAAAATGAATAGCATTCATGCCAAGGTAGGGTTTTTTTTATAGATGCATGCCAAATTGTCCACGGTTTATATTCACCTCACTTCCTCTAGAGTTCACCTTGCAGAAACATGAAAGAGTGTGGAATTACAAATCAAGGGAATGAAGGCTGATCAGTATTTTAAAATATTACCTGTATAAACATTTTTTTTTAAAACAAAAAAGATATTTCTTTCATTATTTATAGCAGGCACTCAGCAAAATCCTCTGGTAGTTATGTTTTGGATTTCATCAATAGTTGTACTTATTTAAGAAACTACCTTCATTTTATGGTATTAAAAAAAATCCTTTACTGCATGGTTTTTAAACATTTTGCTGTGATAGCATCTTCCCCTCAGTTTTTTAGCAATTGCTTAGTATCATCATAAATTCTATCTCTAGCACATGTAAAGCATTGTTCTGGGAAAGTACATTTCTGTATTTCTGCTATATTCTCTTCCAAAAAAACAAAAACAAAAACAAACAAACAAACCCAGAAAGCAGACATTAAGGTAGTTGATTTCTGAGGAGGTGAAGCTTTATTTACACTATACCCCGTTGAAGTGAGAGGTGGGGAGGCTTTCAAGGTTTCTTCTTTCCCTTTCTTTACAATTCATTTCCTCTCCTCTTCCTCCATCCCTGCCACAGTATCACCACCACACCACCATCTTTTCTTCTCCCTCATCTCCATGGTAAATCCCTGCCCTGTCATTTATTAATAGATGTCATTTCAGTTTTCTTACAACTTCATAAAATCAGTATTAATTATCCTGTTTTTGTAGATGAGAAAACATAGGCCCCCTCAAAAAGTGAAGTCGCCTGCCTATGGTTCAAGTATTAAGTGGCAGAGTTGGGATTCAAACCCAAGAGTAGTCCTGACCAAAACCTCTGCTCCTCAGCACCAGGCCACCCTAATTCCGGTGATGAGTACTGCCTTCCGGGGGGCCGGTCACTTGAGGGAGACTCTTTGTAAACTGCTACAGACTTCTAAATCTCCAAAGAAAACAAACCTGACTCATCATGCACTAATAAGCTTTCGAATGAGATGGATGACCAGGGCTTACCCAGTTTTTCTTCTTCTTTTTCTTGGAGTCAGCATCATTACCACTACCAATGCTGGAATGGCTTGTGGCACTGTTGATACTAGAAACACTTTCAGAAGAATGCTGTCTTCTGATGCGGAGATCTAGCAACAGACAGAGAACATCACATTAGCTCCCAAAGACTTTCACTGTGAACAAATAAGACTTTTATGGTTTCTGAGAGGAAGTCTGCTAATAAAAGTCAACACAGCTTTGTATAGATCATCTCAGTGCAGTTTTGGATTTGTAAGTTTAATAAAGTACCACCTTATTTGCTTTAATTAACTGGGTTATTGGCATTAAGATTCACTGTGTATCTCATAAGTCTGTAGCTCTGCTGGTTTAATGAATTCTGAGTTTTATCCAAAAATGAAATGCTATGCTAGTGATTTCTCTTGAATACCTAGATCAAGCAGATCTTCCGAAGTGATTTATTCCAAATGATTACTTCCATGGAGTAAATGGAAACTCATAATAGCATGAGAATTAATTGTGTCTTTTTAATATCAGTGCTTTGAATAAAGCTACTGAAGCCAAATATATTAATTTTCCATTTCACAGAATCATACCATAATAGAGTCAAAACAAACTTTCGAAGTCATTTAAGCAATTCAATTCAGGTGACAAAATTGAAGTGCAAAGAAGTAACTTAACCAAGGTCAAAGAACCCGTGAGGGAAAGGTGCTCAAGAGAGAAACTGCATAGACTGCATGTGTAAACTAAACAGGAAACATATTTAAGACAATGCAATTCTTCCACCATAGTCCCACCCGTGACCTGGAATAGTAATGACAGTAATAATAATAACAACACGTAATATTAAAGCTAGCTTTTACTATGTGTTTACTCTGCCCTGGGATTATCTAATTTCATTCTGTTTTTTTTTTTTCTTTTAAAGATTTTCTTTACTTATTTGAGAGAGAAAGAGAGCACAACCAGGGGAAGTAGCAGAGGGAGAGGAAAAAGCAGATTCCCCATTGAGCAGGGAGCCCAACACAGGGCTCAATTCCAGGACCCTGAGATCATGCGTGACCTGAGCTGAAGGCAGATGCTTGACCAACTGAGCCACCCAGGCATCCCTTATCTAACTTTATTCTTAAAGCAAAGTGTTGAAGTAAGTTTAATTATGAAAAGTAATTTCATCAGAGTCACACAGATGAAACACAAAGGAGCTAATCCAACACCTAGGCAGATTCTAACATCTGTTGTGCTAAATGCCATGTGATACGGGTTTCCCATACTTCTCAAAAGCATGTAGTGCTTCTTTAGTCACACAAGATAACTTGAAAAAAATAACATTTGATATTTAATCACATTTTGAAGATACCCACTTATTCCATACAATCAGCTTATAAAATTGATTTATAATTGTTGAAACTGAAATTTCATCTACTTACTGTGAACTGATAATAAGTGTTAGTGGAGACACTAAGAAATTATAAAAATTTTTTAAGGTCAAGTCTGCTTTAAAGCCAAACCTATTACTATATTTAATCAGCATCAATTAAGATTTGTCAAGCAAAAAATCTCAGTGGAACTTCCAAGATGTCAGGAATTATAATATAGCTTTCAAAAAGCTTCCATAGAAACAATAGTATAAAAGCAAAGCCTTTCCAGTTGACTGCTTTATTTAACATTACAACACCCCATGACAATGAAACTATAACTGTTACTTTCAAATATAATAAGGGAGTATATGTGTGGGTACGTAATACATGTATACATATCTCTAACCTTAGAGTCATATACATACATATCAGTAAGTACCTTAATTTTTCCATTAAGATAATAAGCACGGTGACAATTTTATAGGAGGGAAAAAATAAAACAATTTTTCAGAATCCATAGAGTTTGGCCTCTTAAAAGTCCTTTAAAAAATAATGATGAGACTTTACTGTGGTTACATGCCCAATACATTGCCCAAAATACTATTAGTGTCAACATTTAAATGAAGGCATTTATTTATGTGTGCTATTTTGGTTGAACAATAAAGGAGCACAGTATCCCTTAATCAACAAATATGGAAGTTATATGAATAAAAGAAAAATATGCTGGTATTTATTTGTGTTTTGAATTTCTGCTGTGATTGTCTATAAGCTTTTGTGATCAAGATACATTATTTGAATCCGACTTTCACAAATAAAGCAATTATACTAGGTGTTAAAGTACTCCAGAGTTTTTATTATATCCAAAAATTAATAAATTGTATTTGACTTTGATTAACCCTCAAAATTTAAGAAGATGAGTTAATTCTTATTATTGTAAGTCAAAAGTAGTCCTTAAGGGTATTATTTACTTTCAGTTATGAAGGCATTTACCAATAAAGATTAGCAAAGGAATGATTTCAATGATATCATGGAATGAAAGGGATGCATTTTACTCATCTCTAACAATTCCTTTCTAGTGCTTTTAAGTATTTGATTCAGTACATGTGGCATCATAGAGCTTTGTAGAGAATGGTTGGCCCAATGGATATCGACAATATGAGTGAATGGAGAAGCTTATTTTACAAGTCTGTATTTCAGTTACATTATCCATTCATTTCCTCTTCTTACCCTCCATACCAGCACTGCCCCGGTTCAAGCTATCACTATCACTTACTTACCTGATTGACAGCAAGAATGGCTGTCCAAATTTCTCACCTTCAAACCCTTCAATAGATGGTAACTAGAGAATTCTCTTTAAAAGGAAAACATCATCACTCCCATACTTTAAGACTCTTCAACAGATTCCCATTTTAATAAGAAAGAAAGCATTTCAACTCTTAAACAGGGCCTAAAAGTCCCTCAGTAGTCTGGTCAGTAATTCTCTCTCTAACCTGGTTCTTTGTGTTGTAACTTTGCTCACTGTACCAGTCCCATAAAGGCACTAGTCCATTTTCTATCTCAAGGCTCTTCTGGAATAGTCCTCTCTCAATACTTACCAAATGAGTTGATCGTTATTCCTTGGAGATCCCTTTAAATGTTGCTATCTGGGGAAGGCCTTTTCTGACTATGAACCTCTAGGAGGGTCCCTGGTACCCTTGTTTTCCATGGACACCTAGGCCTGTTGCTTTTATAACACAACTATTTTGGCATACATATTCAGCTATGCCAACGATCACAATTGTTTATTTCCTGCTCTCCCACAAGACTAAAAGCTTAATGGATACAAAGATTATATCTGTTTTGTTTACCATTGTATACCCGGGATGCTGAACAAACCACGGCAAGTGGTAGGCAATCAACAATCATTTGTAAGTAATATTATTATTATTCATTGAATGTAACTATGTTTGCCTAACATTCCTAAAAATGTATTCACTGTTGATAGCAATTTACTACGTTTTGTTGAACTGTATTTGGCATATCACAAGGAAAAATTTTATTCTATGTTTGTACACAGAGGTAGTGACTTAAAAAACAATAGTATATTTTGAAAAATAAAAGTAAAATTTTCCATTACTTTACTTTTCATATATAGTTATATAGATGTATTTCTATATAGTTAAAGTTATACAGAGATATATTCACATCTCTGTGGCAGTTGACTGTGAGCCCTTGAGTCCTGAAGACTTTTTTTGAAATCTTTATATTTTGAGATCTAATAGAGTGGATAGTATATACTAGGTGTTCAAGGAACATTTGTGCATGAATAAATAAATTTATTGTATTATAGACTACTATTATTTATCATGCCTGGTAATAAACATGATGCACAAATAGAAAATAGAAAGTTACATTCATTATGTGAATTTGTCATAGTTTGGCCTGTCTGTGTTGCCCCACTCCAAATATATACTGTAAGGTTGTACGTTACAAATTTGTCTAAGATAAATATATAAAATTCTCAAAAACCAAATCTCAATATGATTTCAGACTGTAAGTTTATAGCTTGTACAATCACCTTAATAACCAATGGAAAACAACAAAATTAGTCCAAGAGACTTTATTTTCTCCATGTTATGTCAATGGTCAATATAGTAAAAATCAGTTTATGTTCACTGAATTTAATATGAAGTTTTAATATCACATAAACTAATCTAAATATCCTATATACATTTATAATTCCTGTTTTTGTGCATTTTAAATCTTATAAAAATGTTTTTAAATCTTTCTTGACCAATTTGAATATTAACTGTTATCATCTTGCTTATTGTATGTGTCTCTCCCACATAGAGCAGAGGAGATCCTTTTTTTCAGTTCCAGTAGGTATACAAGGGTACCTGTTGGCTACAATAAAAGGAATCTTTCCAGAAAGTTTTACTTCAGTGACTTGTACTGCGTTAAAGAAAGATTAAGCCTTTTAAAATCCCTTCTGGACCTATTTACGACATGAAGATTTAGAACATAAGCTGCTTTATTATAGCTCTAAGATAAGCTTTAAATATGCAGTAATTTTCCATGTGGCATATAAATCAACTCCCCCACATGGAAAGTTGCTAAATTCTTAACAGAAGTAGCCCCTAGAGAACTAGTTTTACCTTCAATTTAAGTATATCTCACTTTATATAATTTTTCCCTAAAATTTAAATTCAAGTATTTAAAAAATTATGTTTTTAAAATCAAAATTCATATAAGCCCCTTTTGTGTGATAAGGCATCATCATAGCCACTTGGACTGAAAAAACAAACCATCCAACTGTTGATCAGAAATTAACTTAAATAAATTAAGGCACCAATTAAGACACAATTAACTTAAATAAATTAAGGCACCAATGTATATGACAAATTTGGATAGAAGGACAGCATTTCCAGAAAGATATCACAAGGGGACCTTATCCAGCTTAAGGGTCAAGGAGGCATATTTAGGCCAACTCTTATAAGGTTTCAAAAAGTTTTTATGTTGAAAATTTTAAGGAGATATAACCAGAACACAAAAAGAACTTTTAGAGAATTAGAAGTAGTTCAGGGTAGCTGAAATATACAACATGACAAAAAGCAGAGAATAAGGTCTAAAGCAGTGTCTAGCTAGTAAGTGGCAGCCAATAAATATATTTGCTGAATGAACAAAGCTGGTGAAGAAAGATTATGTCATGTTAAGAAGTTTGCATTTCATTCTAAGGGCAATGGGACATCTGTATATATATATATGTTGTTGACAACTGCTTTGGTTTCAGAATGATATAAAGTGGTGCAGGATGAAAGGCAGGAAGGATTTAGGAGTTTGTGGTCATAGTTCAGGGGAGAGATGAGAGATGGTGATAGGAGGATGAGAGAAAAGGGAACAGATCCGAGAGATATTTAACAGGTGGAATCAATAGAACTTAGTGATTTAATGAATGAAGAGAAGAGGATTTATGAATGACATCTAGATTTATGGCTATATAGAAGGATGGAGGTACTGTTTACTGAGGCAAGGAACACTGAAGGCAAAGCAGGCTAAGAGGGAAGATGACAAGTTCAAACTAGAAGATGTTGAATTTAGTGTGACAAACAGACATCCAAAGATAACCAAAGACAGCTCTCTCTGGGGCAGCTAGATTTATAGATCTGTAACTCAAAAGATGAGCCAGGCCTGGAGAGATATATTTGACAGTTATCAACACATAAATGATAATTGTAGCTAGAGGATTAGATGAGTTTGTACAGACTTTTAGAGGGGATGAAGAGACTCACAGTATACCAAATCTTAAAGGAAGTCAGTTGAGGACTGGGTTTTTAAGAAATACCAACATTTAACAAATGGACACAAAGGAGTGAACCTGCAAAAGAAACTTTGAAAGAGATTTCAAAGAATCCGGAGAAAAACTAAGAGTGTGAAGAAATGAATGTGTCGGGTAGGATAGAAGGACATCAATATGCTATTTACACATCAAATACGATAAGAATTTTAAAATGTTGTACTGGATTTTGTGTCCTGTAAGTCATTATGGATCCTGGAGAGAACAGTTTTGGTTTGATGGTAGGAGAAGCCATATTCCAGAGGTCTGAAGTGTGACTGACTGTTGGAGACATTAAAATATTCCATAAATGGGGTGCCTGGGTGGCTCAGTGGGTTAAGCCTCTGCCTTCAGCTCAGGTCATGATCTCAGGGTCCTGGGATAGAGCCCCGCATCGGGCTTCCTGCTCAGCGGGGAGCCTGTTTTCTCTGCCTGCTTGTGATCTCTGTCTGATGGATAGATAAATAAAATCTTTAAAAAAAAAAAAAAATTCCATAAAATGGTCCCAGGATTCACCTGGAAATGGGAAAGTACATGATAGGCCATTCAGGGTTTAGAAAAGCTTTTTTTTTTTTTTTGGTATGCTGGTGAAGAGTTGAGCATACTTAATGCTGTTGATGAGTTAGGACATGAATAAGTAGAACCTATGCAAAGAAAAAAATGACACGACATGAATACAAAGCATTTCTTCAGTGGGAAACTAAGGAAGGTATGGTGGTAAATAAGATTATTTTATTACTATTTTTAATATTTTATTTATTCATTTGAAAGAGAGAGACAGAGAAAGCACACAAGCAGGGGGGAGAGGCAGAGGGAGAGGGTGAAGCAGACTCCCCGCTGAGCCAGCCAAGAGCCTGATGCAGAGCTCGATCCCAGGATCTGGAGATCGTGACCTGAGCCAGCGGCAGACACTTAACCATCTGAACCACCCAGGCGCCCCTATTATTGTTGAGAACTGATGAAGCATAGTAATAATGAAAAGCAGACTTTCGGTCATTTTTCTTACTGTTTTTAACATTTCTGTAAGATATGTACGTGTCTATTGCCTCCATCCATTATGATATTTTCCTTATACCTATTACTTGATATTTCACCATATTGATTATTTTATTTTTGTTTACAGATCTAGATTTTCAGACTCCTTACAGGGTGTGTTTTGCTTGAAGTCAGATATAAATGCATTAAGCAACCTCCCCAACCCCACTTTCACCAAATCAAATGGAGAAAATTGTGTGTATAGAGGCAAATTCCTTAAGGTTAACTACAAAATTATTGATAAGGAAATCTATTATTCTTAATTTCTGGCATTCTGACTGCATTAAGGCCTACTTATTCATTATAAAAGGCAGTGCCACTGAGTAAAAGCAGCTTCATTCCAATAAATAAAATGAAATGGGTATTTATTATATTGAATGAAAAATGGCAGTATTTCTAAATATACCTTTGGGAGGGTGGTCTGGACCATTCAGTGCTCCCTGGATAGCAGCCTGGGCAGCGGAGTTCTGGGCCTTCAGCATTTCAATGGTTTCTCTTAGTTCTATAAGTTCAGACTCCTGTGAAACAAACAGAATTTAGAAGTTTTAATGACTAGAGAGAAAAGTAAAATGTCCTTGTTCATAATTCACCATCCCACGGGTTTCATTTTATGTAGTACTAATGTCTGGGGAGATTTGGATGCCTGACTGACCTTGTCCAGTCATATCTAACAACTTCTTATTTATCTAAATGTAAAGGAGAATTTTAGAAAAATGTCTCGGTTATTCTCGTATAAATGTGATCTGAATAGTCTTTATTCCTTTCAAAGGGTAGCACCTAAAGCTGACCAGTGCAACATAAAGCAAGACATCACGCTGCACATTTGATACCACACTTATTAATACCACTGTGATCAGATCACAAAGTAGTGAGCAGAATTGCACAGGTGCCTCACATGGCATTTACTGTCAGCCGGAAACCCTGAATTCTTGTTGAATGAATGACTTCAGATTTTGTCTCCTTTATATTGCCCTTGGGGAACTGATTCTTTATATTCAAGTATAAAAGCAGGAACTCATCCCTACCTTGCCTTAACTACACGTCATCTTATTAAATTCTGTTGGGCAAATCAAGGTCATCTTAGATTCTGATTCTTTTCATCCAGTAATATTCCCAGTATGGAGACCCAATGTTACCAAGCCAAAGCAACACAGGAATTTTTTTTTAAAGTGAATAGAAATACATGCAATCTACAGCCCTTAAATGATACTAATTTATAAAAGAAAAAAAAAGGTAGCCTACACATCAAATTGTTATGAAACATCTCTTTTCTTATTGAACCCAGGGTAACTTTAAGATGTGTCCCAATGAACATAGACATGATTTTTCAGTTATCTAAGTGAATTATCAGAAATGACTACAAGAAAGAATGAAGAAGATAGGATATGTGCCTCTCCAAAAAAGGAAGTAGAATATTGTTTCAGCTTGGGCAGTATTTCCCTGAGGAGCTCAAAAACAAGGGGCAGTGGTGGCAATTCTAAAAATTAGAATTGTTGTCAGCCTCTTAGAAGGAGAATCCCTAAGGAATGTAAATTGTCATTCATCATTTTCTGTAGCATCTTTGGCAGAAATTCAAAGAATCAGGCTCAGTTTCTTCACTCCATAGTAAATAGCTTATTCCTACTCTCCATCTCCCAGAATATATTAAAAAGGTAAGATCACGACAATTGCTTTTGGAGGAAACATCTTCAGATGTAAGAACACCCAGAGACTAGTCTAACCCTAGACACTTGAAAAAAAAAAAACTAAAAAACTAAAAAACCCAAAAAACATAAAATAGGCAATACTAAGTGAAACGATAGCCAAGTTTGGAATAGATACCTAGTATGTCCTGTAACTATTTTCACTGGATATCTGACATATATCTAATAGAGGACAGATAATTAAAATAATAATAAACCCTCTTACAGACTTCTAATAGTTTATAAGTCAAAGAATCTCATAATGAGCGATCGGTAGCAACCTCCCGGATTCACAGCTGGATCTTCAAATATTTGACTGTAATTTAATTTGCATATATTCATCAAAAAGGAAAAATAACATGTTTGTAGAAAATTTCCACTGTCATAATACAAAATTCAGACCCAATTCATCATAATTTCTTACTCTCTCCAAGTTCTCTCTATAATTTTGTCCCTTGCTCAATCAGTAATAGATAAGTTTTCCAAAATTTAATGTATTTTCCATTTAAAATAAATCTCCCAATAGTAAAATATTTACAGAAATTCATTCTACCTTTACCAGAAAACTTCACAAAAGGAGTTCTATAGTGCATACTTAATGAATCACATAATTTAAATAGTAATTTTACAACATATAGACTAGAATACACATTAAATTTTAACGAAAATCAGATTTTCATCCTTGAATTTAAAATCAAGAATGCTTGTACTATGGATTAAAAAAACCTGCTGAAAAATGTGGCCTTAGGTTGAAGGAAGAAAAATGGAATGAGATCTCATGCAAAGGTCTAAAAAATACAGCTTAATTTTATGAGTAAGCTGACTTATTTCAATGTCTAAACTTTAATCTTTTCTAGAGAAATCTCTCCTCAAAACTGTTTTTTTTTTAAAGATTTATTTATTTATTTGACAGGCAGAGATCACAAGTAGGCAGAGAGGCAGGCAGAGAGAGAGGAGGAAGCAGGCTCCCTGCTGAGCAGAGAGCCCGATGCGGGGCTCGATCCCAGGACCCCGGGAGCATGACCTGAGCCGAAGGCAGAGGCTTTAACCCACTGAGCCACCCAGGCTCCCCTAAAACTGTTTTTAAAAAGATTAGAAGTGGAATGCTCAGGGAATATTGCTTTTTCAGAAAACTGCATTTAATATGAGATAGAAGAATGATCACTTTTAAAATTAAGTATCCTTTTTTTTTAAGATTTTATTTATTTATTTGACAGAGATCACAAGTAGGCAGAGGGGCAGGCAGAGAGAGAGAGGAGGAAGCAGGCTCCCTGTTGAGCAGAGAGCCCGATGCAGGGGCTCGATCCCAGGACCCTGAGATCATGACCTGAGCCAAAGGCAGCGGCTTAACCCACTGAGCCACCCAGGCACCCCCTAAAATTAAGTATCTTCTTTAAAAAGATTATCTATTTATTTGAGAGAGAGCGGACACAAGTGGCAGGGGGAGGGGCAGAGGAAGAGGGAGAAGCAGACTCCCGGCTAAACAGGGACTCCGATGTGGGGCTCGATCCCCAGACCCTGGGGTTCATGACCCGTGTCAAAGGCAGAACCTCAATTAACTGAGCCACCCAGGTGCCCCTAAAATTAAGGATGGCAACAAAGTCAGGTTTCCCATTCTCTCTTCCAGTAGTAAGTATATAAAGATTAATAAAAGCACTTTAAAATGAAAACTTGGCTGAGACATAGAAATTGTTTTATAATAGTTTGTTTCTAGTCTTCTTTTCTTTCTTCTTCATAATTACAGTTGGTGGTTCACATTTATTTTTAAGCTATATATCTTTTTAAAAAAATATTTATTTATTTATTTTAGAGAGAGAACTCAAGCAGGATGGGTAGAGGGAGAGGAAGAAAGAATCCCAAGCAGGCTGTGAGCTGAGCACAGGGCCCCAGGTGGGGCTAGATATCACAACCCTAAGATCACTATCTTGAGATCACGACCTGAGCTAAGACCAAGAGTCAGGTCCACAACTGATTGTGCCACCCAGGGTATCCCTTAAGTTATATTTTTCTAAGATGACTATAATGCTTAGAAATTACAATGCTGCTTCCAAGTACAATTATGAAATCCTCTTTTTTTGAGGGGGGGCCCTGGTGTGGAGTAGATCAGAAATATAGTAAGAAGCAAGTTCTAGAAATAGCCAAATATAAAATCATTTGACACTCTGAAATATTTTCATTTAGTCTCTTTATTTTGAAGGGAACCAAATAAAAGATACTTCAGTTTTGAGACTCTCTATTCAACTTTCAGAAGAAAAACCTGGAAAATGTATATGCCATCAAGATATGGGTTTAATGCCTCTTCTAATTCAGTAGTTTCCAGTTTCCGCTCTCTTCATTATATACTAAAGAGAAGACAGGACTTAGGATGATTCTGTACAGGATCTTGGGAATAGATGATCAGATTATACTTTGTTCGTATTTTTCCACTTTTCAAAAGTGGGAACTAAACTGAAACTTCATTCACCTATAATAAGCTCTTCAAGATAACAATGCCCCAGACATCTGCTTTTTCCAAGACAGTTTCTCGTGTAAAACAAGCTGGATGGAGCCAGTATCTTTTCTAACTGCTTTGTACATGTCTCTGAGGCTAACTGAGTTATCAAGGTCAGACTTAGAATGCTTCAAAATGAGGTGATCAAATACTTTGTTATAATGCTAGCCCTAACCTAGTGTCTCTTCCATCCTAATTTCGTAACTGCATCTGACCTCCTTCCAAATTTCTTCTGGACACAGGCCTTGCTGAAAATCCTACAAACTTGGCTCAACCAATTTGACCTTCTAGGCAAGACTTAAAAATTTGCACTAAACCTGCTTTTGCTTCCTTAAACTGACACTCAGTTAATCTTACACTATCTAGCTGTAGCTTCTTTGAACATGTCCTACTCTCCATGCCTATGTGTGTGCCTTGAAAGCTTGTAAATTTTTCTACTGAAAGAACCCAACCAGCCCTGACTCTAACAAAATGCTCTAAGTTCCCCGAATTCCAGTAGTGCAAGTAACCTGTTTCCATGAATAACATGGATTCAAGTTATCCTATGCTCTAAAAGGCTAATGAACATATTTTCTGACTCTAGTGATACATATTTTTTAAAGATTTTATTATTTATCTGACAGAGAGAGATCACAGTATGCAGAGAGTGAGGGGGAAGCAGGCTCCATGCTGAGCAGAGAGTCCATTGCAGGGCTCGATCCCAGGACCCTGAGATCATGACCTGAGCCAAAGGCAGAGGCTTTAACCCACTGAGCTACCCAAGTGCCCCTCTAGTGATACATTTTTAAAAACACTTCTATATGACAAATATTTTAACCTGAAATGGGAAGAGTTAATATAAAGACCCAATTCAATGAAATTTTTAGCTAGTTCCACATTATCTATTTTCAGATAATTGGCTTTGCATTTTCTCATTTTTAATGCTTAAGTGTCTATTTATCTAGTCACCAAAAAAGTAGCTTCACAGAAGTAAGAATGAGCAAACCCCAGACTTTACAGTTGGCATGAGGATCAATATCTGAGCTCTACCACTTCTACAAAAAGATATCCCTCTGCTGTCTCTGACATTCCTGTGAATTAATGATTTTGAGAGAGAGAGAGAGAGAGAGAGAGAGAGAGGCAGAGAGAGCATCTTAAGCAGGCTTCACGCCCAGCAGGGAGCTGGATGTGGGTCTCAGTATCACAACTCTGTCAGACATTTAATCAACTAAGCCACCCACGTGCCCCTGTGTTCTGACATTCTAAAAAGACTAACCAAGTACACCTCAATATATGTTCTAATGGCCTCTGGCACAACTGCTACAGGGAAATAATTTGAAAGTCTTCAAATTATCAGTGAGTATAGCCTTAGTAAGTTTGCTGGAATTTAGCAGTAGTTCTGAAAAAAATTCATTCATAAAAATACAGATTTGTAAAATTCTTGCCATTTTGATGACTTGCATTATAGCCTTTGTCATCTGGTATTCTATAAGAAAATAAAGTGCTGAACAAAAATTTGAATGGCATTTTTTTTTCAGTTCTGACAAGGATGGTACAAAGGTCGTACCACTCTAGACGCAGAGAAAAAAGTTATTTTTATCACTTATAATAGATATCTCAGGCCATTAAATCTTCATTCTCTCAAAGAGTCTTGATGGAGAAGTGCTAATAAAGGGACAAGGACCATAAATCCAGGCAAAATTCTTTTTTTTTTTTTTAAGATTTTATTTATTTATTTGACAGAGATCACAAGTAGGCAGAGAGGCAGGCAGAGAGAGAGAGGGGAAGCAGGCTCCCTGCTGAGCAGAGAGCCCGATGTGAGGCTCGATCCCAGGACCCTGAGCTCATGACCTGAGCCAAAGGTAGAGGCTTAACCCACTGAGCCACCCAGGCGCCCCTCCAGGCAAAATTCTTGATCAGACTATGTCAGTGTTGCCATCTGTTGAACCTTAGGTTAGGTATAGGGCAATACTTAGAGACAATTTCTCTCTCCAGCCAACAAGCATTCATGACAAGTATCTCAATTTTCCCTACTTATAAACTTACTATTATGTAGCACGTAGCCTTCCAGTGGCTACTGAGGATGCTGTTAAACTGTCGGAAAATGCTGATGAACTGATCTTCATTAACTAACTTTTATCATGTTAGTTTAGAGTCAAAAGCCTTGGAATGGCTCCTTGTTTTCAAGGACCAGATTCCCTAGACATCTTTCTAGCCTTAGTTTCACGTTTTCCCTCTCCACGTCCCTTAATGTCTCCCTTAATATCCCTCCTTGCTGCTCATGCTCACTGTGCCCCTTCTTCTACGACACGTAGTCCTCCGTTTTCCTGGAATTATTCTTTTTCATCCTCCTAGAGCCCAAAGGGCCCCCTCTGTGTCGCATCTACTCCCATCTTCCACCCGTGCCATCTTCTACCCCTACCCCTACTTCCATCCGTGCCATCTTCACTTCTGGAACCAAAGTCAAGATGCGGTGGTCCCCTGTGAGCCCTCTCAGGACACTATTATTATATTTCCAATGGCACCCCAAATTTTCTGCCTCCTGAGCGATTCATACATGTCTTTTCTTTCTCACCAGGCTATAAATGTATAAAAGCAGTGCTCTGGTAAGAGAACCAGGATTCCAGATACGGCACCTGGGAACAAGGAAAGATTTTAAGACACTATTCAAGGAAGTGGACTTGGTTTATAAAATCAAGCTAAAATTTTCATACAGCTTTCAGGCTATTAATGCCATATGATTGTTGAAAATCATACTTTGAAGCCAGAAGAAGTCCAGACACTTGGATTTGAGTCCCAGCTTCATTTACATTTAAGTATGTAGCCAAGACCATGTAACCATCTTGGCTTTTGTTGCTTCATGTGTTAGCATCCCACCTTGCCTCCCAACATCCTCACTCTCAACATTCTCAGTGGTGCTTATCCTCACCTGAAATCCTGTATTTTTAATCCTAATCTGTCACCTATTAGAAAATAAACTCTATTTTATATTTTAACCAGTTATAAACTAGGATGTAAACAGCATGTGTGTGTATGTGTATATAAATAAAATGCATACATATATTATATGTAGTATATGTTACCTACATATATATATTTCACTGCTGAATTCTCACTAGCTAGAGCCATCTCTCATACACAGTAGAAATTCAACATAGCTTTGGTGAATGATTAAATGGACAAATGAGCCTTGGAACTCGAAGAACAGAGTTTCAAAACCTCTGCTCTATATGCACTAATCTTTTTCCCAGGATTGTTGGATCACCAGAGAGCAATATACCCTTTTATCTCAGCTCCCTGAAGAAATGACTTTACTGAAATATGATTAAATGTTATGCCCTCAGCTTTTAGAGAAATGTCTATTTGAACAGCGGTTTTGCCTTTTGTTATTCCATGACCCCAATTTAAGAAACTTTACAATAAATTTGTCCTTGAATTCAGTGCCAAAAAGTTTGTCTCTTTGATCTAAATTATGCTCTTCTGGTCAGAAAATGAGAACAGACAGGCCAAGCAATCTCCCTTTGTGCCTTAGCCTCCTTGACATTCAACTCCTTTCAGTGCTTTGTGGTACCGATTACATAGGCTCAGGCATCTTGTTATATACATTCCTCTGCTTGTTTGCACTAGATTCTGTTATGGAATTGTGCCATTTCATATTGCAATTAATTTTATGATTCCCAAAACCACCTTGGAAGTACGCAAGTTATAAATCTCAGATTAGTAAAATAAACCAATTACTAATGTTGTTGTGTGTGTACGGCTTGCTATGAGACATGCAATCACTTTATTTTCAGTTAAAAAATGGCAAGGCAATTTCAGACACCATGATATCTTCTGAGAAAATTTTATAGCTTCGGCAATGTTCCTTTATGGTTAATGTGCACACAGTTATAAAATTCCGCATATTATGCAGATACATTTTAAAAACACTCAGGCATTATTCAGAGGCATTACAAATTAACAAATGCGTCATAGTTTTTCAATATCTATAAGAAGTTTAACTTATAAATACAAAAGAATCAAAGGAAATATGGGATGGTAAAAAATGTTAATTTTGATTTCTTGAAGACACTGAGACTTGAATACTAACCATGATTTTTAGCAAGACACCGGCAAATGGCCAATGATGAATTTGGTTTAACCTACATTTTTTTAAGGGAAAAAAGGAGGGAAATGTAAAGAAAGGTAACTTTTTTTTTGGACTATCCACCGTGTGTGGCCTTAGATAGTATCTTGCTTATTCCTCAGAGTGATTCTGCAAGGTAGTTATTATAAACCTGACTTCTAAAATGATGACCGTGAGGGTCAGCAAAAGAAGATTCTACAGCTCTTAAGAGGGTCCCCGAGATTCATACTCAAGCTTTCTTGGGCTCCAACATTCATATTCTTCCCCACTTGGCTGCTCTAAATGACCTCGTCATCCTGTTTGCTGAGCTCTTAGGTTACATAGTGAAGTGGTAAACTGGGCGGCTTCTCTCCCCTTCAAAAAAAGATGAAGATAAAATTCCTATGTTCAAGAGGCATTTGTCACCTTCCCTTACAGAACAGGTTTGACAGGGATGCACAGTATTCTCTTCCATGGGCAGGGGAAAATCTCTGAAACAGGAGAATGAAGATAAGGGCAAATAAAACAGAGTTTGCTAATTACACCAGGCTAGTACAGGAATATTTGGTTTTCTCCTGAGTTTAATTGGTCTGTTAGGTGTTTTTTGTTTTTTGGTTTTTTTTTTTTAACTTAAAAAATGGTAAACTGATGAAATGGTAACATATACTAGTTCTCTAAAGCTAATGACATACTTTGCAGAACTGAAGACAAAACTGAAGCCATTTCTCAGGACAGAAATAGGTACTGATTCTGAAAATATCCAAAGCTTTCTTGATTTTGGATCTCTTTGGAAATTAGATGAAAACTATGGACGTTTGCTCACATTATGCCCATATGCAGTTTTTAGAAATGTTTCCATATAGTTTTAGACACTTCATCCGTCTCTTACACTGATCCAAGGTCTCAGGTCAGGGTTACCAAAATAATGGCTGACAGGTAAGTTACTGGTCCTCCCATGGAAAGTGTCCATATTCTTTCCTGGCAACATGAGCCTTTTTGATATGTTTGCCTCATGAACTAAATTCTCTGTTTCTTTCTTTTTAGAATTCCTTCCCCCTTCCATAAAACTCTTTGGGTTTATTTAAAGATTTTTGATACGAGTTAACTTTACTTTTCAAAGACAGCAATCCCAGATGCAAACTAATCCCCATTACTCCAAAAGGACACAAATTTTCATCTAGCATTCTGTATTTCTAAACTTCAGCTCAGGATCAGTGTTTCAGCCTCTTGTCCCACAGCTGCTGTAACGTGAGCCCCTTCCTTTACAGAGTCCTCACCTCTCCTCCAGACTTTCTCCACAGCTATCTCTGCTTATAGCCATCATCTGTATCTGGGCTTGCAGACCACGTGTTTGTGAAAATTCTTATCGGAGTGCAATTCTTGCCAACTGTATAACAAGTTGTTCCTAGAATATTCTAACTCTTCTCCTATACAACTGTTTCTCTTCCTAAACATTGGTATTCTTTTAATAGGTCCAACCGGGAGTAAAATAATAGACTGCCTGGGAAGAACTTTGTGTGTGTGTGCCCGTGTGTGTGTGTATGTGATGTGTGTGCTCTGCTATGGGTTAAACTGAATCATATGTCTTTAAAAATTAAAATCTGAAAAGAAAAAGTATTATCTTGTCATTTTCCAGTTTAGTGTGTAATGTATCCTCTGCCACATCATGTTTAAGGAGCTGCCCCTCATGCATTGTTTAAACATTCTCTGCAACTTGCTGTCTTATATCAAGCCCCCCGTGGCATTTCTTGGACATACCTTCTGTTCTGCTGTCATGGTCAGACTCTGCAGTCGGCCAGTCATATTCCCTAAACTCTTCTCAAAAGCTGCTACGAGGTGAGCCTGGGAACAAAAATGGAAGGAACACGTTTTGAATGTCAGAACCTTATGTGGATGGATGACAACTCTTGATTTTATAAAATGCTTAATTTCAGGTATTCTAACTCTTTAAATACTATGACCATCATGGTTAGCTTTCAATGACGACTCTCCTTCAATGTAAATCTTTGTTTATGTCATTTCTAAACTTCAGTTTAAATTCAGCGCTTCCATCTCTTGACATTTAATGTGAGTTCAACTTCTGAAAAAGGATGGTATTTTGCAAATAACAACACCTTCTGACTTGCATATCACAGAGGATTTGACACCCAAAATACTGAATAAAGTTCGGAGTTGCCAAGTTTTTAGACTTAAAGCTCAAGAGGAGGCCACTGCCACAGTCAATGGACAAATGTTTCTCATTTTTATACGTGTATGATGACCTTTGGAGATATTGTTAGCTCCTTCGTTGTAATGATCCTCTCCTTCAAGTGTCAGACATCTGCTGACAGCTAACACACGATCTTTCCTCTTTTTGTGTGTACAAAGAATGGAATCAGAAAGAGTTGTCTTCACTTTCCAAACTCCTTTCAATAATAGGGCTTTTATTTCTACTTTATTCCCTTCAACTAAGGAAGTGCGGGGAGGCCAGCTAGAGATGATATTCAGTCATATTTTATTTAAGTTTTCATGGCTTTTGGGTTTTATTTTAAATCTCAGGGAATTATACATATTGAGGTATAAGACACTAACTCTTATGATTAAGAAGTATTTGACAATCTTACAGCTCTTGAATAGGCCAGTCTCTGTTGGCACGCCATTATCCAACAGCTTCACCCACAGAATATTAAGCATGGAGAGATGCTTCAATCTCTCACTGTTGCTGGAGGAGAGCTACAGGTGCCTTTAAAAAAATATTTTAGTTATATATTTTAATTAACATATAATGTATTATTTGCTTCAGGGTACATGCCTGTGAATCATTAGTCTTACACAATTCACAGCATTCACCATAGCACATACCCTCCCCAATGTCCATCACCCAGCCACCCTCTCCCTACCCCTCCCAGCCCCCAGCAACCCTCAGTTTGTTTCCTGAGATTGAAAGTCTCTTATGGTTTGTCTCCCTCCCCAGTCTCATCCTGTCTTATCTTAGACTGATCAAATTTTATTATTCCCTTACAAAGATACAATGATAGAATATTTTACACCTTACATCTGTAAAAAACTATACGTGTCAAGGGTGGGGAAATTTGGCAATCCTTGGCAAAAGATTAATTTTTTAAGAGAAGGGAGTAAAAGGACTTATTAAAATACGTCACCTTGTTACTCTAGTAGAGCTGAAAAGCTGAGGTAGCTATTATCAGACAGATGCTAGGAGTCCCAAGAATTAGGGCACTAGAAATTTATTCCATTAGTTGTAACAGCTAGAAGTTTATTCCACTACTGATAACAGCAAGAAGTTTATTCCATTATTGGTAACAGCTAGAATGTACAAGTCTCTTTCATTAGTATTACATATAAAGGCATCTTTGTTCCTAGCTCTGAGCTTATCTTGTGCTCCCTTTCTTTTCCTGACACAACAATATAAAGATCATTTGTGAAGAATACTTCAATTAATCTTCAGTCCACCAGCACAAATCTTTATTCTTTTTCCACTCTCTCTTGCCTCTATCTCCCCAACCCCCGCCCCACCAACTGTCTCTCTCTCTCTCTCTCTCTCTCTCAATCTCATACATACACACACATGCACATAACCTTGAGAATTATATTCCAAGGCTAGTTAGCAGACTTATTAGGATAAATAACACTCTTAAAAAAAAAAAAAAGAACAGTATCTCGTAGTTGAAAATGTTTCCAACAACAAGGAATATCCTTACATCAGACTTAGGACTATATCAGAGATTAACATAAGGTTACGTTCCATTTTCTCTCATACATAAACTTTTTTATTGTAAAAAACTTTTAAGTGAACAAAACCATATTAAACCATATTAACCATATTAAAAGTGAACCAAATGAAAACGCACAGCTCACTGGTCTCTCAAGCAGTGAACATTCATACAGTCACCAGCCACGTCAAGAAGATTGTAGAAGTGTTCCCTTACCTTTCCTCTATGTTCCCCTCTCCCTGCCCCAAAGATAACCACTATTCTTATAACACTTATGATAATTATTTTCTTACTTCTCTTTATAGTTACACAACAAAGCTTGCATCTCTAAACACTATCTTTTAGCTTTTCTATTTTTAAAACTATCAGAGTGGAATCATGTGCCACAATTTTTTTGTGACTATTTTCCTTTTCTTAACATTGTGTTTCTGAGATTCAAACATGTGGTATGTCACAGGAGTTAGATTTTTGCTGGAATACATTGCTTTATGATTTATAATATATTTGTCCACGATTGACCATTTGTGCTGATTCCCATTGAGGTTATTAACAATAATCCTGCTGTGACTATACAATGGGATACTAAATCCTAAAATAAAATCTCTCACTTTCTTTTAGAATAGAGGAAATTCTGGCTGGAAACCACTGTTAATATGTACTAAAAGAAACGCAAGATTCTACTCAATATTGCAATTTTAATTCTCCCAAACAACTGTACAGCTTAATTATCAGATATATAAACTTGAATGTAAAAACTCGGAAGGAAATTTTACTTTTACCTTCTATGCATATTTTCTCAGTTAAACAGGAGTTAAAATACGACAAAGAAAATAGGAATGTGAATATGCTGAATAAATATACTGCCTGTATTTCATAGCTATTAGTTAATACAAAACGTTCACTATGACAATGTCAGTTTTTAATTTTTGGAACATTGCTGTTCATTAATTACTCGTACGAAAACGTGTAAGTGGTTACCAAAGAACATTTTAAGTCACATTATTCTCCATGAAAAATATGTTGTGAGTATGTTAGTGAAATACTGCTTTAAATTTATGTGGCCTTGGCTTAGGTTATCAGATTAACTTTGTTACTTTGAAGGTAATACAGGTTAAATTTCTCACCAGTTGGATTAATGGAAAGGGAGTCCAAGAGACCAATAACAGATACCATTCCTACCAGTGATGATCTTTGTCACCTCAGTGGAAGGAAAATGGAAAGTAAAACCAATTGAGTATAGAACAATAGATCTTACCTGAAAAACTTAATAAAATGATGACTTTTTTAAAATTGTGGATTCTTTTTTTTTTTTTTAAAGATTTTATTTATTTGACAGAGAGAGATCACAAGTAGGCAGATTGGCAGGCAGAGAGAGAGGAGGAAGCAGGCTCCCCGCTGAGCAGAGAGCCCGATATGGGGCTCCATCCCAGGACCCTGGGACCCTGGGACCATGACCTGAGCCAAAGGCAGAGGCCTTAACCCACCGAGCCACCCAGGTGTCCCAAAATTGTGGATTCTTAGGGGGGCTATTGATCACGGTTTACTTGCTTCATTTTTTTCATTACCAGCTGCATAATTTTCAAGCCAGAGTAAAATCGTATCACTATGATACAATCCCTGACTTGTGTTAGGTGAAGTTTGTCAAGGGAATAAAATAGACACGGATGAATATTAGTTAAGGGAAGGTATTTCTAGTATATACTGTCTTTAGTTTTAGAATCCCATAATATAATCTGAATCTATACATAAAGGGAATTATTGTGCTGCTAAACAGTAAGATGGAAAATTACAAAAAGTGCCTGCATTGTACTCACTCACCCAGAATTTAGTGACGGTCCATCAACCAAAAAAGATACACATAGATTTATATGGAGATGTATATAAATGTGACTTCACATTTGAAAATCAATAGATGAACTGAAAATGATTCTGAAATTATCATAAATAACGTTTCGCATTTCTTTTACACATCATAAAAGCGTTCCTTCAGTGTTTGTCATTGTTAATACGTGCAAAATTGTTTTCTGTAAAAGGAGATGCAGAAAAGCAAGAGTAACTGCCGGAATACACAAAAATATTAAATAGAGCAAAAAAATAGGACACAATCCTAAACAAAATAATACCCGAGAGATTTTTGGCTAAAAGACATATGTGCTGAAAGGAAAAAAAAAAAAAAGTACCCTTTGTTTTGTGACATATTCATTCAGTGATATCTTTGAAAAATGGAAATAATAACGTCTTAGTACCCATTTCTAAATATGTAAGAGCTGAGGTTCATCAACAAAACATATTAGAACATAAACTAATGGTCCCCATCGGACTTGGCTGAAGGGAGGTGCCGGTGAGAGGCCAGAGGGCCCCTGGCTGACTGCATGATATGACCATATGTTCACAGATGCTTGCTGGGGCGCTCCTCTTTTCTTCCTGTTCATAGGTGGGGTACTGATTCAGGGAAGGTTGGACAGCAGTGTCTGCCAACATACCCTCTCTCCTTTCTAAAAACATCCTAGTAGAAAGGGCTTTACAGAGAGTCCTCCAGGGGCTTTCTGAAGCTCTAATCAGAGAACTTCAAAAGTGGATGGGAAGATTCAGTGCACATTCTATTGAATGAAGGTTTACTTTACCAGTCAAATGAGGAGTGAGTTGGTTGGACCCCTTTCTAATTTACCACTGCTCCTTTTTTTTTTTTTTTTTTAAGATCTATTTATTTATTAGAGAGAGAGAAAAAGCAGGGGGAGAGGGAAAGAGAGTCTCAAGCAGAATCCACTCTGAGCACAGAGCCCAACATGGGGCTTGATCTCACAACCCTGAGATCATGACCTGAGCAAAAACCAAGAGTCAGATGCTTAACCGACTGCCCTACCCAGGCGCACCCGCTGCTGCTCCTTTTAACAAAGTGGGGAAGAAGCATTTTAGTAGAGAAGCAAATGTAAAAATTGAAACATGGATTATTGTGTGGACTCTTTATAAAAAGATTATTGCCTGGACCAAACACAGATCAACTAAGAGATCAATTAAAAAAACAAACAAACCCCAAATTAAGGAAAATCATTTTAGTCCTGATAGAGTGATTAAATATTGAGTAAAAAATGAATATCTAGATACTTAAATAATCATTAAATTTCAAAAAGTAACAATTAATAAAAATCTTGTCTCAGGGCGCCTGGGTGGCTCAGTCAGTTGGGCGTCTGCCTTTGACTCAGGTCATGATCCCAAGGTTCCGGGA
Organism: Enhydra lutris kenyoni; assembly: GCF_002288905.1. Taxonomy (NCBI): domain Eukaryota; kingdom Metazoa; phylum Chordata; class Mammalia; order Carnivora; family Mustelidae; genus Enhydra; species Enhydra lutris. The sequence continues at coordinate 23,672,595 of NW_019154091.1, forward strand.
CGAAGCCTGGCGTAGGGCTCCCTGCTCAGCAGGTAATCTGCTTCTCCCTCTGCCTACCACTTCCCTTGCTTGTGCTTGCTCGCTCGCTCTCTCAAATAATAAATAAAATCTTTAAAAAATCATGGCTTTTGCTACTTCACTTCTCTACAATCATGCTCATTGTAGTGATCTTATTTAACCAGAAACTAAAAGGTTTACTCTTTTACTCTTTTAGTCTAAATAAAGCTTTTGTCTAAATAAAGGTTTTACTCTTTTAGTCTAAATAAACTAAAAAAATACAAGGTTTATCTCTACTTCCAAATACGATTACAAGGTTACAAATAACTTTTGGCTTATATTAAAGAGTTCTGTACAGATAATTTCATTCGGTCTTACGATTAATTTAATTTCTGTACATGTATAATATATGCATATATTACACACCAACAGATATTAGCAAATATCTGAATTTGTTACTTTGAACATCTGAACATATTCTCTGAATGAAATTTAAATGCAGTATTTTTTAGAACTGTTTTTTAGAAAAAATAAAATATTAACAAAAAAATTCCTTGATGATTCATATGCTCTGAGATCTGAAGCGACATTGTAAACCAAACGGTAAAGAAAGTAAGTTCATAATGATTTACAGTGAATAGGTAATTTACGAGTAATTCGAATTTCTAAATGTATGAAGATTATATGTGTAAAAATACAAATTGACATCGACATACAAGACCACCGAGTAGTAAACCATGATAGAAATTTATCATGGTTTGTTTTATCCAATGACATATGAAGGGATATTTTGGTTGTTAGTGATTTTTAAAAAAATAAAGTTGCTATATATATAGTTTTTTCTGTGGCTCTAAGGTGATTTCAGAATATTTATAAAATGTATTATGAAGTGAAAAAAAAAGGCATGCAAAATAGGATATAATTTAGGCTCCCATCTGTGTGCAAAAAGCACTACTAAGGGTAACATAGATGTGGCGAGGGGAAGCTGGAGACATTTGGGCATTTTCTCTAAGACCAGCACTTTTTAAACAAAATTGTCTATTTGACACTACTTCCTCTAATTCTGTATTCATTCCTTTTTCCATTATTGTTCCTTGAGGAGACATTGTAGATGCTTTTTTCCTAATAGCCCCCTTTCTCCATGATGTTATAATACCATAGATATGTGGGATACCTGTTTATGTACTCTATGTGTAATTGCTTTATGGATAAAAGGTATAAGATTTTTCACCAAAAAAAAAAAACAAAACAAACAAACAAAAAAAAAAACAATTTTCACCCTCTGGTGGTCATACCAATGCTCTGCTGAGAATATCTGAGGTAAGGTCATGCAAACACATCAGTGAAAATCAGTGTGGTCTGTATGACTGGAGCAGAAGTGGTAGGTAGGCAAAGACTGACACCTTTAAAATATTTTTGTTCCCTTTCCAAACAATGGCACAGAGTCAAATTTCAGGACTGCTCCCTTATGTTAAAATTTGGTTGCTCCTGTGTGTGTGTGTGTGTGTGTGTGTGTGTGTACAAGTGCACGTACATGCAAGCCTTTGCAAGTGTGTACTGCGTATCTGTATTCATGGCTATAAAAACAGATCAATGTTGAAAGGAAATACAAGAAACTAACAACCGAACATTACATGGTCATAAAAAAGGATGAGATTGAGCCTTTTGAGACAACATAAATGGACCTTGAGTTATTATGCTAAGTGAAACACAAATGAGAGAAAAGAGAAAACCAAATGGCGTATGGTTCCACTTATAAATGAAATCTGAAAAAAAAAAAAAAAAAGAACAAGCAAAAAGCAGAGCCAGAACTATAAATACAGAGAATGAACTGATGGGGGCCAGAGGGAAAGCAGGTAGACAAATAGGTGAAGGGGAGAGGGAGACACAGGCCTCAGTTCATGGAATGAGCAAATCATGGGAACAGAAAACAGAGCATAAGGAGTACAGTTAATGATATTGTAATAGTGATGTAATGGAAAAGATGGTCACCAATTCTTGCAGTGAACGTAGCATAATGCACAAATTTGTCAAATCACTAAGCTGCACACCTGAAAACAATGTCACATCATGTGTCAACAATTACCCCCACCCCAACCCAACAACTATATTTAGGAAGGGTATCTGAGGGAAAAACAAATATATATTTTTTATTATATACTTGCATGTAATGCTTTTTAAATGGCAACAGTTTAAAAAATACTGTAAAAGCCCCAATTCCATAATGTAGAGAGGATGTTTATTATGCTAATAGCTGCATATATAAATTCATGGGAGAGACATTTACACAATAAAGTAAAATCCTGATGAATCATTAAAGACATCCGCAAATATCTTGGTTATCCAAGGCATAGGGCCTGTCACTGAGCCTTCCTCATTGCAGATAAACCCAACCCAGTGTGTTTTTGGCATTTACACTGTCATATGTCCTCTTGGTAAAGATTCAGGAGCCCAGACAGAGTATTTTATGCTATTATTCATCCAGCCTATAGTATAAAATTTATAGCTGCTTCTGAAATATTTAAGACTTATTCTTAGATGTGAACTATAGCTTAAATAATTCCATTCTCTTCCAGTATTGCCCCAAAATTCTCTAAAACTATGAGTTTTAACAATCCCCCGACAACATCTATAAAAATAAATACACACAATCCCAAATGAATCTGATTCTCCCAAGGTTGAGAAGATAAAACCCCTTCAAACACACTGCTAAAATGAATCTACGGTGAGTGAAATGACTTACTTACATGCTGTGGAAGTTATATTACACAATACTTTTTATCCTTAAAATCCCTCTTAATCAAGTTCTACCCTGTGGGACTACACCTGCTCTCTCTTGCTATGTCCTGCTTTGTCCAGGACGTAGAAAAACCTCAATGGAGAGTAGGGATTGGTGAGGCAGATGAGGGTCCCAAAGCTACACCATCCAACTGAGCAGCTTAATGTTGAATGGATGTGGCAGGACATATGGCAAAACAGCAGGAGCTTCCTTACTCCTCACTGCTGCTTCCGACACTATGCTGCTTAGGACCAGGCACAATGCTACACGTTCCCCTGTACTATTCTGCATCTGTTCTCAGGACTCCCTGGCACACTGAAAGATATCCAATAAATGTTAATATTATTGATGGTCTTTGTTGGCATCCTTTTTGCCATTCTCAATGGGTCAAACTGTTGTGAGAAGGCTGCCAAAATTTTTAAGAGAGCTATCTCTCATTTACAGTATTGCTCGGATACCCAAATTTGGACCTAATTTTGGGCGGGGGGTGGGATTTAATTGGATGCTTAACTAATTGCCCAGTAAATTGCACTGAAGAAGTCAGGGCACATAGAATTTTTTATCTTCCAAAGTTAATAGCTATCAACCCCCAACCGTGTGGTGGCTTGAAAAAAAAAAAATCTAAGGAGAGTAATAAAAATAAAACATAAGAAAAGAGATAACCCTTGAAACTGTTACTAATATTTCCAACTTTAGAAGAAATAAAAATTAACTATGTCAATTAGGGTTTACATTTCATTACTCAGTGTGCAGGAAAGTTCACCTTTATATGAGTGACTGAAGACTGTTTTGGGACATTTAAAGTTTGCAAAATTATCCCATTTACTACATACAAATCTGTTTTAATATATCAAAAAAGAATAAAAAGTGACTTACATTTGCTGAAAGTTGAGATGTGAGGGTAGCAACCTTTTCTTGTGATGCAACCAATTCTCGCCGCAGTTTGTGGATTTGCTGAGTGTAATTTAAAAAGATCAGTTCAATAAGCTAGATTTTTCCTTAAAACTAAGAATTCAATCCAAGAAAGCAAATACCATATTTCGCTCATGCAACCTCTTAATTAGTGTATCAGTACTAATTCCTGAAAAGCCAAAGAAATGTGAACACTAGCTATATATATATAGTAACAGTCAAATGCCACGGGTCAGGAGAGGTAAGTGACTATGTTCAAGGTTAGGACTCAAATGTGCAAATTAAAGGATGCTTCCTTGCTCCATGGTTCTACTTGCCTGGCTCTAGAATCACTTGACTTTCTCTGTTGATTCTTCTAGCTCTGGGAATTAGTGATAATAAAACTCAGGCAGTAAAATATTTTCTTTTTAAAAACTAAATATACACGTACACATTTCTTCTAGGTCTTCTTTTAGCAAAAAGTACTGAATATTCTAGCATGGTGTTTAGCATGGAGTTTTAGCAAAAAAAAAAAAATTCAGTTTTTTGGATGCATGCTTATTTTAATTTTTCTGTAGTTTGGCAACTTCTCAGAAGCTGTAGACTATCCTGGAGTCCCTGAAAGTTGGCTTATTTCCAGATATATTGAGTCCGTATTTGAAAATAATTTTATTAGGTAGAGTTTCAATGACTAACACTCAGAGAAGCCTTCCCAAATCTTTATTATAATTCCTGTTATTCATTGAGTTACTATTAATTCAGAGAAGAAATGCTTTATAGATTACCTATAGTTTAAAACTGAGGGGGAATTTAGTAATACTGTTCAAATAATTAGATAAGCCAACAAAATAAATATGCTAGTTGCCTTCCTTTTTAGCTAAGTTCACAGTAGAATAAAATTGAACCAAATAAAGGTAATATTTCATATCGAATTTAAATGGTTAATATAAGCACTTTCTGCAAATAAATCTGCATGCCTCCTGTTGCTGAGACATGTAAACACAGATTAGTAAGGGTAAAACATCAACTACTGTCTGAGGCTAAATCTATAAGTAGACTTCTGGTCTCAAAGGTTCTTAGTTACTTAGATGCCAAACATTGCACTCTAATTCTTCTCATTTCTGCAAAAAGAAGTCTCTGTTGCCATGGGTGGACTTTTGGGATACTGTCTCAGTTTGAAAGAGCATTCCTGACATAGTTCATTAACTGTCTTTTTTTTCTTCCCCCCTCTTTTGTGGAAAAGAAATGGTAGTCAACATTGAGGAACTCAAAGAAAGTTGTGGACTTTAAGCTGGAAGCAGAGACTGTGGACACTTGCATAATTTCACCAAATGTGAATTCATTTTGTTCCTGGTTTTTTTTAAAAGGAGGTACACTAGCCCCAAATAGGACTTGACTTGCATTTGAATGATGACCACAGATAGTCCCAGAAAACAGACCATCTATTTTATCTTAAACCAATACAAAGCCAAAGAGCCTTTCTCAAATTAATAGTATCTATTATAAGATCCTTTACAATGTAATCTAGGCAACCTTTTAATAATATAAATTATTTTTAAAAAACCATGACCCATTAAGGGGAGGAATGATACAAGGCAAGGTCAGAGAAGTACTAATCAGGCAAATAGGCAACATTTGAATACCTCAGTAACCATATTATAATCAAATTAGAAGTGTCCTGTCCATGTAAATAAAATAATCTAGGGTTTTTTTCCCTAAACATATTCACTTTTTTGTATAGCAATTATAAAGATCAAATTGCTATAATCAATACTATTTTGATATTTTTAACACAGCACAAATTTTACATAAAGCAAAGTAAGGCAAGGAGTTCCTTTGCAAAGGCTACTGCCAAGACACTGATTTTCTCTGTGGTCTAATTGCCTCAGTGTAAGCCAATCAAATAGTCATTACCACACCTTGAATAAAGGCCTAATTAAAGTCCTGCTCTCCTTGGGTAGGACAATTATTTCGCAAAGGGAAATAAAAAGAATATTCTCTCCGAATCTGATTCGTACATGATTGCGACAAAGTATTTGTGAAATGTGTGTGATTAGTTCCATATACCACACTAGACATAAAGTGGCTATTAGAGAAGCAAAGTTCTGGCATGAAACAGATGGGCTGGGATGCTGGTAGCTTCTATTGTGGAGGTCTGGTGCCCAAGATTCAACAGTTTCATTAATCCTATGCAGTTCATCTCGTAGGCGCTGGGGAAAGGGGACTACAATAAATGTGCAAGACCACACATTCATTCATTCAGCAGACTCAATGAGTGCTTAGTACTACAGGCAATTTGTTAGTTGTTGATCTCAAACTCCATTCTAGAATGTGAGAGGAGGGCTTGCTTTTAAAACTTCCTTTCATTTTCTTTATGAGGAAATACCAAAGACCATTTGACAACTAGAGCATTGCTTCCATCAGCAGCACGGGACAGCTATGCTACTGTATCATAGAGCCCTCCAGTGGTGGAAACATTCATTTCATCACAAATGTAAACAAAGCGTCAAATACAAGCATGCTACAAACTTTACCTCTGAATGAGCTTTCTCTTCAGCCTGTAAAAGACAAAAGGTAAAAAATTATCTATAAACAACTAATGTCATTTTGTCCCACAAGTATAAATGAATCATTCCATTGTATAATTAAGATACTATGATCCAACATAAGACTAGTAAAATACATACAATAGTAAAATACATGTTATTTTATATTATTATCAATGACTGATACTTATACTGTATTTATACATTATAATTATGATGGTATTATTATATTATCATTATGATAGGAACCTTTAGGATTGCAAATTAATGCTTCCTTATATATAAATGATATATTGAAAATGTAGGTCATTTGATTCATGGATATATAACATGCCTTAAAAGCAAAGTTGGAATTAAAGATGATGTTACTCTAAGATTCAGACTATAAGAAACAAAAAACAAAAGTAGTTATAAAACTATACTCTAGGGGCGCCTGGGTGGCTCAGTGGGTTAAAGCCTCTGCCTTCGGCTCAGGTCATGATCCCAGGGTCCTGGGATCGAGCCCCGCATCGG